>NW_008329640.1:2478110-2508980 GCF_000622305.1 Nannospalax galili
AGGGAAGGGAAAGATGTCAGGGAAGGGAAAGATGTCAGCCCATGGGTTGTTAGCTGGGACTTTATATATGGGGGCTTTAGGGTGTGGAAGGGGGGAATGTTTTGGGGGAGAAATCAGGGAGGGGGAAGCAGGAAAAGCAGGTAGGATTAGGGTCTGGAAGTGTTTACTTTTTCCCTCTTCAGATAAGAGAGAAACAGCTTCTAAAATCTCTGGTTATCAGGTAGAATCTGCTTATCGTATCTTTGGAGATCAGAGGGAAGGCAGACTGCTTCTCAGCAGAGTTTGTTTCCCTTGACTCCAAAGGTCAAGGTGAGGTCCCTGTTGGGGAGGGGGGAAACTGCTGCTGTTTGGAACCCTAACAATAACTATTTAAGATCGTGCTTTCTCCCTAGGGGCTCTCAGGGAGCAGTTTAACAGAGTGGTGTGTGAAGGTCAGGGTCACCCCCAAGGGGCTGTCAGCAATTTACTGTATAAGGGTCAGGGTTACCCCCAAGGGGCCATCAAGTAGTGGTGGGGGGCAGGGCTACAGGCTTCGGAAGCTCAGTGGGGCTGGAGTACAAGCTTCCAACCTGGCTTTTGGCAGAGCCTCAGCTCAGCACCATGTGGGCCCTCCACAGGGTTGCCTCAGTGTCCTCTTGCCATGGCATCTGTCTTCCCCTGAGTGATGATCCATGTGACAAAACGGAGGAGGCCGTGGCACCTGAGATGGCCTAGTTTCTAAACTTGCACATTGATATTTCTGCTTTGTTTATTCAGAGTGAGCCACTAAACCTAGCCCAAGAAGGGAAGTAGGTTCCTCTCCAGAGACCAGCAAAGAACTGTGAGTCTTAAAATAACTGGGCCAGCCGATTGTGGTGGCCCATGCCTTTAATCCCAGCACTGGGGAGGCAGAGGCAGGAGACAGAGATGGCATTGCTTTTTTTGCAAGCTCACCAACTGTTACACTTTGTGCTGGACACAGCATGTGAAGGCAGAAAATGCTGGGCTGGGGTGGAACTCAGTGTTAGAGTGCTGGCTTAGCATGGCTAAAGTCTTGGATTTAATCCCAGCACTGCAATGGAAAAGGAAGAAGAGGGAAAAGAGCGGAAGGAAAGGGAGGGGAGGAGAGAAGTGGGGGAGATACTGCAAGATCCTTTTTTTTCCTTTTGGTCTTTTTTTTTTTTTTTTTTTTTTTTTTTTTTTTTTTGTTTCTTTGAGACAGCGTCTCCCTGTAGCTCCAGCTGTCCTGGAACTCACTATGTAGACCAGGCTGGCTTTGAACTCACAGAGATCCACCTGCCTCTGCCTCCCAAGTGCTGGGATTAAAGGTGTGTGCCACCACACCCGGCTCCTTTGGGTCTTTTTTTTGTCTCTTTGAGACAGGGTCTCCCTGTAGCTCCAGCTGTCCTGGAACTCACTATGTAGACCAGGCTGGCCTTGAACTCACAGAGATCTGCCTTCCTCTGTCTCCCCAGTGCTGGGATTAAAGGTGTGTGCCACCATGTCTGGCTGCAAGATCCTTTTGAGCTGAGTGAAGGAGAACACATCCTTGGGTCCCCATTTTGGAGATGTCCCCCTCCTCTAGCCACACCCCTCCCTACAGACTCACGGGAAGTGTTTACCTAGTACCCTTGACCACCTTCCAGACTGTCCTCTGAGCCTCAGGATCCCAGCACTCTTCCCAAAAGGACTGAACCAGCTTCTCCAGCCTGTGCAGACCTCATCTTAAGACTCATCCTCCAGGGTTAGAGAGATGACTCAGGGTTTAAAAGCACTGTCTGCTCTTGTAGAGGACCCAAGTTTGTTTCCCAGCACCCACAAGGCAGCTAACAATCTTCTGTAACTCTAGTTCCAAGGCATCCAGCACCTTCTTCTGGCCTCCTCAGGTTTGCATGCATGTGGTGCACTTACTTATGTGCAAGCAGAACACTCACACACATAAAAATAATTTTAAGACTCATCTTACTGCTAGTGTCTACAGACAGCATATTCCTGGGCAGCCCTCTGTGGGGTGTGGACAGGGTAACTTCCTCTTTTTCTGGCCCTCATAGATAATCTAGAAAGCATGCCCCTGTTTGTGTGATGGGCCCATGTGAGTAGGGATCTGGACACCTCACCTGCCCACATTGTCCACTGCCCAGGACATGCAGCCCCTCATAGGGACAGTGTGGTGCCACTTCTGAGCCCAGGCCTCCCTCTAGTGACCAGTTGGGGAACAACAGCCAGGCACTTGCCACTCTCTAGAATGGACACCCCTTCAAAAGCCCACCTTCTAAAACACGCATCTGTCATCCTTTGCTTAGAAACCTCAAGAACAAAGATCAAACCTCCCGAGCTCTCCCTTTCTCAATAAGCCTTCAAAGAATATATCCTGGTATTCACTATGCCAGGTATGCAGAACACAGCAATACCCACAGCACGTGCATGAGACTCTTCAAAATGCTACATTTCTAGGGTCATTCAGAGTCAGCACCCTCCATACAACACATGCAGGTCTGCACATGCAGAGAGTTGTCTGTTATATACACCTGCAAATGTGTAAACTGCCCGACCTCCACTGCCTCTGTTGTCACACAGCCACACCCCCGTGCTTAAGGCATGCCAACGAGCTCGCTTTTCAGCAAACACACTGTGGACTTTCATCTCTCTCTCTCTCTCTCTCTCTCTCTCTCTCTCTCTCTCTCTTTTAATGTGTATGAGTGTTATGCCTGCATGTATGTAAGTGCACCTGTGTTGTGCAATGCCCTCGGAAGACAGCAGAGGCTGTCAGATTTCCTGGAACTGGAGTTACAGACAGTTGTTAGCTGCCATGTGGGTGCTGGAAATCCAACCCCCGTCTTCTCAGGAACAGTCAGTGTTCTTAACTGCTGAGCCATCTCTCCAGCCCCACCCCTCTCTTCTTTTTGTCAGTCTTATGCATCCAGCTTTACTCCGCCATAAAGGCTCATGTCACAGCTTCCTGTGGTTTTCTCTGGCCCTGTGGGGGAGCACAGCTGCCCCTCACCGCATTTCCCTAAGCCTTTTCCTGCAGAACATTTACATAGCACTGCCTCTCTGTCCCTGTGCTCTGTGGGCACCATGTCGTTGAACCCTCACACTAGCCCTGAAAGGTAGGGGCTGCTTGGGCTACCAAGCCCCAGCTGTCGATGCTGCCACCTCCTAAACTACAGCTCTTAGCACAGGTATGTTTGTTCCCTGCCATGGGAGCCTCCAGTGAGAACCATGGTCCTTGGTCTCTGAGTTCCCAGCCTGAAACACCATGAGTGAGGCAGACTGCAAGGGGTGGCTTTGCCTGCTGCCATTTCTCTGGTTTCTTCCAGCCCTTCTTGGTCTGAATCCTGATGATAATCTCCCACCTAAGGTGAGAAATATTGATGCCCCCACATGGAGCCAGTAAGACATCATTAACAGGGGAAGACAGAAGCTGTGCACTTGGTTTTCACTGTAAACAACACTCAGCTAACAAAAACTAAGAAATAGGTATAAGGGGCTGGAAAGATGACTCAGTGGTTAAGAGCACTGGCCGTTCTTGCAGAGGACCTGGGTTCAATTCCCAGTACCTACGTGATAGCTAACAACCAACTGTAACTCCAGTTCCAGGGGATCTGACACCCTCTTTTGACCTCAGGCACTGCATGACAAAGGTGCACTTATACACACGCAGGCAATACACTCATACACTTAAAATAAAAATAATAAAAAAGAGAAATAGGTATAAGATGGGAAAATTGTCTACATTACTACTGGCCATTTCTCCCTGTTTTAGTTTGCACATTGCTGCAACAAAACACCTGACACAAGCAACTTGAGATAAGAAGGTTATGTTCTGGCTCACAGTTGCATAGTACAGTCTGTCAGGGTAGGGAAGGCATGGCAGCAGGAGCTAGAGGCTGTGCCCACATTGCATCTGCAGTCAGGAAGCAGAGAGTGAATGCTGGTGCTCAGGTGGCTTTCTCCCTTTCATGGAGCCCAGGACCCAAGCCCAGGAAATGGTGCTGCTCTTTTTAGTGTGTGTCTTCACACCCCAATTCCCCAGATCCAGAAAGTCCCTCACAGACATGCCCAGAGGGTTGTTTTTGAGATGACAAGGTGACCCATCACACCTTCCATCTCTAACTCCCATCCCAACTGTCCAGGGTAGCCGGTACTGACATTATGCCCTAAAGAACCTTAGCTGGCGGCCTGTGTGACTTGGCAGCAGTCCTGGCTCTCCTCCCTCCCCTTTCCCCACCTTCCTGTTTCCCAGTTTCACTCTTTAATTTAGGCACCTGTGTTAAGCAACATTTTTTTCTTTCACCTGGAAAGGTTATGTCCTTTTAATTTCCACTTCAAAATAGAAATATGAGATCTCTGTTTTCTTTCTTCCTGAGTATGAAAGAAATAGCCTTATTGGAAAAAAAAAAGTCCAAACAGGTCATGGTTCAAGTAGACAGTGAAAGCTGCCAGCTGCCCCCCTGTAATAGTAACCATTGTCTTCCATTTGCTAAGGAATAGTCCAGATTTGCCTGAGTGCGGAGTGGGTTTATTCTTTCAGCTGAATCATAAACGTCTCTCTGTCTCTTTTTTCTTTTTTTTCTCTCTCTCTCTCTTGCTCTCGCTCTCTCTTGTATTTCAACAGCCCTAAATGAAGCAGTTGTATCACTACAGGCATTTTTCAAGAGGCACGAAATGCATTCTCTAACTCTGTTCTCTAAACTTCAGTTAGGAGATAGCCCAGTCTCATGGCAGAGGCCTGTAACCCCAGCTACTCAGGAGGCTGAAGGCGGGTGGCCTGTTGTGGCAATAGAGTGTGTTCAAGAGCAGCTTGAGCAAGTCAGTGAGGCCCTATGTCAAAACAAATAGTAAAAAGAGATCTGTGGATATAGCTCAGTGGTAAAGCACTTGCCTAGCATGACACTATGGGTAAAATCACTAGAACTGCAAAAAACAATAGAGGATATTGGAACATTTAGTCCCAGAAGATGGAGTCAGATCCCCTGGAGCTGGAGTTACAGGTGATTCGGGGCTGACCTCTGGTCCTCTGCCAGAGCAGTAAGTGCTCTTAACCACTCTGTCTTCCATCTCTCCAGCCCCCCAAAATAAGAACTTAAAAATGTAGTTTGTGGCCGGGCGTGGTGGCACACGCCTTTAATCCCATCACTCGGGAGGCAGAGGTAGGCAGATCTCTGTGAGTTCAAGGCCAGCCTGGTCTACATAGTGAGTTCCAGGACAGCTGGGGCTACAGGGAGACCCTGTCTCAAAAAGACCCCCCCCGAAAAAAAATATATAGTTTGTATTTATTTGTGTGTCTGTGTGTACACATGTGATATGGCAGGCATGTGAAGGTCAGAGGACAACTTGAGGAAGTCAGTTCTCTCCATCAACCATGTGGGTCACAGGGATCAAACTCAGGCCATTAAGCTTGGCAGCAAGTGCCACTAAGCCATCTCTCCAGTCCAAGAAATAAAAACGGGAAAAAAATACTTTTTTATTATCGGGAGCAAGGGCAGCGTGCACATGCACATGTGTTGAGGTCAAAGGACAAGGATTTTCAAAGTCATTTCTTGCCTTCCATCTTGTTGAGGCAGAGGGTATCTTTTGCCATTTTGGTACTACACTGCATAGTCCAGGCTAGCTGGCCTGCAAGCTTCCAGGCAATTCTCCTGTCTCTGCATCTTGTCCTGCCTCTAGTAGTGCTGGGATTGCAGATGTGCACCACCATATCCAGCTTTTTTTTTTTTTGGTCTTTTTGAGACAGGGTCTCCCCATTGCCCCCGCTGGCCTGGAACTCACTATGTAGACCAGGCTGGCCTTGAACTCACAGAGATCCACCTGCCTCTACCTCCCAAGTACTGGGATTAAAGGTATGTGCCACCATGCTCAGCTCACATCCAGCTTTTTAAGTGAGTTCTATGGTCTAAACTCAGGTTGTCTGTCTTGCATAACAAATGCTTTTACCCTCTGAGCCATCTCCCAGGCCCCAGGAATAAAAACTATTAAATGGACCACCAGCTACTTGTGTGTGCTGATCAGCATGTTCTCTTCCAGTAGGTGTATAATCACAATGCTAATAAGCATGCACATACATGTGCAGGATAGTAATAGTGATTTCAGTTACTCTTTGTTGAGCATGCACTAGGTGCTGAGTGTTTTACGTTCATTTTCTCATCTAAGTCTCTGCACACTGTGTGGAAGGTATTACTTTTACACTCACTTTGAAGGTGTTTAGAGCACGTAAAGAGAGACTTGGGACTGAAGCCCAGTCCTCCCTTCCACTAAGACACACAGCCTGAATTACTTGCTCATCCAGGCTCTCTCCCCATCTGACAAACCGGATTGGGATCTGGTCTCAGAACAAAGGATGTTAGGTGGAGACTCAGCACAACTCAGGTATAGCTAGCTGAGCCTCATGGGAGCTGAGCTTCCCACCATGGTATTCCCCAGGGAAGGCATAGATCTGGCTCTCAAGGCATCTGTGCTGAAAGTCGATTCTCCTGAAGGTACAAGACGTTACACATTGCAAAGCTTCCAAAGCACCTATTTCCATATCCCTTTCCCCAGAGTCCTTCCCTGATGGCAGCTGTCCATGGCCTGCCCCCTTCCCTGCCAACCTCAGTGCACTGGTCCCTTCTTTGAGGCTCTTCTTCCATCCCTTCCAGAGTCCATCTCGCTTATCAAGATCTTTGCCTACCCAGATTACTTACTTTAGAGATTACAGACTGATAACCCCAACAGCCTGCAAAATGGCTTTGCTTGACTTCCACAGCATGTCAAAACTTTGAACAAGTTGTCAATTTTTAAAACTAGTACCTTTCAGTGTAGAAGTGATGGTTCAGTGGTTCAGAGCACTGACTACTCTTGCAGAGGATCCAAGTCAGCGCTCTGCATTCACATGGTGACTAAGAACCATCCATAACTTCAGTTCAGGTGATCCAACACCTTCTTCTGGCCTCCAGGGGCATTGCATGCATGTGGTACACCTCCGTACATATAAGCAAAACACTCATCCACAGAAAATACAGATTAATTAATTAGGGCTAGAGAGATGATTCAGCAGCTAAGAGCACTGGCTGCTCTTGCAGAGGACCTGGGTTCAATTCCCAGCACCCACATGGCAGCTAACAACCATCTGTAACTCCAGTTTCAGGGGATCCAACAACCTCTTCTGACCTCCAGGGCATTGCATCACACAGGTGTACTTACACACATGCAAGCAATAGCACTCATACACATAAATAAAAATAAAATTTAAAAAACTAATTAGGCTGGGCATGGTGGCACACGCCTTTAATCCCAGCACTTGGGAGGCAGAGGCAGGCCAATCTCTGTGAGTTCAAAGCCAGCCTGGCCTACATAGTGAGTTCCAGGACAGCTGGAGCTACAGGGAGACCCTGTCTCAAAAAGACAAAACAAAGAAACAAAGAAACAAAGAAACAAACAAAAAACTAATGAAAAAAGAAACTAGTAGATTTCACATAAAAATCTGACTTGTAACTAAACCAACAAAACCACCTTTTTTCAGAGCAACAACAGCCTGGAGCTGAATAGCAGTTGCTCCTTTATTTATTTGTTATTATTATTTTGCTTGTTTTGTTTTGTATTTGAGACAGGTCTCATTAAGTAGCACTGGCTGGCTTGGAACTTGCTATGTAGATCTGCCCGCCTCTGTCTCCTGAGTGCTGGGATTAAAGACAATGGCCCCCATGCCCATCTTGTTTTGTTTATAGACAAAGTCTTGTGTCACCTGGTTTGGCCTGGAACTTAACTGTATAGGCTACTCAAATTCATAGTAACCCTCCTGCCCTGCCTCAGCTTTCCAAGTGCTGGGATTACAGGTCTGTGCCACCTCACCAGCTCGGCCATTCCTTAGGAAAGCAGGGAGACTGTCCAACTCTTAGTCTCCTCCCTGAATGCCACCTGCTGACCCCAGGCTGAGGGTCAATTGCTCCTTATCACTTCCTTCCCCCCTTCTAAGTTATTAGCTTGAGCCCTGCAGGCATTTGAATTTCCCTAGTTAACTGGTACAGCTAGACTTTGGAGCCGGCCTCTTTCCTTGTTAATGAGGACAATTGAATACCTTATAAATGGTCACTGATTGGGAAAACTGCAATCCTACTCAGGTTCTTTTTGAAAGTTCCAGGTCTGGCCACATCTGCTCAAGCAAAGGTCTCAAAGTAGGTATGCCCTAGAGCACCTTCACCTGAACTCGGTTTTAATGCCAAGTGACAGCCAGGTATGCTGTCCAAGGACATGTGCTTATCATAAAGCAAGAATCAGCAATGCAATGAAAAATAAAAAAATGAATGCTTCCAGCATGCAGGAATCAGAGGCAGGAAGATCACTACAAGCTCAAGACCAGCCTGGTCTGCATACCAAGATCCAGGCCATCCAAGCCTACAACAGTGAGACTTTTTTTTGTTTGTTTGTTTTTGAGACAGAGTCTCGGGCCTGAAACTCACTATGTAGACCAAGCTGGCTTCAAACTCACAGAGGCATGATGGCACACGCCTTTAATCCTAGCACTCGGGAGGCAGAGGTAGGCAGATCTGTGTGAGTTCAAGGCCAGCCTGATCTATATAGCTATTTCCAGGTCATCCAGGGCTACATAGTGAGACCCTATGTGAAAAAAAAAGCAAGACCACAAACAAACAATAAACCAAGGTGAATAACACCTGAGGAGCAAGGCCAAGGGTAATCAATCAATCAATCAATCCATCCATCCATACATACATACATACATACATACATAAATACATACATAAATACATAAATAAATAAAATATTTAAAAACCACGAGATAGCAGAATGCTTACTCAGGGTCTCTCAGCATGCACATAACACACAGGGTGCACTGTAGCTGCTTACAAGCCAAGACACAAGGCCACAGAATAAAACCTTGCCAGTACCTTGATCTTGAACATCCAGCTTCCAGAAATGAATTACACGTGTTTAAGCCATTCAGTCTATGTTTGTTTTGTTTAGTTTTTGTCTTTTAGAGACAGGGTCTCACGGTAGCTTCAGGTGGCCTGGAACTCACTGTATAGACCAGGCTGACCTTGAACTCACAGAGATTCACCTACCTCTGCTGAGATTAAAGGCCTGTGCCACCATGCCCAGCCCTTTGTTTTTGTTTTTATTTTTGCAAGCCTAACAGGCTAAAAATCCCATTGCCCTTCAACTATACTAGAAGGCAGCATCAGGCTATTATTCATTTGAAGATCATCTCACTGTCTCCTGTGGTCTTCTCAGCTTTTTGATCACCAATTCCTTGCATTAACCTCCCTGGATTTCAAGTACTTTTCAGAGTAGTTGCTCTCTTTTTGGTTGGTTCCTAGACTGGATAGCTTCAGTTGTCATCTCAACACACCTGGAAAGAGGGAATCTGAACCTGGGAATTTCTTCTACTAGACTGGACTGTGGGCATGTCAGTTTTCTTGATTGTTGGGCAATGTGAGAGGGCTCAGCTCACTGTGGGTGCTGCAGGTGGTCCTTGGGTGTAAAAGAAAGCAGGCTGTGCACAGACCAGAAGAGCAACCCAATAAGCAGTGTACCTCCATGGTCTGTGCTCCAGTTCCTGCCTTACTTCCCTCAAAGATGGAATGTGCCTTGGAGGTATAAGATAAAATAAACTCTTTCCTCCCAAAATTGATTTTGGTCAGAGTGCTTTATCACAGCAATAAAAAGTAACTAGGACAGAACCTATGTCATTCCTGCTGGCATTCCATGATTTACCCAATTGTCATTGGAAATACAATGTGCCAAATAAGAACATATTCTAAAATTGGGTGGGGTTGGGGATGCAAGGACCTGGGTCCATGCCCCCAAACTGCAAAACTAAAATAAAATCAGATCGATCCAAGTTTGAATTCCAATCACACTTATTTTCTGTGTTACTTTAGTTTCACTAAGCGTAAGTTTCCCAGCTGCAAAATGGAGATAACTAAAATTCATCTAATAGAGGAAATAGTGTTTGCAACATACTCAGCATCATGCCTAGAGTGTTCATTAACTGTTGCCTAATGCAACAGGAGAAAAGCTAGGGCTGCTGAGAAGTTGAGTGCCAGCTATAATTACCAGCATTCTCATAATTTACAGTGTGTACACTAGTCTCTGGCAGCACTGTGAGCCTCTTAGTAGGTAGCCTAGAAAAGTTTTAATTCTCCACAATGCTCAGAAGTGTAATGAGAAAGTGGGAGAGTCTCTGCAAGTTGGAGTGTCCTTGGTTTCAGGGTTCCCACAGAATACCTTGCATTAGGCCTGTCCTTTCTTCCACTCAGCCCAAAGCTAGTCCTGATCTTACCTTTTTTCCAAAGACTCCAGAGTTATAGACTTCTGACCCCTCCCCACTCACTTTCACTACACCGGACCCAAAGTCTGACCTGACCTCTGATCTAAAGGAAGTGCTGAGAACTCCAGAAGTCTGCAGCAAGCTTTTCCTGTAAAGGGCCAGGAGTAAATACTTGAGGCTTTGTGAGCCATTTACAGTTTCTGTTGTAGCTGCTTAACTCTGCCTCTGCAGTGTCAAAGCTGCCAAAAACATACAGGGGTGTGGTTATGTATCAATAAAACTTTCGTGCGTGTGTCTGTGTGTGTGTGTGTGTGTGTGTGTGTGTGGTATATGCCTGTGTGTGCACATGTCTGGGGCTACACTAACCTCTCCATGAATGTGTGGAGGCCAGATGTTGGGTATCTTTCTTGATCACTCTCAATCTTATTTTTTTTTAAATTTTATTTATTATTTTTATTTTATGTGTATGCATGTATTGCCTGCATGTGGGTAAATACACTGTGTTGTGCAATGCCCAAGAAGGTCAGAAGAGGCTGTTGGCTCCCCTGGGATTGGAGTTATGGATAGTTGTTAGCTGCCATGTGGGTGCTGGGATTCGAACCCAGGTCTTCTGCAAGAACAGTGTTCTTCACCACTGAGCCATCTCTCCAGGCCCAATCTTATTTTTTTTAATTAATGATTTTATTTATGTAGATGTGGGGGGAGGCAGAAAAGGCACCAGATACCCTGGAGCTGGAGTTACAGGTGGTTGTGAAATACTCAGTGTGGGTACTGGGAACTGAACTCAGATTCTCTATAAGAACAGCGCGCACTTAACTGCTGAGTCATCTCCCTATTCTCTATTGCTTTTTTTTTTTTTGTCTTTTTGAGACAGTGTTGCCCTGTAGCCTGACCTGACCTGGAACTCACTATGTAGACCAGGCTGGCCTTGAAATCACAAAGATTCATCTGCCTCTGTCTCTGCCTCCCAAGTGTGCCACCCATGACCTCCAGCCCCCACTGTATTTTTTGAGACAAGATCTCTCACTGAACCTAGAGTTCACCAATTCAGCTGGAGTGGCTGGCCAGCAAACTCCAAGGATTCTATGTCTCTTCCCCCCGCCCCCACCCCAGTGCTGGGGTTACAGACATACACTGCTGTGCCCAGCTTTTACCTGGGTATTGGAGATCCAAACTCAGGTTCTCATGCTTGACCAGCAAGCACTTTACCCACTGAGCTATGTCCCCAACTCCAATAAAACTTTACAAATATTTGATTTAATAGTTTCACGTGTCATGTATATTATTTAGATTCTTTGTTTAAACATGTAATGGCTATTCTTAGGTCTTGAACTTTACAAAAACAGGCAGTAAGTCAGTAAGGGTGGCAGGTCATAGTTTTGGGCTGGCTTTTGCTCAAGTTCTATGTTTCTTTCTATTGCCTTTTCTTTCCTTCTTTGCTGAGACACTGAGCTAACCACTTAGCCTCTCTAGGCCTCAGTTCTTTACCAGAAGTCTGGAACAGCAATAGACTTAGCTTTTTTGAAAAGCCCACCAGGATGCCCTGAGGGACAGCATGCCTTGTTCATTTTGTTGATGTTATTATCTTGGTTTTCTAAGACAGGGTCTCATTTTGTAGCCCAGGCTAGTAGGGAACTCAGAATCTTCCAAGCCTTTGCCTCCCAAGTGAATTACAGGCATGAATCACCACACCCCACTTGATATCATTGTTTTTAATCTATTTTATTTGACTGGCTTCCAGGTGAAAGTCCATTTAAACACCAAGTTCCCCTTCTATGACTAAGATGATTGCTAACTGGTCCAGCGATCCAAACATTTTCTCTCTCCTCACTCTTTCCAGCATGAAACAAATCCACCAGTAACATTTCCTGGAAAGGCACGACAAAAGTGCCCAAGTTTCTTCCTCCTGTATGGTCTTCCTAAGAACATAGGTGCATTTGTGTATGTGCCCCTCATGGCTGAGTGAGCCTCTGCAACAGCTTCCGGGACCCTCCTGGCCAGAAGCAGCATCACAGTTTGTTCCCTAGTGTGACTGCGACCTCACTTGCAGGAATGCCCAGGAGTAGGAAGGGAGGCTGGGTCAGCCTCTCGGTTCCCAGAAACCACGCCTGCTCCCCCTGTGCTCCCACCCCCCGCCCCCACCCCATCTTGCTTCCTCAACTTCCTTCCCACGCTTTCTACACACATCCTCCAATTTCCGGAGCATCCTCTCAGCCACTGACCTCTCCAGCAGGACCTGAGGCAATGCCAGAGGTGACGCCCTTCTCCCCTGGTCCATCCCCACTCGGTCCAGCACATCCCTACACTCGCTACCCTCATCCAGGTGTTGATGAGGGATGCACCCGGACCACTAGCACAGTGTTCCTATTCTTACAGGGAACAGCTGTCATGGCTGACCCCAATCTGTTTCAGTGAACTTTCTAAAGAGAAAGGTTGTCGCCAGTGAGAGCCCTGGGACCCGCACAGACCGGGATGCGAGCTTAAAATAACCGATGGACCTGACTTTCATTCTCAGAGGAAACGAGGACCTTTGCGGGTGGGGAGGCTTGAGCCTCTGTTTCTATGACAACGTTTTCTTCTTTGCGGCCATTCCTTTCCTTCTTTATCCATGCTCTTCCTCAATCCTCGCAACGAAAGTCCTCAAAGGTCCTGGGAATGCAGCTCAGCTGGTAGAGTACCTACATTTTAGTGAGCACAAGGACTGGGCCTCTCCACTCACGGCATGAACTTGGGTGTGGAAACCAGCTAGAGAGGTGGAAGCAGGAGGATCATCTTCGGCTACATAGTTCAAGGCCAGCCGTGGGGGCAGGAGTATGTTATAGGTCGGATTTTTTTTTTTTTTTTTTTTTTTTCTTTTTGAAGCAGGGTCTTCCTGTAGCCCCAGCTGTCCTGGAACTCACTATGTAGACCAGGCTGGCCTTGAACTCACAGGGATCCTCCTGCCTCTCCCTCCCAAGTGCTGGGATTAAAGGCGTGCACCACCACGCCAGGCCTTGTTGTCTCTTTTTAAATATTTCCCACAAGTGAAAAGAGGTTACTGTTAAATAGCTATTCTGAGCAAGATAGAGTAACTTAGGTTAAGTTGCTAATATAGTTCATTCCCCACTCCTGTTGCAAGTAAGATTAATTCTTTGACCTATTAAGGTTAAGCTTTTTTTTTTTTTTTATTTCTTCAACTGGCATAAGTTGATTGTACTGGCTTCTTAATATCATGAGCTTAACTGCCTGGAGCCTTTGATTAATGAATCTTACAAGAGCGTTTAGGAGGCAGGGCCCAAGGGTAAATATTAGGAGAATAAGGATCAAGGGCCCTGCAACAGCACTTAACAACGTAGTTAGTTAGCCAAGGTGACCAGGAAAATAAGGACTCATACCAATTCTGGTGATTAATAAGTTCTCTGGCATTCATTCATTGTTAGACCAATCTAATGCTATCTCTGATAACTCCAGTGTGATTAGCATAATGCCATGCATAAAAACAAGCTCTAGCCCTTGATGGTTTTGTAACACTACCTCAGCTAAAGAATCAAGGGAGTAAGTTAAGTTTTCCCATAGTTACACCAGGAGTGCCATGCGGAAAGGAAATCCATTTATCCTTTGATCCGATCCAGGAAGCAAATGTCTCACAACTCCAAGTTCCACAATGCCATTCATTTTCACGGTTACAGTCTGGACTCCCATTTGCTAGGCATCCATAAACTTGTAGGCTTTGTAGTTGTTTCTCTTGACTTGGAGTTCCATATCCCTAGGGTAGAGGAGATGGAACACGAATAGTTACTCTTACTTGTAAAGGAAACAGATCACAAAGACCAAACAGAAAGCTGGGGGGAGTGGCTAGTGGTAGTGGTAGTGGCTAAGAGCTTATCATTTGAAGGTCTTTTTAATACCTAATTATCAGGAGATGGCTCATGGGGATTTCGGTTATTGTACCCAGTTACAGTTTTTATCATCCAGAAGGAGAACATAAGAATTAAGATTCTAGCCGGGCGTGGTGGTGCACGCCTTTAATCCCAGCACTCAGGAGGCAGAGGCAGGCAGATCTCTGTGAGTTCAAGGCCAGCCTGGTCTACATACTGAGTTCCAGGACAGCTGGAGCTACAGGGAGACCCTGTCTCAAAAAGACTGAAAAAAAAAAAAAGAATTGATTCTTTTATCAGTTTTACTTTGAGAGGATTGTCTGTTTTTTTTACTGTCCACATTTGAGGAATGTGGTCCAGATGAGCTCTCTTAAGTTGGGAACAGTGAATCCAGTGGGCACGTCTGGCAACTTTAACAGCAGTTGGAGTCAGCAAGATGATTGAATACAGACCAGCCCACTTGGGTTCAAGGTTAGGTGCTTGATGCCTGCAGAATCAAATCCAATCACCAGGTTCCAGATCTGTCTGTTCAGTGGTCAGTGAGGGATGACTGGGCTCATGAGCCTCCTGCACTAGTCCATGTACCTGGCTCAGAGCACTTTGCAGAGCCTGCAATGACTGTAAAAGGCTGTAACTAGATATTTCCACCAGGTGTTCCTCCCCTAAGTAGGGAGCAAGGGGTGGAGGTCACCCAAACAAGATCTCAAAGGGAGTAATTCCTTTTACATAAGGAGTAGTACATCTGGCTTTTTTTTTTAATTTAGAAAAAGCATTTTATTATAGCTTTAACATACTCAATAACAGTTTCCAGAGCAAAGGTACATCTCTTTCAAAAGTGGCTATAAAATTTTTAGGTTCACTGTTGAATTAATACAGTTATACAATACTGAACTCAGTATAAGCCCTGTAAAGGGCAAAAGGAAGAGTAGTTATACTCTTCCTTCCTTACCAGTTATCATCAGTCTCTGTTATTAACTTAGTCAAAGTCTCCTTAATAGTTCTATTCATCCTTTCCATCTGTTCTGAACTCTGGGGCTTATATACACAATGTAATTTCCAATCTATCTGGAGAACAGAAGCTAAGGTTTTAGATACACAGGCTATGAAAGCTGGGCCATTGTCAGACTCCAGACCAATAGGGATGCCAATTCGAGGTACAATCTCATTTAGTAGCTTCTAGGAGAGCAAGGATTTGCTTCTTTTTTTTATTATTTTGAAGAGGTAACCCAATTTGCCCATGGGGAATTGGGATCGGGACACAGACCACTCTGGCTTCTTCCATGCTGAATGGGGACGTAGGGTGTGGCAATTGGGGTACCCCTTCAGTGGGTCTATTTAAAAGACTCTCAAATTGAGACATGAAGGAGAAGTAAAGGCAAGAATAGTTAGCATTACAAGTTCTAGACAGAGCACCAGAAAACATCAGAACAAGGCAAACTTTAAATGCTTAAAGTCCATTAGAATTTTCTGATGAGGGCTTTCAAAAGCATCCATCTATTGGGTTCTTTTTCATTTTTTTTTGGGCCGCCAAGATTGGACTTGAGAGTGATGAACTTAGGATTTGTTTTCAGGTACTCTGATAGCTGTTAAAGTAGCTAGAATCAGTAGATAGGAAGTAAAATAAACTTAGTCATCATTTTAGAACAATAGCAGCTATAGGTGGGCATTATAGTATTGGAGACCAAGATTTGAAGTCTTACACCTGAGCAGTATTTTCTGGTTAAGAACAAAATCATTACTGAGAAATAATTGTCTAAATAACGTTTTACCTGGACTTAAGTCTAATGTCTGAGAAATACAATTTTTTTTGGACTCTTAAAGAAATATACTTATTATTTTAATTTTTGGTTATACTTTCCTTTTGGGTGTTTAAGACCATATAGTTGGCCCAAATAAACCATTTTATTTTTACTCTTCAGTCTTTGGAGGATCTGTTCCTCAGGGGTCACATGGGCTTTGGAGGAGCCCCTGCCTCCTTTCTTTCACCAGTTCCGTCTATGTGAAGAGAAGTCAAAGGTCCTGCTATATGTGTCTGTTTTTGATGCCAGTACTATGCTCTTTTAATTAGCATGACTCTGTAATATATCTTCAAATCAGGTATTGTAATGCCTCTAAACTTGATCTCTTGTGTGCCTGTACATGCATGCATGGGGGTACATGCATGTGTGTATGCATGCATGTGGAGGCCAAAGGTCGACTGGATGTTATCTTCAATTGCTCTGCATTTTAAGGGGAGCCCCTGGCTCCTTAGGCTTTCTTTTACCATTTCCATCTATGTGAAGATAAGTCAAGAGGTCCTGCTCAATCCGGGCTTCACTTGGAAGCATGGAGGAAATGTTTCCTCTGTGCTGACCCTCCTCTTTGCAGACTGGACACTGGTTTGAGTCCCTCTGGTGGGGTCTCCATGACCTCCCTGAACAAGAGGACAGGTGACTCATCACAGTTACAGGACATATCAAGAGATTCCCATATTCCCCTGGGACACTGTTGACCTTCCAGGGCAAGGAACAAAACTGTCCCTTAAGTCCCTTTGTCCAGATTAGAATGGGCCTTTAAGTATGGTTATTAACCATCCAAGAAGGTCAGATGCACCAGTCTGGTACCTTTAATTACTGTGTAATATATAGATAAAGTTTGAACAAAACCCAAACGTTCTCAATAAACATTGACTGGCAGAGATTTACCATCACAGGTTAACTAGGCACAGCCCAGGCCAGTAAGCAGAGTTCCTCCATGACCTGTGCTCCAGCTCTTGCTCCCAGGTTTCTGCCCTGAGTTCCTACCTTGGACTCCCTGATGAAGTACGACCTGGGAGATGTAAGCTGAATAAACCCTTTCCTCCCCAAGGTTTGGTAGTGGTCAGAGTGTTTTGTCACAGCAAAGAAGAAACAAACCAAGACACCTACAGACAGGGAGTAGACAATCAGAATTCAGACCAAACTTCACCAAAACTGTATTTTTCTAGATTACATACATCTGGTTCAAGGAGGTAGACCTAGTTTTTCTTGAGTCAAATCATTCTTGTTATGGGTAAAAGAAAGTGCCAAAAGTAACATTTGCATAATACAGAGAAACATAAAAGACATCTTTCAGTAGTCATTGTTATGCAGATAAAGCTTGGGCAATATTCTTAAATAAACCTTTAATAGACATCCTTAAACTAGTTGACTGAGTTATGACCTCAGGATTGTCTGTATATTATCCCTGTTCCATCGCTGATAAATCATAACAAACCTATATAGACCTTTATCATTTGTTTGGGCTTTTTTTTATCCTATACATAAATCCTCCTTAATAACATCTTTAAACTTACATAGACCTTCATTACTTGCTTAGGCTTTCTTATTTTTTTTTTCTTTTGTTAATTCTGGAAATATCCAGCCATCATAATCTTTATTCATAAATCCTTTTTAGTAAAATATCTCCATTCCCATATCCTTCTGATATATTTTAACTTTGTATTTTCTTTTTTAATAACCATGAGACATAATATAATCAACAAATAAACATTCCATCTATTGTGAGACTTCCTCTCCAACTTCAAGCAATGTCTATCCCCTTCCAAGGTTCCAGTATCAGCCCAATGCTTGACTAAAGCTTTCCTGAGGAACCAATGAATTTACTGAGCTTACTTACAGAGATGATTGAGGAGTTCCTGAGGTGTATGGGTGACCTGAGAGTATTTACATTGGAAAGCCTTTCCTAGCCTTTCCAAACCCAGGAGACCATATGTGATTAGGGCCAAACTATATACAGTTGGCTGGGAAGAGAGGCTGGATACTCAGGTAAGGTTCCAATGACCCTGCCCATATCTCCTTTAAATAAAGAATACGATAGCAAGTCCAATTGTGATGACCTTCTGTAAGGCATATGAACACAGGTAAAAAGAAACAATTGGCACACAACCCCCAGCATAATCATTTAAGGAAAACTGTGTTATAACCCTGTTTAGACTTTAATAAATTCTTTTAATAACATTTTTAAACAAATTTATGAAGTAATTAATATTTTACCTCATATATATGAACAATTATTCTAAATATATTATTATACTGTATAAACTTTGAGATGCCCTTGTAAGCCTTGAAGCAGGTTTTAAACAACTATACATTTATAATGGTCTCATATAATAAATGCTATGGTTAGACATAATGTCATGACAACCCAGTTTTAAAACCAAGACTGATTTCTCTTGTTCCAAGGGAGAAAAGCACAGAGTCATATCTGAGCCAGCAGAGTTTCCAAGGATGAACCAAGCATCCCTCCCCAAACAGACCATATCTGCCTGCATACCAAACAGTGCTGCAGGAAACAGAGGGAAAAGGACAAGACAAAAACGATGAGCTAGGAAGACCAGTCCCAGAAGTTATTTCCAGCAATGAAGATGAGTTATCATATTAGATCAAATCTATAACCAACAGGAGTTTAATTTTCTCAAATCATTTTCAAGGCTTTAGAGGTCTGAAAGCAAAATAAACCAGACCAAGAATGTCAAAACCAAAATACTTCCAAAGCGAGCAAACCAAAGAGATATTTAAAAACAAATATTATGAAAGCAAACCCAAATCAAAAGGTATGCAGCTAATAAGGACCTTAAACCACCAGTTCAGCCAATAAATTTAAAGATATTTAGGGTTTTTGATGGAAACATGAAGACAATAATTGTAGACACACATGACAGAATTACTTGAGATCTCAGCACAGGAGACATAACATGACATAATTTCATTAAAACTAGGTGCATCCAAAACATGACCTGAAATCAGATAAACTGTTCAACATACACTCTAACATACACTCTAGCACTCTGAGACATACTTCCACCCGTGATGACACAGATACAAGGCCAAAACACAGAATAAGACAAGCACAGGCAAATAACATCAACCAGATTGCGGTCAAATCCAGGTCCCAAAAGACAAGCTTTTGGACTCACGGCCAGGTGGGTCCAGGGACGTCTCCTCTGGAACCTGACTAGGGGGAGGTTTGCGGGGTCCAGCTTCCCATCTAGTAAGTCTGATCAGATCCCAGAACCACAAAGTCGCCGGCTAGCCAAAATCAAAGGAGGAACCAAGCCGGGTGTGGTGGTGCATGCCTGTAGTCTCAGCACTTGGGAGGCAGAAGCAGGCAGATCTCTGTGAGTTCAAGGCCAGCCTGGTCTACATAGTGAGTTCCAGGACAGCTGGGGCTACAGGGAGACCCTGCTTCAAAAAAAAAAAAAAAAAAAAAAAAAGAGAGAAACCAAAACGAAAGCGGTTTTGAGTACTCTCTCACCTTGCTGGTGGTATGGTGGCAGAAATCAGAGGGCTGACTGGGGAAGCAGAAGCAGCTGGGACTGATGCAAGTCCCCTCTCAGGGAGTTTGCCAATACTGCCTGGCAGCCAAGGCTGATGCAGGTCCCCCTCCCAGGGACTCCTCAGAATACTACCAGGCAGGTCCCTTCTCAGGGAGCTTCCTGAAACTGCTGGGCCCAGAAGTCCTCTGGATCTCATTGGAACCTCCAAATGTTATAGGTTGGATTTTTCAAAAAAAATCACCAGCACCACTTTAAGAAAACTAGCAAGGTAAATGTTTATTATTTCAACCAGCTGGGCTGTCTAGCTCAGGAGCAGAAGCAGCCCTAACGATTGTCAGGTCAGAGTTTTTATAGGATTACAGAAATATTATTCAAATAGGACTCTTGTGAACCAATCAGGTTTGTACAACATAGCAGAACTTTGAATGTATTAACACACAATCACTATACAGACAAGTGATACAGTCATATAACTTGGCAATCAACTTTGTAATTTTAAAATTAGTCAACTTCCTAGCCATAACAGGTATAGTAAGAAAGCTGAAATCAGCAGTTACTGGGTGGTCAGACAACAAGGTGGTCTTATACTTTGTGTCAAGGTGACCTAAAATAGCAAGTGAGTTACAGAAGCAAAAACAAGCAGTTAGCCAGATGTAGAATATCTGAGATTAGCACGTTCCACTGGTTTGTGATCGAGCTATTTCTTGGAACTCAAGGCTGTTGTCTCTTCTTAAATGTTTCCTGTAATTTAAGAGCTATTCTGAGCAACATGGAGTAACTTAGGTTAAGTTGCTAATATAGTTCAGAGTAGAGCCTCATATCTGTAATCCCAGATCTTGGAAGACAGACAGGAGTTGGAGTTTGGGACCACACAGATGAGGACAGGATCCAGGCAGAGTCAGAGCTAGGCTCTGCCATGTCACTGAGGATCAAGGCTCTTTCCATCAGTTGGCCCCTCAGCACATTGACATCATTCTTCTGTTTGTTGCCTCGTGGTCTCAGTGTGGTTCCCATGGTTCCAGACGTCTTGTCCTCACATCATAGCATCAAGAGGAAAGGAGCAGCTGTTGATAGGGCTCAGACTTCATTTAATAAAGACAAATCTCTCATCAGGTGTGAGACAGCTCTCACATGCCTTTAGTCCTAACACTCAGGAGGCAGAGACAGGAGGATTTCTGTGAGTTCAAAGCTAGTTCCAGGCCAGCTGGGGCTACAGGGAGACCCTGTCTCAAAAAGACGCCCCCCCCCAAAAAAGACAAATCTCTCTCAGAGGCCCTACAGACTTTTCTATCATGCCTAGAGCTGGATCAGGGAAATTGGATTTCTGTGATTACCATCAGCCAGTAATGATTCATGGGTTGGCAAGACTCTGCTCTGAGATCAAGGGTTTCCTCCCTGTAGCCAAACAGAATCAGATGGGAAGAGGAGGGGAGCTGGGGTTGCACAGAAAACAGTATCTGCCACACCTTCCTCAAACTTCCTGTTCCATTAAAGCTAACTTCATTGTATTTGTTGTTTACAACTAGAAGACTCTTGAGTAAGATGTCTGCTCAAATGGAAAGTCTTCACAAAGCAGTGAGCACCTGGGGTCTCAGCTACTCCACAGCAGTTGTAGAAGGAGGGTGTCTGGGGTCCAGGGACTCAGAACCAGGTTAGGCATCCTACTGAGACACTAGCTCTTTTTAAAAAACAAGGTTAGAAAGCTCACACCTGTATTCCCAGTGCTTGGGAAGTAGAGGCAGGAGGCTCAAGAGTTTAAGGACAGTCTGGACTATAGAGCAAGTTTGAAACAAGCCTGGGCTATATGAGATTGAGATCCTGTCTTAAACAAAGAAGGGAGGGAGGGAGGAAAGAAAATAGCTTTAGAATTAGGAGGGAGGGGAGGGAAAGAGGGAAGGAAGAAAGAGAAAAAATGTAGAGCAGGGCCTGAGGATATAGCCCAGTTGGTAGAACACTTGCTTAGTATGCATACAACTCTGGGTTTGATCACCAGCACAATAGAGAACCAAAGTTGTACACACGTATAATACCAGCACTTGGGCGGTGGAGGCAGGATAATCAGAAGTTCAAGGTTATCCTTGGCTTCTTAGTGAGCTAGAGGCTAGCTTGAGATACCTGAGACAGTCTACAAAGGGATCGGGCCTGGAATAATGGCTCAGCTGTTAAAGGCAGTGGCTGCTTTTGCAGAGGACCTGGGTTCAGTTCCCAGCACCCACATGGTGACTAACAACTGTCCTAACTCCAGTTCCACAGGATTGGACGCCTGCTTCTGGCCTCTGCATGGGCATACTTACATACATGCATGCCAAACATTTATACACATAAAATAAAAATAATTTTTTAAAAGTGGGAGTAGGTGAGTGGGTGGGAGGAAATGCCTCCTTCCAGTTCCTCAGTTTACACCTAATCATTTCTGGCTTCTGTTTCACACCTTGTCTTTCTACAGGTGGAGGGGGTTCTGATCTGTGTGTGCATGTTTGATGTGGGGTGGAGGTAGGGGTGGGGGGTGACCTGCCAGTTCAACTTAGGGATCTGATTCTTGGCTTTCTTCCTCTCCAGCAGGATAGTGGGAGAACAGTCTGTGGGTGGGCCCTAGGCCACCACCCCAGTCTGCCATAAATGGCCTTCACACTCAGACCACATTCTCCCGGATCACATGGAACACTCTAAAGATTGCACATTGTTGGATGACTCTTCTGCAAGTAATTCTATTATTTTGCAGTAGTTCAGGAAAGTTCTTAGAATGCGACCAAAATTTAATCACCATTGAACAAAGATTTAGATCTGATCAATCAGGTGACATTGTCAGCTACACAGACTGTGGGGCCCAGTGTAAAATAAAAAATGCTAAGAATTTCAAGATCTGACAGCTTGGCACAGGAGCCAGGGCAAATCCTGGGTGGCTCACATGGGCCTCATGCTTGGAGCACAACCCAGTCTTACAGCATTGCTTGAATGGTCCTTCAGCCATTCTGTTTTCAATATATATATATATAATTTTTAAAAATTTATGTGTATGAGTGTATTGCCTGCATGTATGTAAGTGCACCCATGTCATGCAATGTCCTCAGAAGTCAGAAGAGGGCATTGGATTCCCCAGAACTGGAGTTAAGGACATTTGTTAGCTGCCATGTAGATGCTGGGAATAAAACTTGGGTCCTCTGCAAGAGCAGCCAGTGCTCTTAACCACTGGGCCATCTCTCCAGCCCCAACCCTTCTGTTTTATTTCTTACTTAGATCAGAACTTTGGTGAGGAAGGGGGATTCTTTGTTGAGCCCTTTGAATCCCTACAACATCTAATATGAATTTTTAGAGCGTATCCTCTCCCTTGCGCACTCTCCCAATACCCACATGCACATCTATATGTAGCCCACTTGCTTCAATGAAAGAAGCTTAGACTCACCCTGATATTTTTCAACCAATCCTCACATCTCAGCATCAAAATTATAGAAATAAATATGTAGCGTACACAGTACAGATTTGGGTTCACCTCTACCCATTAGTGTCTGAATTTGGGTTACTTATAAATCCCTTAGGAAACCCAGTTTCCTCATTGTCAAGGTTGCACTTGCAAAAAGTGAATAAACAGGGCCTGGAGAGACAGCTCAGCAGTTAAGAGCACCTGCTACTGCAGCAGAGGACCAGAGTTCAGTTCCCAGCACCCACATAGGACAGCTAACAACCACTTGTAACTATAGCTCCAGGGGATGCAGCACCCTCTTTGGGCCTCCTTGAGCACCCTCACACATGTACACAGATACACATACATATGCATAAATAAAAATACACATAAAAAATTTCTTGAGACAGGAGCTTACTATATAGCCCTGGCTGGCCTGGAGCTCATTATGTAGGCCAGGGTGGCCTCTACCAGCCTTTTCTCCTGAGTGCTGGGATTAAAGGCATGCTCTACCACACCTGGCCTCGAATATTTTTGTTTTTATTCGTATAAGTGATTTGATTACTGGTATGTATGAACTGCCCTAGAAGGCCAGAAAAGGAGGACAGAGTTGCCATGTGGATGCTGAGAACCCAAGTCCTCTGGAAGAACAGCAAAGTACTCTTAGCCCCAGTCACCTCTCCGGTTCCTCTTATTTCCTCTCCTGCCTCCAACAAAATTTTACTATATAGCCCAGGCTGGCTGTGAGCTGCCTGCCTCAGCTTCCCTAGCGTTAGGATTATAGGTGTGCCCCATATATCCAGCTTCAATCACAAAGCTCTGCCTGCCTTTGCCTCCCAGTGCTGGGACTAAAGGCATGTGCCATCATGCCCGGCTCAAATAAATATTTTTAAGTGAATGAACAAACAGTTCTTACAGGAATATCACGGTCATCTCACTTCTTTCCTTTTCCTTCCTTCTTCCCCTCCTCTCTTATTTCCTCTCCTGCCTCCAACAAAATTTTACTATATAGCCCAGGCTGGCTGTGAGCTGCCTGCCTCAGCTTCCCTAGCGTTAGGATTATAGGTGTGCCCCATATATCCAGCTTCAATCTTTTTTTTTGAGATATATTTATTGAACTGACAACAGATTGAACTGTTTTCTCATACGTAACAGCCTTCTTTTACTTGGCATAATGCTTTCAGATTTCATCCATGTGCTATCCTGGATCAGTACTTCATGCCTTTTTATTGCTGAATAATATTCCATTTTATGATCATCAACCTTTTGTTTATCCATTCATCAGTTGATAGACATTTCAGTTGCTTTCCACATTAACTATTATGAGTGATGCTGTTATGAACACGGGTATACGAGTTTTTGTGTTGACAAATTTAATTTCTCCCGGAGAGATCATAGGAGTAGAATTGCTGAGCTATATGATAGCTTTGCTTCACATTTTTAGGAACTATGAAACTATTTTTCAGAGTTGCTGTGCCATTTTATATTCCCGTCAACAATGTTCAGGAGTTCCAGTTGTTCCAAATCCCACCAATACTTGTTACTGCCTGCCTTTTTATTTTAGCCATCCCAGTGGGTTTGAAGTGGCATCTCATTGTGGTATTTGTCTGTCTTGTCTACTTGTTTGTTTGTTGAGACAGGGTCTCATTATGTAGCCCAGGCTGTCCTGAGTTTACCGCCCTCCTGCCTCAGCATCAGTGCAAGGACTGTAGGCATTTGCCACCATGCCTACAGGAAGCCTTTTATTTCACTTTCTTTTTAAAATTGCCCTTGCTAGAAGCTCCAGTACAATGTTGAATAGAAGTGGTAACAGGTGGAATTCCTGTCTTGTTTATGATCTTAGGGGGAAAACAAATCCAACCTTTCATCACTTGAGTAATTCTAGCTATATGTGCTTTATAAACACGCTTTATCAAGTTAAGAAAATTCTGTTCTTTTCTTAGTTTGTTGACTGATTTTATCAAAGAAGTTTCAGTCCAGCCAGAGCTACAAGAAAAAAAAGTTAGATTTTGCCAAATGCTTTTGTGTCTATTGAAATGACTGTGTGGTTTCTGTTCTTTATTAATACGTTGTAGTTAGTTGATTGCTTTGGTTATTAAAGCAACTTGTGGCTCCACTACTATTAGGCTTTATTTTTATTTATTTAATTCAATTTTATGTTATGTGTATAAGTGTTTTGCCTGCATGCATGTAAGTGCACCCATGTAGGCCAGAAGAGGTTGTCAGATCTCCTGAAACTGGAGTTAGGACGGTTGTTAGTCACCATGTGGGTGCCGGGAACTGAACCCAGGTCCTCTGTAAGAGCAACCAGTGCTCTTAACCACTGAGCCGTCTCTCTAGCTCCTCTTCTTAGGTTTTACTTGTGGTTATAACTAGATGCATCATTTAAAAATGGTAAGTATGTAAAAGTAGGAAGAAATCAAATTCTCTAAAACATAAGATTTTTGTGTCTGATTATTTTACATATAAGTACATGAAAAGAAACAGAAATAATCCCACATTAGGTTGAGCATGGTGGTTTATGTCTATAATCCCAGAACTCAGGAGGCTGACAGAGGAGGATTTTGAGTCTTAGGCCAGCCTGGACTACATAGTGAGACTATCTCAAATAAACCAAACAAAATAAAATGGTATAGTCTCACATGAGCACATGATAACTGAATGTGTGATGGTTAATTTGGACTGTCAACTTGAATTAGATTAAGAAACACCTAGGGACTGGGGAAATAGCTGAGTAGGTAAGTACACTTGCTGCACAAACATGAGGACCTGAGTTCAAATCCCAAGCTTCCCCTGAAAGCCAAGCGTGATTGCCATGCCTATAACCTTGTCATCGAGCAGCAAAGACAGACAGATCTAGGAGCTTGCTGGCTAGCCAACCTAGCCAAAAGGGCAGTCTTTAGGTTCAATGAGACCCTCTCTCAAGAAATAAGGGAGAGAGCAAAAGAGGAGAATGTCCTCCTCTGACTTCCACACAAGTACACATAGGCCATGCCTTCCCTGCTATGATAGATTGCATTCCTTGGAACTTGGAACCAAAATAAACCCTTCCTTCCTTAAATTGTTTTGGTATGCTATGTGGTCAGAGTATGAGAACAGTAACTAACACTGCATGTTTCACTAATTCCTGCTTAGTGTATGAGGAAACAAATACAATCCAGCAGGAAAACACTTCGACTATAAAACAGCGCACACTGAGAAATATATCTAATGACAAGACTGCAAAATGAGATGCTGCCTCAGGAGTGGGTGGGGGAGTGCTGCCACCTGGCCTAGGCTGCTGGCCTATTCATTTCCCCATGTTCTCTTCCCATAGTTCACTGTTCTTTCTTTCTTACTTATCATTCCTGGAAAGATGCACAAGATAGATTATTAGCACTGCATGTGGTGGTGCACACCTTTAATCTTAGCACTTGGGGGAGGCAGAGGTAGGGGAATCTCTGTGAGATCTAGGCCAGCCAGGTTTACATAGTAAATTCCAGGCCAGCTGGAGCTTCAGGGAGACCCTGTCTCAAAAAAAAAAAAAAAAAGAGAGAGAGAGAGATATTATTAGTGCTTTTAATGTGTTGCCTTTCTGGCCCATATTAAATTCTAGTTGTTTGTTTTTTGAGAGAAAGTCTCATTCAGCCCAGGCTGCCCTTGAACTCTTAACCCTCCTGCCTCTACCTCCTGAGTGCTGGGATTATAGACTTGTGCTTTCACAATTGGCTAAACTCTAACTTTCCTACATTAATTACCTGTTAATTCTTCCTCCCCCCCAAAACACTGGGGACTGAACCTAGGACCTCACACATACTAGACAAACACTCTACCACTGAGCTATATCCCCAGCCCTCTTTATACATTCTTAAACCTATTTTGAGATAGGTTCCAAGTTCCAAGCTGGCCTCAAACTCACTGGGTAGGCTGGACAGACCTTGAACTTTTAGTCTTCCTGCCTCAGCTTCCTGAATAGTTGGGATTACAGGCCTGTGCCAGCAGGACCAGCAGGACTGGTTGTGTTGCATTTTTAACAGAAAAAAAATAATTTTAAAAAGACTCCATTCCTACATATTTAACCAAGGCAAACAAAGACTTCTGTCCGTAGAGATTTGTGCACATTTGAGAGCAATTTCTTTCTTACAGCAATCCAAATGCCTAGAACAGTTAAATGGATAACAAGAGTGCGGTTCATCCACACAGTGAAAACTACTCAGCGACAAAAAGGAAACCAAAACCCAAGCAACCACATGGACAAATCTCAAAATATTATTCTGCCTAGGCTTGGTGGCATAGGCCTTGAATCCAAGCACTTAGGAGGCAGAGGCAGGGGAATCTCTGTGAGAATGAGGCCAACCTGGTCTACACAGTGAGTTCTAGGCCATCTGGGGCTACAGGGAGACCCTGTCTCAAAAAGACCATGTGTGTGTGTGTTTGTGTGTGTGTAACTATATATTATACATAATATATTATGCATATTACTCTGAATGAAAGAAGTCAGACCAAGAGTATGACCTGCTGTGTTATTTCATTTATAGACCATCCTAGAGCTTGCAAGTCAGAATATATGACAGAATGACTAAGGTTAAGGAGAGATATGTTAGCTTCATATTAGTACAACAAAATATCTGAGGCAAGTGACCTATGAAGAGAAAAGGTTTCTTTTTTAAAAAATACTTTTTGTCCATTGAGGTATTTTATTTGTATGTATATACTGCATCCCTAGAAGAATCTCAGGGTTTCCCTCCTGTATTTTTGCCTTACTTCTTTGTGGTCCATGGTGCCTGATGGAAGTTGTTAGCACAATGAGCCTCAACTGATGGGGACAAACAGATTATTTGGCCATTTTCCTTTTTTGTGGGGACAAGTGTGTAGAAATCTGAAGACAACTTGTGGGAGTTGGTTCTCTCTTTCCAACATGTGAGTTTCAGGGATCAAAGTCAGGTCATCAGACTGGGTTGGTGTCTCCCAATTGGCTAGTTCCTCCAAGGGGCGGGGCCTGCCACTGAGTGTGGACTACTGAGGGGCTGCTGGGAGCCATCTTGGGAGGGAAGCTGGGAGCCATGGGAATGTGCTCATCATCGGGGAACGTGTGGCCACACAGCAGCTGAAGGACAGAATGGCCTGACTCTTATGGACCTGGGACGAGATCGCTGGTTCTGGAGGCTTGAGCAAATGCTGGCAGTGACTATGGGCGTGGCGCAGTCTGATATGGCGGGCTCAGGGCTAGGCACTGGGTACTCATTCCTTTGTAAATTAATAAATGCACATAAAGATATGTTATATGGTTTGCTTGACAGGCACCTTTATCCGCTGAGCCATCTCACTGGTTCAAGAAAAGCCTTCATTAGCCCACAGTTTTGGAAGTATAAGTGCAAGATTGGACAACTCTGTTGTTTGGGCTCCTGGTGACAGTGTGTGTCACAGTGAACTGTCATAGCTTTAGGAAGACAGGGGATGGGCAGGAGTCCTGTACTCTCATGTGAGGGTGTTGTTTGAATAAGAATGTCCCCCAAAGGCACCAAGGATTCGGACATTTTTGTTCCCAGTTGGTGGCTCTGTTTTGGGAAGTCTTAGGAGGTACAGCCTTACTGGAGGAAGTGTGTCACTTGGGGTGGGCTATGAAAGTTCTTAAACCTTGCTGGATTTCCAGTTTTTCTCTGGATCCTGTGTCTGCTTGAAGAAGTGATTGCTTGGCATTTTGCTCTGGCCACCTTTGAGACCATGACTCCTCTGCCATTATGGACTCTTATCCCTGGAACTGTAAGCTCAAATAAACTTTTCCTTTTGTGAGTTGCCTTGGTCATGGTGTTAGATCACAGCAACAGAAAAGTTACTAATACAGAAGGCATACCTCCAATGATTAAGGATTTTCTACTAATTCTCTTGTTTCTGCCTCCCATTTTGCAACAGAAGTGTTGAGATTACAGATGCATGCCACCCCACCCCCATCCCGCCCCCACTTTTTTTTTTTTCCATTTTGAGATAGGGTCTCACTATGTAGTACTGGCTAGCCTAAAACTTGCTGCATAAACCAGGTTGGCCTTGAACTCAAAGAGATCTGCCTGCCTTTGCTTCCAAAGTGCTGGGATTAAAGGCATGTGACACCATTATCCAGTTTTTTTTTTGCTTGAGTTCCAGGGATCTAGCTCAGGTCATCAGGCTTGTACAGCAAGCACTTTTACCCACTGAGCCATCTGGCCGGCCCATAAGGGCAGCAGCAAATTTCTGAAGTAATGCATGTGCTCATTATTATTATATTTATTTATTTATTTAATGTGTATGAATGTTTTGTCTGCATGTATGCACATGTACCAGTGTCATGCAATGCTCATGGAGGCCAGAAGAAGGTGTTAGATACCCTAGAACTGGGGTTGTAGACAGTTATTAGCTGCTATGTAGGTGCTGGGAATTAAACCTGGGTCCTCTGCAAGAGTAGCCAGTGCTCTTAAGTGCTGAGCCATCTCTCCAGCCCCTCATTGTTCTGATTGTAGAGATAAATTCACAGATAATATCTATCTATCTACATATCTCAAAACTTATCAAATCATGAGATTGAATATCTGCAATTTACTTAGGTCCATTAGACCTCAATGGTAGTATAAAAAAATTGATGTGCCGGGCATGGTGGCACATGCCTATAGTCCCAGCTCTTGGGAGGCAGAGGCAGGTGGATCTCTGTGAGTTCAAGGCCAGCCTGGTCTGTGTAGTAAGTTCCAGGACAGCTGGGGCTACAGGAAGACCCTGTCTCAGAAAAAAAAAAAAATTGATGAGCTGTGGATATAGCTCAGTTCGTAGACTGCCTAACATGAACAAATCCTGGTGTGGTGGCTTATGCTTACAATCCTAGCACTTGGGAGGTGGAGGCAGGAGGCTGAGAAGTTCCAGGTCATCCTTGACTACATAGTAAGTTGGAGGCCACCCTGGAATACATGACACTCTGTCTCAAAAATTAAAAAAATTCATCTGAATGAGTGTAATAGGGTGCTTTAAGTCCCAACTTCACAGACAGAGAGACAGACAGACAGATACACACACACACACACACACACACACACACACACACACACACACACACTTCAACCTGCCTAAATAGAAAATTCCTGGTTCACAGCACTTAGCACATACTGAAGGCATGATTCAGTCACAGCAACAACTCCATGTGCCTATGAGTCACTGTTCTGTAGTTATTTTCTCCATATTGAAACAGCCCCCATGGGAAATAGGTTGGAGGCGCATAAGACCCAGGAGGCTAATAAAATTTATAAGGCTCAGGAAGTTCATGAAATTTTTGAAACTCAGGAAACTAAAAACTTTACAAGATTCACAAGGCCCCTCCCTAAGGTTACAAAAGCTGTAAACAATTGCTGGAGAAAGAAAACTGTCCAGTGGTCCTGCCTGTCACCTGTACAAGAGCAGTTTTCCTGACTCATCACCCATCCTGGGGTGGGCTTTTCTGAGCTCCTGCTGCCCTTGACTCATCCATGCTCCTGGAAGTAACCCCAATAAGCTCCTTGGTTCACTATGCTATATTTGAGTGGATTCCCTTATTTGGCCTGTGGTTGGTGTCCTATCTGGGGGAGTTGGGCTTTGTTTGTTCACATCTTTCCAGAAAAAAAAAAAAAAATCACACAATAGCCATTCTGCCCACCTCCTGAGGTTGGCTTCATTCCTAAGTGGTTTTCCTGTGGAACCCAAATTGCAGTGGCTCATGTGAGCCTCATAGTCACCTGTCACACCTCCCAAAACAAACAGGTTTCCTTTCCCAAGCTTTGAACTATGACTGAGTTAACTCTGCCTTTGTATATGAGTGTATTGCCTGCATGTGTGTAAGTGTGCCTGTGTCATACAATGCCCTCAGAGATCAGAAGAGGATATTGGATCTTCCTGAAACTGGAGTTACAGACGGTTGTTAACTGCCATATGGGTTCTGGGAATTGAACCTAGGTCCTCTGCAAAGGGCAGCCAGTGCTCTTAACCGCTGAGCCATCTCTCATGTTCCCATAAATAATTTTTTTAATCTTTTTGAAGCAGGGTCTCCCTGTAGCCCCAGCTGTCCTGGAACTCACTATGTAGACCAGACTGACCTTGA
>NW_008329640.1:2509088-2516887 GCF_000622305.1 Nannospalax galili
TTTTATTTATTATTTTTATTTTATGTGTATGAGTATATTGACTGCATGTAGATAAGTGCACCTGTGTGGTGCAATGCCCGCAGAGGACAGAAGAGGCCATTAGATCCCCTGGAACTGGAGTTATGGACAGTTGTTAGCTGCCATGTGGGTGCTGGGATTCGAACCTGGGTCTTCTGCAAGAACAACCAGTGTTCTTAACCACTAAGCCATCTCTCCAACCCCAAATAAATAAAACATTAAAAAAAAATTATTCCAGGACAGCTGGGGCTACAGGGAGACCCTGTCTCCAAAAGACCAAAAAAAAAAAAATTGTGTGTGTGTGTGTGTGTGTGTGTGCACGCGCGAGTGCCATGGCATGTTTGTGGAGGTCAGAGGTCAACCTATGGGTTAGTTCTTTTCTTCCACCATGTTGGTCCCAGGGATAGAACTCAGGTCATCTGGCTTGGCGGCAAATACCTTAAGCTACTGAACCATCTCACCAGCCCAGGGTCAGGGTGTTAGAACTGATAGGAGAAAATAAGTCCTTTCTCTGTCAAATCTTGTTTTTTGGGTTTTTTTTGTTTTGTTTTTTGGAGACAGGGTCTCCCTGTAGCCCCAGCTGTCCTGGAATTCACTATGTAGACCAGGCTGGCCTTGAACTCACAGAGATTTGCCTGCCTCTGCCTCCCAAGTGCTGAGACTAAAGGCGGGGACCACCATGCCTGGCCCTGTCAAATCTTTTGGGCCTCCTTGTTGCATCCTCACTGCCTCATCTCCTTCCTATGGTTTTTAGGAAACCAATTGAGAAAACCTTTTTGGAGGCTGGCTGCGTCATCCTGGGAACATAAACAACAGTATAGCACTCTTCAAGACAGGTTAACATGGGTCCCTGAACACCAGGGACTGGAAGTGATAGGTTATGGGTGTAAAACAAGAAGAAATGCCAGAATTTATTGAATTATAATAAATTTATAAGCTACATTGGTTACATATATATACATGTAGGCTACAAAATGGTTACCAAAGATTAAAGAGGCTGAAGCAGATTTCAAGTTCAGAGAGGTAGAGGGAGAGATGTAAAGAAAGTCATAGCAGTGATTAGATACGATACCAAGGAACCCAGCTGCAAAGCTGCTAAAGACACACAGAGCTGCTGTAGGGTCATAAGGTTTTGCCTGGGCCATAGGGTTCAGTTGAACCGAAGAATCACAGGACTACGGGGACAAGGTGCTGGACCAGCCCAAACAGATGAAGAGATGGATGACAGACAGCAGTTCAAAAGGGCCAGGTCAAGTATGGGGACTGAAGTGAGCTGATGCCCCAAGGACTATCAGGAGTGCTTTGCCTGTTGGTTTCTTGATCTATATACCAGGTGATCAGATAACATGTGGTGGAGCCACCACAGTGTCAGGTGTTCTCCTTTATATGGGGTTCAGGTGAGGGTGTTGTACCCTTTGTTGATTTGATGTGTTTTCATTTACTTTTTATTTATTTATTTATTTATTTATTATTTATTTATTTATTTATTTATTCATTTTCGGTCTTTTTAAGACAGGGTCTCCCTGTAGCTACAGCTGGCCTGGAACTTGCTATGTAGACCAGGCTGGCGTTGAACTCACAGAGATTTGCCTGCCTCTGCGTCCCAAGCACTGATACTAAAGGTGTGCACCACCATGCCCAACTTCCTTTTTAAAAATATTTTATTCATTTTTTTTATTTTTTTATGTGTATGAGTGTATCACCTACATGTATGTAAGTGCACCCGTGTTGTGCAATGCCCACCGAGGTCAGAAGGCCTCAGGCATTGGCTCCTCTTTAACTGGAGTTACACATGGTTGCTAGCTGCCATGTGGGTGCTGGGAACCAAACCCTGGTCCTCTGCAAGAGCAGCCAGTGCTCCTAACCACGGAACCATCTCTCCAGCCCCCCTCTTTTTGGTTTCTTAAGACAGGGTTTTTTCACGCCGAAGCCCAGGCTGACTTTGAACTCATGGCAGTCCTCCTACCTCAGCCACCCAAGTATATGACATGAACCATCATGCCCTACTTTTCTTTTTTTTCTTGGTACTGGAAATTGAACCTAGAGCCTCAAATATACTATACAAACGCTCTATTACTGAGCTATATCTCCACTCTTGAGTCTAGTTTTCCTGATATGATTTTTAACATGCTCATGTGTTCGTATGTTCCTAATCTACCTTAGAAATTTTATAGGGTGGTAATCTTTTTACTTTTAGGAATAGGGTATGGGGGCTGGAGAGGTGGCTCGGTGGTTAAGAACACTGGCTATTCTTGCAGAAGATCAGGGTTCAAATCCCAGCACCTACATGGCAGCTAAGAACTGTCAGTAACTCCAGTCCCAGGGAACCTGACAGCCTCTTCTGTCCTCCAAGGGCATTGCATGACATGGGTGCACTTACCTACATGCAGGCAATACACACATACACATAAAAATAATAAAATATTTTTAAAAAATAAGGTATGAGTCTGTGCTTCATGGATGGTGTTGGACAGGTGGTAACGTTTATATAAACAATATACAGAGCCTTCCAGCTTCTGTGTTTGCACTCAAGATGGAGCCAAAAGCTGATTTGTAAAATAAAGTCACCCAGACCAACGCACAGCCTGGAAGCAACTGTTTCCCACAGTACTGATTCATTTAGGGCAGCCTGTTCACCACACTTGGCCAGTCAATTCAGCATCCATCTGAGACATGTGACCCAAAATGGACCAATGGCAGAAAATCTGCCTAGCGATCTCACTGCCTCAGCCTGAAGGGTTTTCATGATTTTTTTTCTTGTTTGTTTGCTTTATTTTTGTGGTGGTCAGATGGAAGGAACCCAGGCTTTCTCATATGATTGGCAGGTTCTCTAACACCAAGCTAGAAACCACAGCCTGAGCTAGAAACCACAGCCTCAGCTAGAAACTGCAGCCTCTGACTGACGTTTCAGTGCTGTTCCAATGAGTTTGCCCGCCAGAAGCCATGCCATCATATGGTAACAACAAATTTGAGTATAAAACCACAGAGAAGGGCTGGGTGTGGTGTTGCATGCTTTTAATGCCAGCACTCAGGAGGCAGAGGCAGGTGGATCTCTGTGAGTTCAAGGCCAGCCTGGTCTATATAGTAAGTTCAGGTCAGCTGGAGGTACAGAGACACCCTGTCTCAAAAAGAATAGCAACAACAACAAAAAACCACAGAGAGGGATACCCAACCAGGGGTGGAAACAGATTCCAGATTCCTAGTGACATCAAAGGGCACTGAATCCAGTTGTTATGTGAGCCAATAAATCCCTCTATGCTTTATCCAATTTGAATTCAGTTTCAAACTTGCTACTCTGAATCCTGGCTACCACCACCACTAAGATCATTACCTGTTTTGCCACCTAATCCTTATCGGCTTTACCCATCTTCTTCCTGGAGCCAGAAGCAAAAGTCCACTTCCTGAAGCTGAACTCAAACGATTGAGACATTTAGCTGGCTGAGGGCCCAGAGGAAGATCAGAGTGGCAGCATGGGGTGTGGTGTTTCATAGGGAGCTTCGAGGTGCTTCTACAGCAAAGGAACCAACAGGGTAGAGCCCTGCTATTGAGACACAAGCTTTGGTCCATTACTGGAGCTCATCTGTCTTACCTCCAAGTTCCTATTGTTAATGTCTTACAAGATGCAGATTAAAATCTCTGTGTTAGATGCCCAGCCATAACCCTGTGGGTGTGTAATCATGCTATTATTCCTGCTAAAGATCCATATTTATATGTAATTATTCCTTTAAGTAGCTCAGTTCTTCTGGTAACAACATACTTCTAAACTCTTGCCCTATGTAGAGATAGGACGCCTCTTGTTCTTGCCCTGCTTTTTCTTTCTTTTTCTCGCCCCCTCCCCCTTTTTTCCCCTGAGACATGCTCTCATTATGTAACCTTGGCTGGTCTATAATTCCCTATGTAGACCAGGCTGGTCAGGAGCTCACAGCAATCCACCTGCCTCTGCCTCTAGAGTGTTGGGATTAAAGGCTTACGCCACAACACCAGGTTCTTGTACTGCTTTGGGGATGCAAAGGTGGCCACTGAAAGTGGAGTCAGCAATTCAGGGTGAACAGTACTTGGGAGTGGTGGGGTGTGTGTGAAGGCAGAAGAATTAGAAGTTCAAGGCCATCCTCAGATGTGCAGTGAATATGAGTCCACACTTGGATACAAAATGAAACCTGTCTCAAAACAAACGATCTACTGGGGATATAACTTAGTGATAGAATGCTTCTGTAGCATATGTGAGGCCCTAGGCTCACTCTCCAGTACTGAAGAAAAAAAAATAAAGAAAAAATGAAAACTACAGGATCGTATATATAGCCATTGTAGAGACATATTGGTGTAACTCTATCAAGAAGCCTGCATCCATGTCTCAGGGCTGCACTTTTCCTGTATGACCCTTTGCTTAAATATTTAATAAACTCACTAAGTTTGTTTCATCCTGGCTCATCCTGGAATTCTTTTTTTTTTAATTACTTTTATTTATTTAATTTAATTTATTTTTTTGGTCTTTTTGAGACAGGGTCTTCCTATAGCCCCAGCTGTTCTGGAACTCACTATGTAGACCAGGCTGGCCTTGAACCCACAGAGATCCGCCTGCCTCTGCCTTCCAAGTGCTGGGATTAAAGGCATGCACCACCATGCCCGTCCCTAATTACTTTTATTTTATGTGTATGAATGTTATGTCTGCATGTATGCCTGAAGAGGTCAGAAAAGTGTGTCAGATCTCCTCAAACTGAAGTTAAAGGACAGTTGTTAGCTACCATGTGGGTGCTGGGAATTGAGTCCAGGGCCTCTGGAAAAACAGAAAGTGTTCTTAACTAATGAGCCATCTCTCCAGCCCCTTACCCTGAAGTTCTTTTCTTCAGTGTAGTCTCCCGTTTTACCTGAGTGGAGCTTTACCCAAAGTGGAAGGGGAACTGCTCAAGCTGCTGATGGCTGTGTTGGGCTGTCTGCCTGCCACTGTTGATTCTGATGTAGTGGACATTGGTCATTTTTGCCTGTCCAGTGTCCATTTCCTTTTTCTATTAGATCCCCAATTTCCTTTTTGGAAATAATCTCTCCTCATTGTATGTCCTCTTCTTGGGAAGGTGAATTTTGGTAAGCATGTACATAAGCATACCAGGACAGGTGAAGAAGCCACATCCTCTATCTGTGTCTGTTTGGACCAGTGGGAGAAATTTGGGCCAATCAGATGCTCTCTGCAAGACCTTGACTCTTTTTTAAAAGATACATTTATGTGTGTGTTTGTGTCTGTGTGTAAATGCATGCATGCCATAGCACGTGTGTGGAGGTTGGCGGACAACTTCTAAGAGTCAGTTCCTTCCTTCCAGCATGTTAATCCTAGAGATGCAACTCACATCATCAGACTTGCCTTTATCCACTGAGCCATCCATCTCACCAGCCCAGGAACTCAACTCTGGACTAAGCAATCTAAAATGAACAGATTAGGTGGTGGTCATTTATTTTGGTGATGATACGCTTCCAGCAATTGCTTGCTTCAGACCTATACTGTGATCTTAGCCCTTGGGCTCCTTTGGCTCCTGATTATTTCTAAGCCTTTTCCTCTACCTTCTAGGCAACTGCCTGAGCTGCTAATAACTTTGCAGTTAATTCCCTTGTTAGTCAGTCAGCACTGATTTATACTCCATGCAACCAAGAGTCTGTGTGACAGCACAGGTTGGCTACTCCTCCAGCCAAATAGTCTGCTTTCTTTTCTTCCATTTTTCTTCCAAGTCAGAAACCCCTGTTGTTACACCACAAGCCTCCGCTTTAGCACTCATCTTTCCAACATGTCTCTGTAATGGACTTGGGTGAGGTTAGTCCTCCCTTCTCGGTACCAGATAGCTCACTTTTGGCAGCTTGACCTTATGAACGGTGGTCATTGTTGACTGGGCAAATTTAGCCACCTCACTGGAGGCTGAGCCAATCAGAATTCTCTTACGTGAGAATTCAGAAGTTTGTCTTGAGGACTGTGAGGGTTGCAGGTTGCTGAGTACTAACTCTCGGAAGCATTTGATGTTGGAAGTTTTTCAGTTTTCTGTTGCTGAGGTTTGGGGTTTATCCTGAGTACTAGGAGCCTGAAGACTACTTATAAAATAACTGTGAACCCAGGGCACTTGCTCTCTGTTTAATTGGAAGTAGAAATGTACTCATTCATTTATTTAACAGTTCAACTAATAATTATCAACACTCATTTAAATATTACATAGCAGAACTGGGTATTAAGTGCTTTTCCCTCCCTCTTTCCCTCTCCCCTCTCTTTTTAATAACTTTTCTTTTTTTTTTTTTTTTTTTTTTTTTTTTTTTAATTTACTAGAAACTTGTGTCTGTGGTCTTTGAAAAGCCCATTTATTTTTTTCTTGAACTCACAGAGATTCACCTGCCTCTGCCTCCCAAGTGCTGGTAGATTAAAGGCATGTGCCATCACTCCCGGTGTTAATAACCTTTCTAATTAAATTTATTAATGGGCCTGGAGAGATGGCTCAGTGGTTAAGAGCACTGACTGTTCTTGCAAAAGACCTGGTTCAGCTGGGCGTGGTGGCCCACTTCTTTAAACCCAGCACTCAGGAGGCAGAGGCAGGCAGATCTTTGTGAGTTTGAGGCCAGCCGGGTCTACATAGCGAGTTCCAGGTCAGCTGGGGCTACAGGGAGACCTTGTCTCAAAAAGACCGAAAATGAATTAAAAAATAAATAAAATGTTAAATTTATTTGTGTGTGTGTGTGTGTGTGTGTGTGTGTGTGTCTGTCTGTCTGTCTGTCTGTACGCAACTGAGGGAGTTAGTTTTCTCCTTTCACCATGTGGATTCTGGGGGATGAACACAGTTTATCAGGTTTGGCAGCAAGCACCTTTACCCTCTCTTGCTGGTCTTCTTTCCTTCTTTCCTTCTTTTTTTTTTGAAACAGGGTCTCCCTGTAGCTCCACCTGGCCTGGAACTTGTTATATAGGCCAGGCAGGCTGACTTTGGTCTCACAGAGATTCGACAACTACTGTCTCCCAAGTGCTGGGATTAAAGGCAAGCGCGACCAGGCCTGGCTGTTTTGGTCTTTTTTCTTTTTAAAACAGAATTTCACTCTTTAGCTCAGGCTAGCCTAGAACTCACACATAGTCTAGGCTGGCTTTAAACTTACAGCAATCCTCCTGCCTCAGCCTTCCAAGTATTGGGATTACAGGTATGAGTCACCATAACCAGCTTAAATACTTTCTCATTTAATTTTCCCAGCACAGTGAAGCACATGTGTTCTATTTTACACATGAAAGGAGTGAGTCACAGGGAAGTTAAACTGCTTTGCTAAATCACAAGGTTTGTGAGTGCTGAAGCTAGGTCTTCAATTTTGGTGTATTTGGCAACAGAACTCTTGTTTCTAAGCACCACATAACCTCTGTCTAAAGTATTCTAACATCAGAACTAGAGAGATGGCTCAGCGGTTAAGAGCACTGGCTGTTCTTGCAGAAGACCTGAGTTCAATTCCTAGCACCCACATTGCAGCTACCAACTGTCTGTGTAACTCCAGTTCCCAGAGATCTGACACCTTCTTCTGGTCTCCTCAGGCACTGTACAACATAGGTGCACTTACAAACATACAGGCATGACAGTCATACACATAAAATAAAAATAATAGGCTGGGCGTGGTGGCACATGCCTTTAATCCCAGCACTTGGGAGGCAGAGGCAGGCAGATCTTTGTGAGTTCGAGGCCAGCCTGGTCTACATAGTGAGTTCCAGGACAGCTGGGGCTACAGAGAGACCCTGTCTCAAAAAGACAATAAATAAATAAATAAATAAATAAATAAATAAATAA
>NW_008329640.1:2518096-2535202 GCF_000622305.1 Nannospalax galili
TTTCATCCTTCCTTTTCTTTTTAAAATTTATTTTTATTTTATGTGTATGAGTGTTTCGTCTGCATGTGTATAAGTGCTCCCATGTCATGCAATGCCCATAGAGGCAAGAAGAGGGCTTTGGATCCCCCGGAACTTGAGTTACAGGCAGCTGTTAGCCATGGGTGCTGGGAACGGAACCTGGGTCCTCAAGAGCAGTCAGTGCTCTTAACCTCTGAGCTGTCTCTCTAGCCCCTTAGCCTCTCTCTCTCTCTCTCTCTCTCTCTCTCTCTCTCTCTCTCTTCTCTGTCTCTCTGTCTCCTTTTTGAAACTTTTTTTTTTTTTTTTTTTTTTGTTGACCTAGCTGGCACATAGACCAGGCTGGCCTTGAACTCACAGAGATCTGCCTGCCTCTGTCTCCTGAATGCTGGGATTAAAGGCATGTGCCACCATGCCCTGCTTCAGCCTGCTTTCTCATACAACCAAGGACCACTTACCCAGAGGTGGCACTATCTAAGGTGGGCTAGGCCTTCCCACATTACTAACAATCAAGAAAATGTCTCACAGACATGTCCACTGTCTCAATCTGATAGAGACACTTCCTCTGATGAGGTTCCTTCTTCCCAGGTGAGTAAAGTTGATAACTGAAGTCAACCACGACAGGGTACATCTTGTTTCTTACTGGCATGTAAATTGCATGAGGCATACACTTCTTTTTGTGTGCATTTGCCTCTGTGTATATATATATGTTCATGTGTGTGTGCACATACATGTATATGTGTGTGCATGAACACCAGAGGTCAATATTGGATGTCTCCCTCAATCATGCTCTTTTTTTTTTTTTTTTTTTCAGTCTTTGGAGACAGGTTCTCTCCAGCTGACCTGGAACTTGCTATGTAGACCAGGCTGACTTCAAACCTGCTTCTGCCTCCCAAGTGCTGGGACTAAAGGCATGTGCCACCATGCCTGGCTTGCTCCATCTTATTTATTTTTAATATTTTATTTATTTTTTATTTTATGTGTATGAGTGTATTGCCTGCATGTATGTGAGTGCCGCAGAGGTCAGAAGAGGGCTTCGGATTTCCCTGGAACTGTTTTAAGGATGGTTTGTAGCTGCCATGCAGGTGCTGAGAATCGAACCCTGGTCCTCTGCAAGAGCAGTCTGTGCTCTTAAGTGTTCCAGCCCCCAACTCCATCTTATTTTATTTACATATCTACTTTTTTTGTCTTTTTCAGAGAGGGTCTCCCTGTAGCCCCAGCTGGCCTGGAACTCACTATGTAGACCAGGCTGGCCTTGAACTCACAGAGATCCACCTGCCTCTGCCTCCCAAGTGCTGGGACTACAGGCATGCACCACCACACCTGGCTCTATCTTATTTTTTTTTTTTATCTTTTTGAGACAGGGTTTCCTGGTAGCCCCAGCTGTCCTGGAACTCACTATGTAGACCAGGCTGGCCTCAAACTCACAAAGACACGCCTGTCTCTACCTCCCAAGTGCTGGCATTAAAGGCGTGTGCCACCATGCTTGGCCCCCATCTTATTTTTTAAAAAATATTTTGTGGGGCTGCAGAGATGGCTCAGCGGTTAAGAGCACTGACTGCTCTTGCAGAGGACCCAGGTTCGATTCCCAGCATCCACATGGCAGCTACGAACTGTCCTTAACTCCAGTTCCAGGGGAATCTGAAGCCCTCTTCTGACCTCAGCGGTACTCACATATATGCAGGCAATACACTCATACACATAAAATAAAAATAATAATTTTTTTGTTTTGGTCTTTTTGAGACAGGGTCTCCCTGTAGCCCTAGCTGGCCTGGATTCACTATGGAGACCAGGCTGGCCTTGAACTCACAGAGATCCACCTGCCTTTGCCTCCTGAGTACTGGGATTAAAGGCGTGTGTCAGCCAGGCCTAAATAAAATATTTTTAAAAGTATTTTATAGTTTTTATTTTATGTTTACGAGTCTTTTGTCTGCATGTATATAAGTGCACCTGTGTCATGCAGTGCCTACAGAGGTCAGAAGAGGGCATCAGATTCCCCTGGAACTGGAGTTTGGACGGTTGTTAGCTGCCATGTGGGTGCCGGGAATTGAACCTGGGTCCTTTGCAAGAGCAGCCAGTGCTCCTAGCTGCTGAACCATCATCTCTCCAGCCCCAACTCCATCTTTTTAAATTTTTTAATTTTATGTTTATGAGTATATTGCCTGTGTCCTGTAAGCATGTGGAAGCCAGAAGAGGGTGCTGAAACCCCTGGAACTGGAGTTAAGGATAGTTATTAGCCACTATATGGATGCTGTGAACCAACCCTGGGTCCTCTGTAAGAGCTGACAGTGCTTTTAACCACGGAGCCATCTCTTCAGCCCTCCATCTTATTTTTGAGACAGTCTTTCACTGAACCTGGAGCTCTCTGATTTAGCTAGACTGTCTTTGCCTCTCCACCACCTGGATTTATGTGAGTGCGTGAGTGCTGTGGATCTGAATTCAAGTGCTCATGTTTGTGTGGTGTGGCAAGTATTTTACTGAGTCATTTCTTCAGTCTCCCCACTCCTCTTCCTTTTTTATTCCCTTTAAGACAGAGAATCATATCCTAGACTGACATGGAACTGGCTATATAGTTTATCTTGAACTCCTGATCCTCCTGCCTACACCCCTGGAGTGCTAGGATTACAGTCACGCATTACTATGTCTGGTTTAAAGGCCTACAGTTCTTTTTGACTCTCATCCACAGATTTACATTGATTTTGGGATCAGAACAATTGTGACTCCAAGAGGATTTGTGCCCTCCCCACCTGCTGCTAGACTGGTCCACTGCGCCTAACTCAGGCAAAGCAGAAACTCATTTCTAAAGCTCCAGGGGAATAGGGGGGAAATGTAGGGAATCAGAGATGCATTCAGCAATTAATAATAACCAGCAATTAATAAATACTAATTGCTAGGTACTGCACAAAATACATTTACATGCATTAAACTCAGATTCTCTCACAACTATTATTATCCCTCTCAGCAGAGAAAGACACATAGAGATCACTCAGCTAGAAGGTGAGACAGCCAGGATTCAAATCTAGACTGAGTCATACTCTTAATTATGACACTAATGTGGATAAATTTCCTTTCTTTTGCCACTAGTCTGGAATACATATTTTGAAAAATGCACAATGCTTTACTAACACAATCCTTGCAAATGAGTCAACGAAGCAGGAAGCATTAACTCCATCTTAAAAGAATTTGCCTCCTAAAGTAGCTCATTCCTCAAGTTTCAGTTTCAATTATCAGAATATTTGGAGCTAGATCAGGTTTCTTGACTTTCAAGGAAAGTTTTTCAGGGAAATTGTACCAGAAAACCCTGATAGACAGGAAGTGCTGCGCACACAAGGCATGATGTGTGCTGCATATCGAAGAACAGTGAGTCTGTCAAAAAGGCTATGCTATTAACACCCACAGAGGAATTCGCTAATGAAATAAGGGAGCTGCCTGTCTCGGGCTTGGATTCAACCCGAGAACCTCCCTGGAGGAAAGGGCACAAAGGGCATCCACCCACCACCTGCACCGAGAACCCGCTGTGGAGACAGGCTCAGCCCCAGTTTCTTTCTCTACACAGTAAGCAGCGACTTCTTTCAGGGCTCCGCCTCCTCCTCGGTCTGAACCATTAAACAGCAAAACCCAACCCATGATTTGGCTTGGGCTCCAATCGGGTGCCAAGCTCACGAGTTCCTCCAGAGAAGCTCCCGCTTCCTCGGCAAGCCGCTTTGCTCTCTCCCGCGATTGGTCAGAAGCAGCATAGGGTCCGCCTCCCCCGCCTCCGGATTGGCGTCGGACCCCGCCCCCACCGGCCCCGCCCCGTGTCCCCCTCCGCCTGTGGGCCTCCGGCAAGCGCTGTCCTCTCGGGTAGCCCCGCCCCCAAGTGACGGCCGGACCGGGAATTGGCGGCGGCGCTGCAGCCATTTCCGGTTTCGGAGAGGTGGGTGCGGTGCGGAGCGAGAGTTGGTGCCGCCGCCGCCTCCAGAGCCTGCCCTGCTGCCGTGCTGCCTGGACGATGCGGCCGGAGCCCGGAGGCTGCTGTTGCCGCCGCCCGGTGCGGGCGAACGGCTGCGTGAAGAACGGGGAGGTGCGAAACGGGTACGTGAGGAGCAGCGCCGCTGTCACTGCCGCCGCCGGCCAGGTACGACGGGACCCAGCGGCCGGGCTGGGGCGGTGGGCTGGGACCCCGCGAGCCGAAGCCCGTATCGGGCCGGGGCAGACGAGCGGCCGCGCGGGCGGTCTTAGCGGCCAGCTGGTAGCTGGGCGCGGCTCAGGTGCGCTGGCGGCCGCGGCCCGGCGCTGACCAGGCCTCCTCGAGCAGGAGAGGGTGGCTCAAGGGCGGCGCGGGTCTCCCCTTCCCCGCGAGGTCCTCAGGCGGGGCTCCTCAACTCTGCGGGGACCCCAGCCGTACAGGGCTCCCCAGCTCTGCGGGGGCTTCAGCTGTGCCGGGCTCCCCAGTCGTGTGGGGCTTCCCAGTTCTGCCGAGCTCCCCAGCCCTGGCTCCCCTGAAAGGCTCTCTGCCCTGGATGGAGGCTGAGGCTCCTCTCAAAGCCCTGGTTTCTTCCCCTATGGATCCCGCCCGAAGTGTGGGCTGCTCTGGGTGAGAGGCCGACGGACCCTCTCCGAGCCCCACTGCATCCTCTCTAGGGATCCTCCTTAGTCCGCTCAAGTACATGTTTCCTGTAGAGTCCTGCAGCCCTGCAAGGAAACCATGCTCCGGGGCTTTCAAGACTGAGAAAGTTAGGTGGTGGGGGTGAAATACACCCAGGCAGCCTCTTCCCACCGCACTCTGGACTTCATTCACTAGCAGAACCTTGTCTGTGGCTTTGGCAAGGACCCCCCTCCTCCTGGTGCCTGGAAAGCATTGTCTTTTTCTGTGTGTGGTGGGTCCTCCATCCCACCATCCAGGTTGGATTGGGTGGCCCCTTTCACCCACTAGCAGACTTGAAATTGTTTAATCCAGGGGCAACTTGTGATGAGTCCTTACACTAACTGAGATTGAATTATCAATCACATTCAAACAGTTCTAAAATAATTTAGAAAGCTCTGAATTCATGACAGTATTTTAAAAACCATCCTTCCAGTTCTCTGGACTGATTCTTCTGCTGAAATGATGAGCTGGTTAAAAAGATGCAAGATTTAGTTGTTGGAAGAAAGTGTTGTTGTAATTTTGAGTTTAATACAAGAATTGTGCAAAGATTAAGGAAAAAAGTTGTAGTTCCCCCGCCCCCCTTCCCTCTGCAGGAGTGTGACTGCTGTTGTTTTGATAGAATGGTGATTTTAATTTGGCTTTAACATACTTAGTAACCTGTTCCCTAACAGTAGTTGTGAAAGGCCTGTTAGGTATGATAGGGTATCTCCAGGTCATATTGAGATACTGAGACTCAAGAGTTGAGGGTTAGAGGGGATACATAAAGTAGACTAGACTTCCCTTGAATTTGTAAGGTGTCAAGACACCTATTCAAAAGGTTGGTTTTCACTTTTTAAGAAATATGTGAGAGGGGATGTGATAAAAATCAGTAGGTCCTGAGCCATGGAAGAATTTACCAGTTTTGATGGCTAATGAGATAAAATTGCTGTGGCATAGAAGGTATCAGTGAACTGGAACAGTTGGAGCTAGAAAATAACAGGTGAATAAGTGAGGTAAGGTTTTAAGAGGAAAAAGGAAGTCCAGAGAAAGCTGGTCACATGTTAGAAGTGCTTTGCATCTGAAAGTTCTTTTTAGTCACTGGGGGATATATTCTGATTAAATAGTAAATCAAGTTCCTCCCTCTTGGAATTCCAGCAGGTTAGCATTTGTTGGTATAGTATTTCTTCAGAGGTTGCCAACTAGTAAGATGAAGAAATATCAAGTTACTAAAATGAAATATAAAAAAATCTGTGACTGTAGCTGGGTGTGGTAGCAAACACCTGTAATCCTAGTACTTAGGAGACAGAGGAGAATTCAAAGCTACATAGTAAGACCCTGTCTTTGTGCCCCCCCCCCCAAAAAATCTGATTGTTACATGTGGCTGGCTCTTTGGAATCTATTAGCAAACATTTTTACTCTAGCCACATTGGTGGCATTTGGAAGAATGTTCTGGTGGAATGCCCTTAAGGACTGCAGTATCCCTTCTGGAAAACTATTTTTCCCTACTTCTTTTAAAGCAAATGCTAAAGATCTGTAGATCTGTACATTTATGAGGAATAAGATCTTTGTAACTTCATGAGAGGAAGAGAGTATCTTATTTTTAAAGTGGTTTTTTGTTTTGTTTTGTTTTAAGCTAAAGCTATGTGCTTGTGCTCTAGTCTCTACCTGTCTTTCCTTCTGTTCTGGGGGAAAACTGCCAATTCTGTCTCAAAATATGCATAAGATATTATGTATAAAATTTCCTGCTTTCACCCGAAAACTATCACATGGTTGAAATGTGAAATTGTTTCCTCGTATGTCCTAACATTTCTTTTTTAATGGACAGGAGAGAAGTTAGAAACTTGTAGGGTTTCTTTTCTTTCAAGGAGAAGCAGCCACTTTTAAGATTTCTATAAGCTCTCCAGAATCTGAAGAGAATTTGAAGAAACGAATGCCCATGTTAAAAGAGCAGTTCCTGGATTGGGGTTGAGTTAGGTTAAGTAGATGCCATGGTAAGGAGGAGTTATGAAACAGAGGTTACTACTGTTCAATGATGACTGACAAGAGTTTTCACAAGAGTAGCAAATGAACAATAAAGCAATAATTTTCTCTGCCATTCAAAGGAGTGGGAGGAGTGTCAGCCTTTATTTGAGGTAAAGGGTAACAAGTAGCCTGAAGAAAATTTGACAGAATTAGAATCTGAAAGAACCTTCATGGGGTCTTTGTATGTCTGTAATTCATTCCCTTTATCTCTTTGTAGAACTTTATTTTGTTTGTGCTTTCTTTTTTTGACTGTCTTGTGTAGCTCAGGCTGGTCTTGAACTTGATCCTCTGCCTACACCTCCCAACTGCCCGGCATGGAGGAGATTTTCTGTTGAGACAGGGTCTCTCTGTAGCCCTAGCTGGCCTGGAATTCACTGTGTAGATCAGGCTGGCCTTGTACTCACAGAGATCTGCCTGCCTCTGTCTCGGGAGTGCTGGGATTTAAGGCGTGCACCACCGCATCCTGCTGGCTGCAGGAGATTTTCTTAACAGCAAGTTGGATTATTTCAAGAGTTAGTGTCTGTGGATTTAATTTTTTTTTTTCCTTTTTTTGATCTTTTTGAGACAGGGCCTCCCTGTAGTCCCAGCTGGCCTGGAACATGCTATGTAAACCAGGCTGGCCTCGAACTCAAAGAGATCTGCCTGCCTCTGAATTTAACTTTTTTTAATATTTTATTTATTATTTTTATTTTATGTGTATGAGTGTATTACCTGCATGTCGGTAAGTGCACCCATGTCATGCAATGCCTGAAGAAGACAGAAGAGGCCGTCGGATCCCCTGGAACCAGAGTTATGGACAGTTGTTAGCTGCCATGTGGGTGCTGGTCTTCTTCAAGAACAACCAGTGTTCTTAACCGCTGAGCCATCTCTCCAGGCCATGGATTTAACTTTTGAGTTTTTTCCCTGAAACTGCCAGCACTTAAGATCTTCCATTCCTTATAGAGGTTTTGAAATTTAGACTAAACATTTTGCTTTTTTGAATTAGTTATTAAGTATGAAAGGAGAAAAATGTCTTTCAGACAGTTTTGGACCTAACTTTTCTCTCCTTGGGAGTAGTTTCCATGAAACATTTAAAAGGATGAAAGTCTTGTAGTTGCCAGAATCAGTAGGAGCCTATCTCAAGGAGGCTGTAGGATGTAAGTTATATTAAGCAGAAGACAATGTGGAAACAACAGAATGTTGAAGGAGACACATGAACAACTAAGGAAGGGTGATTTATCCAATAGCTACCTTTTGTTTCCACTCAAGGGAAACTGTCTGGGGATTTAGTTAGGATTGTAGCTGGGGAAAGGGAGAGGTTGGTTATGAGGCAGCAGGAACTGGAAGGGTAGCCACAGAAGCTACTATACCTGTTGGGTTTGGAAGGGCCTGCTGAGGCACTTTGAGGGTTTCATGCTCTGTAGGAATAATGTAACTACTGACAACTTGGGAGATAAGATTTTTGTGTTTCAGATGCATTTGCTCCAAGGGGAAGAACTTTTGATTTTTACTAGCTAGATCAGAGATGTTCCAGTCATTTGTGGTACTCAGGAATTCTCTTTAATAAGAATTCTTGGGAAATGTGTAAACTATTCTGTTCTTAAGAAATTTTTTTTTTTTTTTTTTTTTTTTCGTTTTGAGACAGGGTCTCCCTGTAGCCCCAGCTGTCCTGGAACTCACTATGTAGACCAGGCTGGCCTTGAACTCACAAAGATCTGCCTGCCTCTGCTTCCCAAATGCCGGGACTAAAGGTGTGCACCACCATGCCTGGCCTAAATTTGCTGACTTAAGACTGCTTTCAAGATCCATTATAAAGCTGGAGACTATTTTTTTCTCTTTAAAGTTTTTTTTTTTTCTTTTGTTTTTTTTTTTTGCGGGGGGTTCTTACTGAGACAGGGTCTCCCTGTAGCCACAGCTGGCCTGAAACTTGCTGTATAGACTAGACTGGCTTGGAACTCACAGTAGATCTGCCTGCCTCTGCCTTCTAAGTGCTGGGATTAAATATGTACACCACCTTTCCTGGCTCATGCTTGACTTTTTTTAAAGATTAAAAAAAAATTATTTTATTTTATGTATATGAGTGCTTTGCCTGCATGTATGTAAGTGTACCCATGTTGTGCAGGGCCTTCAGAGGCCAGAAGAGGGTATCAGATCCCCTGGAACTGGAGTTAGAAACTGTTGTTTGCCATCATGTAGTTGCTGGGAACTGAACCCAGATTCTCTGCAAGAGCAGCCAGTGCTCTTAACTATGTAAGCCAGCTTTCCAGTCACCGCCTGCCCCCCCTTTCTTTTTGAGACAGGGTCTCACTATGTACCTCCTGCTGGCTTGGAACTCACTACGTAGACCATCCCAGGCTGGCCTCCATCTTACAGCATTTCACCTGCTTCTGCCTCCCGAATGATGGGACTAAAGGTGTGTGCTACCACATTGGGATTTAATATTTTTACCCTTGATTTTAGAAATGATACCCATTTACTGTAGGACCTAAAGCATTGGAACAATTCTTGGGTATTCAGTTTTTTTTCAACTCAATTGATAGACAAAAACATTAAAATTGTATATGTATAATGTTTTGATAAATGTATGCATTGTGTAATGTTTAAGTCTGGTTAAACACACCTATTTCCAAATCATTTATCATTTCTTTATGATGATACCTTTCAGACAGGCTCAAAATTGCTATGTAGTCGAGGATTACCTTGAACATCTGATCTTCCTATCTATCTCCCAAGTGCTGGGATCACAGGTGTCCACTACCATGCTTTGTTGTCTGTTACACTGGGCTCTAACCCAGAGAGAGCTTCATGCATGTTAGGCAAGCCCTGGACCAACTGACCCATGTTCCTGGCCAAATGAAATGATCTTGAACCAGTCTAAATAAGCTTCTTGTTGTCTATTTAGTAAGCCCTAAAGCAGTTTTACAGTGTACATTATGCCTGCTATGTAGTAGGAACTTAGGAGATGCTAGTTGGAGGGATGGGTAGTAGATTCAGCCATGGAGTTGGCAAAATTTATAGAAGATGTCATTAAGCTAGAAGAGGTAGCAAGGTTTTAATAGTAGAGAATCCTAATGCTCCTTGGAAAAGACACACACACACACACACACACACACACACACACATATACACATACACACAGAATGCTGAAGATCAAGTGTGCAAAACACAGTTGGGAGGAAGTGGTATAAGAAAAGCCCATGGAAATGGGAATATTCATTAAAGAGGGTAAGCAGTGTTTTCAGGGAGTGAGAAACCATGGATGACAATAGTAACAAATGGGACTGTGGATGTAGCCCATTGGTAGAGTGCTTGCCTAGCATAAAGGAAGTTCTCACACAGAATGCTGAAGATCAAGTGTGCAAAACACAGTTGGGAGGAAGTGGTATAAGAAAAGCCCATGGAAATGGGAATATTCATTAAAGAGGGTAAGCAGTGTTTTCAGGGAGTGAGAAACCATGGATGACAATAGTAACAAATGGGACTGTGGATGTAGCCCATTGGTAGAGTGCTTGCCTAGCATAAAGGAAGTTCTGGGTTTGAAGTATGGATGGTACATGCCTAGAATCCCAGCACTCAAGAGATGGAGACAAGAGGACCAGAAGTTCAAGGAAATCTTTGGCTACATAGTGAGTTTGAGGCCAGCCTGGGCTACACGAGCCTGTCTCAAAAAAAGAAAGTAATAAGTACTGTTTACAGAGTGCCTAATGTGCAGGAAGACAGGGAGAAGAGAAGTGAAATGCTATCTTCGGGTGTGACACAGCTATTGCAAGCATGATTTCACAGTAGTGGCAGTTGTCTGCACTGGGCCTGCGCTAGCCTGTCAGTGGCCATTCATGGAATGGGGAGGGACTCATGGGATTCTGCCTCTCCCTGCTGAACTATTGGCTACTGATGGATTCTGGGAGAGGGGATAGTCATTGCCTTTGGTTGTGTACCAAACTGTGAGCCCACCAGGCTCCAGTGGATAGTTCTAAACTGTGGACACACAGGCAGTTCTGGTGAAAATCTGAGGTTCACAGAACAAAACAAAAAGGCATGACTGTGGGAAAGAGACCTGGAGGGAGGAGGGGAGGGACAATGAAAGGGATGGGAGGGAGAGAAGAGAGGGTAGGGGATGAGAGGAAACAGAATACACTATATACATGTATAGAATTGCCAAAGAACAAATACAATTGATTTAAAAAAGAGCTCTCTAGGTAACTAGTATCATAATTTTACAGATAAGATGACAAAAGTTCAGACAGTTCAACAATAACTGGCTCAGAACTAGCAGATTCTACTATACCATTGAACTTGGCAATACAAAATTCATTAGCAATTTTTGAGAAATTAAATTAGGGAGCATAATAGATTCATATTCATATTCTCTCTCTCTCTCTCTCTCTCTCTCTCTCTCTCTCTCTCTCTCTCTCTCTGTTTTGGTCTTTTTGATACAAGGTCTTGCTGTAGCCCCAGCTGGCTTGGAACTCACAGAGATCTGCCTGCCTCTGCCTCCCAAGTGTTGGGATTAAAGGTGTGTGCCACCATGCCCAGCAGATTTTGTCTCTTATTGGTTGAAGGGAGATGGGTGGTAGGTAGTTAAAGGCAGGGAGCTGGTAAAGTAAATAAAAGACAGCATTAGGCTAGAAGAGGAAGCACCAAGGATTCACTAGAAAAGGCACATGCAACTCACATAGAGCTGAAGATGTAGCATGCAGGAACACAACTGGGAGGAAGTAGTGTGAGAGAAGCCCAGGGAAATGGAGGCTGGCCTTTTCTTGGAATTCTACTGAAGTACACTAGCCTCTCTATTGCATACCATACATACTAGAGAGAATAGTTTAAGGCTTTGTGCAAATAGTACAAGCCATGCCACACACTGACCATGTTTCTGTCAGCAGGGAAAATTTGAAAAGCAGCAAGTACATCTCTTTTCTTGCAATCAGGATAAAACCCTGATAAAATTTTGCACTGAAAAGACCTTTCAGAGCTTACTGGAAGCACTCAGCACTTGACATTACCATTTTCCTACTGTAAACCCAAATTCAAGCCTTCAGCTGTATGTGGGCTGGAGTGTATCCACTGAGAGAGGTTCTGCACACTGGGTAAGGAGTTAGTGCCTGTGTTACTTTTCTCACATCTGTGACAAAATGCCTGACAGAAGCAGTTTCAAGGGGTCCAGTTCATCATGGTGGTGAAGGCATGGTAGAGCAGCTCCACAAAGGCAGGAATGTGTGGCAGAGACTTGCTGACCTTGTGGCCGTGGACTAAGAAGCAGAAAGCGCTAGATTGGGATCAGGAGTAGGTATAACTTTCAAGGCCCACCTCCAGCTACCCCTTGCTGCTAGCTGAGGCCCTCTTCCCAAGGGCTCCACAACTTCATAAAATAGCACCACCAACTTGGGACCAAGTAGTCAAAGATATGAGCTTGTGGGGGACATTACACATTTAAATCTTGATACTTCCCTGACTTGCCACCCATGCTTCCTCTATCTGGTTTCCATCTCAGTAAGCATCATGGCATAACAGGCGGGTGCAGGCAGGAGGCTGGAGAATGAATGCAGCTCCGCCACAGTTTCTGCCCTTTGATTGATCTCCCTGGTACCTCTCACATGTTTGAGCCTGTGCATGCCGTTCTCTCTGCTTGACCTCTACCACACAGGCCAGTCTAATGTTACAGTGCATGTTGATGTAGAGGTAGCCAGCTTTGTGCCATTTTCCTTTCCCGAGAATATGTCCTGTTGTGTGAGGTGGACTCCTGATGGCTACATCTGTGCTTTGTGACCACATTTCCTTGGCCATAAACTATACTTTTACCAAAAGGAACCCAACAACCTTCTCTCACAGAGATTAATTTTTTTTCACCTTTTTTTAATATCTTATTTTTTTTATTTTATGTGTATGAGTGTATTGCCTGCATGTATGTGAGTGCACCTGTGTCATGCAATGCTGTGGAGGTCAGAAGAGGGCTTTGGATTCCCCTGGAACTGAAGTTAAGGATGGTTTGTAGCCACCATGTGTGTACTGGGAATCAAACCGGGGTCCTCTGCAAGAGCAGTCAGTGCTCTTATCCTCTGTGCCATCTCTCCAGCCCCAGAGATTTAAAATTTTGATTTGGAGAGACTCAAGGGCAGTGGACCACTAAGAGAAAATGTTCTCCAGCTTCTGCTCAAGGTCCTGGGAGCTTATTATTCTATACCCTTTCAAGACTCACTTGTTCTGATAATTTTCTCCCTTTTTGCACACCCCTCAATCTTTCATTAAGTTGCCTTTTCACTTAGTTTAGCCAGGATCTGTTTTTATTACTCGCAACTGAATCTTTATTTTGGCCTTTTTGAGATAGGGTCTCCCTGTAGTAGCCCCAGTTGGCCTGAGATTCCCTATGTAGCCCAGGCTGTCCTTGAACTCACAGAGATCTGCCTGCTCTGCTTCCTGAGTGCTGGGATCAAAGGTGTGGGCCACCTTTGATCTCAGCATAATCTCTCAAATTCTTAGGACTTTAAGGATGTATGTGTGTTGGATTGAACCTAGGGCTTTGACATGCAACACAAATATTACCCCTAGGCTATGTGTCTAGGCCACTTCAAGACATTTTTAGGCTGTTTTTTGTTGTTTTTTTTTTTAGACAAGGTCTTTTTATTCTCCCTTCCACAATGGTCCCTGAGCTGTGGGTGGGTGAGGTTTAATATAGGGGTCCTATCCAGGGACACACACTCTGCAGTCTCGTATTCTCTAAAATTTAGCCAGTTGTGACCTTCTGTGAGCATCACACTCTGTTGTATGAGGAAGGTGAGAGTAGAGGGATGTATTAGTTTTCTCTCTACCCCTGTTCTGCTATGTTCCATGAGCTTTAGGTGTAGAGGTTCCACTGTAGATGTGTCACTTAGGGCTGGGCATCTTTCAGACATATATTCTCCGTATATGACCAGTTGTGCAACTCTGTAATAGCCTCTATCTGTTGCAAAAAGAAACTTCTTTGATAGAGTGGTGTACTGCATACTTGTCGGGTAGAAGGCTAGTCTCAGGAGTTCAAGGGCAAGATGGGTGTGGGGACAGCCTGTGGAGAGTCTAACCTACTTTAAAGAATAATTTGGATTTATAGTGAAATATGCAAGATGAAAAGTCATAATCAGTTCTTTTACAAATGAGTCTCAAGCTGTCTTACCTTTTCTTCACCTGATTAAATGAAAAAAATATCAAGGAAATCAGAGTAGACAATTTTCCAAGTCACAGAAAAATAGAATATCAAAATTAGGCCTAGAAACCTGTTTACTTTTTTCATTTATTGCTGTTTCTTAGTTGTATTCCTGAGATTTCCTGTGAATCAGGTTTTCCTTTAATTATTTTGGAGGTACTTCAACTTAATTTAGGGTCATCAGTACCTTTTTTTTTTTTTTTTTTTTTTTTATCTTTTTGAGATAGGGTCTCCCTGTAGTCAAAGCTAGCTTGGAACTCATAGACATCCACCTGCGTCTGCCTCCCAAGTGCTGGGATTAAAGGTGTGTGCCATCATGGCCAGCTTACCATCAGTACCTGATAGTAGAATTTTATTTTATGTTCATCTTCCATGCTCTTGTTTGTTTGCTTGCTTGTTTGTTTGAAATAGGGTCTCCAGATGTAGACCAGGCTATCCTGCTGATACACACTTTTGATCTCAGCACTTGAGGGGCACAGGCAGGCGGATCTCTGTGAGTTCCAGACCAGTCTGGTCTACATAGTGAGTTCTAGGCCTGTGGGGCTGTGCACAAAGACCCTGTCTCAAACAACAACAATAAAACAATGGTATGTGCTGCCATACTCTGTGCTCGTTTTTGTTACTCATACAACAGCATTTTTATTATTCATAAGATTATCTGTGCTTGGGGTGAGATGAATGGTTACATGAGGTTTTTTCTTTTAGTTTTATGTGTATGAGCGTATTGCTTGTATGTATGTAAGTGTACCTGTGTCGGGAAATGCCTGCAGAGGTCAGAAGAGGGTGTTGGATTCCCCTGGAACTGGAGTTATGGACAGTGGGTGTTGGAAATTGAACCTAGGTCCTCTGCAAGGGCAGCCAGTGCACTTAACTGCTGGACTATCTCTCTAGCTCCTGGTTATATGAGTTTTATTTGCTCAAGAATGGTCTTCTGCTAAGTAAATGTGTGTTTTTAGGAAAGTAGGCTTAGCACAAACTAATTTAGCCATGTTGGAAACGACCTGCTTCTTTGCCTATCAAAGTGCCACACTTACAACGTAGGCAGTCAAGCTGCTCCCCTGCATGCACCACACAGATTTCCAGTAGGTAGGTCTATTGTCTCTTTCTTACCACATTTATGCATTTTTGTGTGTGTTTGTGTGTGCATGTGTGTGTATGCATGTGTGCCACGGTGTGTGTGTGTGTGGATGTTGGGAGTTGGCTGTCTCCATCCACTGTGTAGGTTTTGGGTCCTGATCTCAGGTTGTCAGGCTTGGTGACAAGTGCACTCATCTGTTGAGCCATCTTGCCAGCTCCTATTGAAGTCTCAATGGTGAGCACAGCCTAGTTTCTCAGTCTGTATTCTGGCATTTGGAGTCATTGTAAGAAAACAGAGGTATGGAAACAAATCAGTGCTGGCAGGTACTCCTCCCTTTGTAGCATCAGCTGGGTTTCGTAGTGTGAGCCAGTGCAGGGGGCAGTGCAGTCACTACTGGCTTTGCTGCTCCTTACACAGAGTTCGTTGGAAGGCCATGAGGTATGCCAGACTGTTAGGGCCTTCAGCAGCTTCTTCCTGCCCTTTCTCATAAGTTGTCATATCCACCAATAAATCTGAAAGCACTAAGAATTAGATTGTGGTTTTCTTCAGTAGCATATGCCCCAGTACCATCTACTTCTTGTGTATGTCCATAATGTTTCAGGAGGTAATTTCTTTTACTTGGCAAGTTCGTGTGAAATGCCATACCATAATTACTATGAAAAAGGAGAGAAGTATAAATAAAGATCTAGCTTGATCAAACTAACAATGTATTGTTTTAGATGTTTTTCCCCCTTCCCTCTTTTTTTTTTTTTTTTTATTTTGGTCTTTTTGAGACAGGGTCTCCCTGTAGCCCCAGCTGTCCTGGAATTCACTATGTAGACCAGGCTGGCCTCAACTCACAGGCATATACCACCACACCTGGCCCCTTCCCTCTTTTTTAAAGATTTTATTTATTTTTATCTTAGGTATATGTTTGTCTGCATCTAAGTGTACCATGTGTGCCTGGTACACTTACATGCAGACAAACATATACCTAAGATAAAAATAAATAACTCCTCCTCCTATGGAGGCCAGAGGAGGAACTGGAGTTAGGGATGGGTATTAGCTACTATGTGGGTGCTGGGAACCAAACCCAGGTCCTTTGGAAGAGCAGCAAGTCTCTTAAATGCTGAACCATCTCTCCAGCCCTTTCACTCTCCTTTTTAAAGAAAACATTAGCCTGGCCTGGTAGTACACACCTGTAATCCCCACCCTTGGAAGACTGAGGCAATTTGAAGCCAGCCTGGTCTGCATGGTGAATAACCAGTTGAGAATACATAGCAAGACCCTTTCTCAAAAAACAAAGGAAAAAAAAGGAAGAAAATCTAAAGTTGTCATTGGTTCATCATTCACTCTAATAATAACATATTGAGCCCTTCATACAAGTGAGTGATGCCTAATCTGAGCACTGGATAAACAGCAGTATTTTATACTCCTGTGAGAGAGGCAGACAATAAGTAAGTAGGTATATTAACCTTGTCACAGTTAAAAATGCTATAATCAGAAAGCTAATAGAACATTTTAGTCAGAGTGGTTGGGGCCACACTTGGAGGTAAAGTGTGAGCAGGGATTGATATGGATGGGACCATAACTATGGACTCCCAGTGTAGGGCAGGGGCTGAAGTGCTCACTAGGCTGGAGTGCAGTGATCTGGCAGATTCTGCAGTCTGGAAGGTGTAGGAGGACGTGGAGCAGCATATAGCCTTGTAAGTCAGGCAGAACTTTGGACTCTGTTAAATCAGTGACAGGAAGCCATTCAGGAGAGTCATGACTTTAGGTTAAAGCAGTTTTCCAAGCCCTTTGAAAGGTCTGTCTAGGGGAGATGCATTTCTTCCACAGAGGTAGAAATGCTTATTAATAAAATAGAAGTTCATCATTGCCAGGCGTTTCTATTTATTTAAAGATTTATTTTCTTTTTCGTGTGTGTGTGCTTGTACATGTACAGTTGTGTGCAGGTACCTGCAGAGATCAGAAGAGGATGTCAGATCTCCTGGAGCTGGAGTTATAGGTGGTTATGAACCACCCGATGTGGGTACTGGAAACCAATTTCAGGCCTTCTGCAACGGCAACAAGTTCTCTTAACTGCTGAGCCATCTAGGCATATTTTTTTAATAATGGGTTTCATGATATTTTCTTGTTCTTTTATTTATTTTGTGTATTTGTGTATTTTTTTTTTTTTTTTTTTTTTTTTTTTTTTTTTTTTTGAGACAGGGTCTCCCTGTAGCCCTAGCTGGCCTGGATTCGCTATGAAGA
>NW_008329640.1:2535868-2604007 GCF_000622305.1 Nannospalax galili
TGTCTTTTTGAGACAGGGTCTCCCTGTAGCCCCAGCTGGCCTGGATTCGCTATGGAGACCAGGCTGGCCTTGAACTCACAGAGATCTGCCTGCCTCTGCCTCCCAAGTGCTGGGATTAAAGGCGTGCACCACCATGCCCAGTCATGTTTGTATGTTTTATGATATGTATTTGTGAGTTCAGGTGTGCACTTCCACGTTTGTGGAAGTTAGAGGACAACTTTTTGTTTGTTTGTTTGTTTTGCCACAGGGTCTCCTTGTAGCCCCAGCTGGCCTGAAACTCACTGTGTAGACCAGGCTGGCCTTGAACTCACAGAGATTCACCTGTCTGTGTCTCCTGAGTGCTGTGTTTGTATGTTTTATGATATGTATTTGTGAGTTCAGGTGTGCACTTCCACGTTTGTGGAAGTTAGAGGACAACTTTTTGTTTGTTTGTTTGTTTTGCCACAGGGTCTCCTTGTAGCCCCAGCTGGCCTGAAACTCACTGTGTAGACCAGGCTGGCCTTGAACTCACAGAGATTCACCTGTCTGTGTCTCCTGAGTGCTGGGATTAAAGGCATACATCACCAACCCCAGCTCAGAGGACGATTTTTATGAGTCTGTTTTCCTCTACCTTCTACTGTGGGTTTCAAGGATTTGAACTCAGGTGATTAAGCTTACGCAGCAAGCACTTTTATCTACTGAGCCACTTCACAGGCACATTCTTTGCCAGAATACAATACAAATGACCACTAATCTAATTCCCAAAGGGTTCTGCTCCTATCTGAAACCTCATTAACCTATCCCTCACTGCACACATTTCTGTCAGCGGTCTGATCTTTTGAACCCCTACCAGAATTGTCTACTTCTCTAACCCACATCTCCACACTCTTCCCAGTTATTCCTGTAAACCAATTCCAAAGGCCTAAACACTGAGTGGTGCTATTTTGGGAGGTCTTAAAAGGTGTGGTCATGCTAGAGGAAGCATGTCACTGGAGCATGTCCTAAACCTTGCTGAATTTCCATTTGCTCTCTGCGCCCTGTGCCTGCTTGAAGATGTGAGCACTTTGCTTTCTCATCCTGCCACCATGGCTCCCTGTCATGATGGACTCTAATGCCTTTGGAAACAGTAAGCTAAATAAACTCTTCTATAAGTTCCCTTGGTCATGGTGTTTTAACATAGCAACAGAAAGGTAACCAATACAAATAGTGTAGTAAAGTTTAGTCTCACAGTAACAACCCCACTCCTGGAACAGATTTTATTTATTTTTCATTGCTCTGACAGGATGCATGCCTAACCAAAGCAACTTCAGGAAGGATTTACTTTGACTTGTGGATTTAGAGGGTTCAACCTAGGCATGGTAGAGCAGATCAGAAGCAAGAGCACATGACAGAGGCTGTTCAGGTCAAGAAGCAAAGAGCAAGGCAGGAAGTGAGCAGGGATTCTCCAAGGGCCCACTTCCAGTGTCCTACTTCTTACAGCTATGCCTCACCTTCCAAAGTTTCTAGGACCTCCCAAAACAGTATCTAGAGCTAGGACCAAGCACTCAAAACATAAGTCTGTTGGGTGTTTCTTTTCTTTTTCTTTTTTTTCTTTTCTTTAAATATTATTTTTATTTTATGTGTATGAGTGTATTGCCTGCATGTATGTGAGTGCACCTGTGTCATGCAGTGCCTATGTGAGTGCACCCTTGTCATGCAGTGCCGCGGAGGTCAGAAGAGGGCTTCAGATTCCCCTGGAACTGGAGTTAAGGACGGTTCGTAGCCATCATGTGGGTGCTGGGAATCGAACCCAGGTCCTCTGTAAGAGCAGTCAGTGCTCTGTGCTCTTAACTGCTGAGCCATCTCTCCAGCCCGCCTGTTTGATGTTTCAGATTCAAACCATAGAAGTAATTTTCAATGTAAAAATTTTGTGTGTCGTCATCATCTTTAAAAACATTTTGTGTATGTGTGTGTGTGTGTGTGTGTGTGTGTGTGTGTGTGTGAGAGAGAGAGAGAGAGAGAGAGAGAGAGAGAGAGAGAGAGAGAGAGAGAGATGTGTACATTCTGAATGCGGGCATGCATTTAACACTGTGCATATGTGCAAGTCAGAGGACCCTTAGGAGTTTGTTCTCTTCCACTGTAGGATCTGGGGATCGGACTCAGGTTATTAGGCTTCCTTGGTAAGCACTTTTACCTGCTGACCTCTTCCACCTGCCTTTTTTAATTTTACTTTTTATTTTTATTTATTTATTTCTGAGGGCAGGATCTCACCCCAGGTTGGCTCTTGTAATTCTCTTGGCTCACCTTCCAGAAGCTGAGACACAGTTGTGAAGCATTGTGTCTGACTCCCTATGCTCCTTTTATTAGCTTTTTCCTGTTACATTCTTTATAATGCTATGTTGTGGATTTTAAAAAATATTTTGTTTTAGGGTCTGGAGAGATGGCTCAGTGGTTAAGAGCACTGACGGCTCTTGCAGAGGACCCAGGTTCGATTCCCAGCACCTACATGGAGGCTGCAATCTGTCCTTAACTCCAGTTCCAGGGGAATCTGAAGCTCTCTTCTGACCTCTGTGGCATTACATGACACAGGTGCACTCACTTACATGCAGGCAATACACTCATACACATAAAATAAAAACTTAAAAATAAAAATAAAAATAAAAATTTTCTTTTTTTTTTAAATTTTGTTTTTGAGAGGCTGGAGACCTGGCTCAGCAGTTAAAAGCACTGACTGCTCTTGCAGAGGACCTGGGTTTGATCCCCAGCATCCACATGGCAGTTAACAACTGTTCCAGGTGATCTCACGCCCTCTTCTGACCTCTGTGAGCATTGCATGACACAGGTGCACTTACATGCATGCAATAAAAAATAAAATATTTTTTAAAATACTGTTTTTGATGTTCTTGAGCACAGAAACATTTTTTTTTTCCAAGAATTATTTTTATTCTTCTGTCTCTATGTGTGTATGTGTATGTGTTTCTGTGAGAATCTGCCGTGCGTACAGGTACCTGTGAGAGCCAGGAGAGGGTGCCAGGTCTCTTGGAGCTGGAGTTACAGGCAGTGTGAACCACTTGACATGAGTGCTGGGAACTAGCTTACATCCTCTGTAAGAGTAAAATGTGCTCTTAACCACTCAGCCATCTCTCTAGCCGTGTACAGAAATTTTGTACAATCAAATTTATCAGCATTGTGGAGATGGTCAGTGAGTATAGTAGAAAACAGTTGAGCAGAACACCTGACATCAACCTCTGGCCTCCACATGCACATGCATGCACTTACATGCATATGCATGCCCATGCACCAGCACACACACACACACATACACAAACTTTTTTTTTTTTTTTTTGAGACAGCGTCTCCCTGTAGTCCCAGCTGACCTGAACTCACTATGTAGGCCAGGCTGGCCTTAAACTCACAATGGTCTGCCTGCCTCTGCCTCCTGAGTGCTGGGATTAAAGGCATGCACCACCATGCCCAGCTGAGGAAGAACATTTTTCAGTCTTTGTAGGTTGTGCTTTGGTGGTTTTAGGAGAATTATTGAATACTTCAAGGTCATAAAGATTTTTCCAAATACTACAATTTAAATTTTTTAATTTTTATATTTAGATATTTAATAATTTAGAATTGATTTTACAGAATATCAATTGGGTGAATACTTTTTTCTCTATTCCTACACGCTAAACTATTTTTCTCCATTAATAAAAAAAAAAAGTCCATTCTTCAGTAATTGGAAAAGCTACCACTGTCATTTATCCAATTCTCTATTCACTGTCCTCTTTCTGGGTTTTGTATTGTGTTCTATTTCCCCATTGTTTAATTAAAATCCTATGCCCAAATTGCTATAGCTCTGTAGCCAGTCTTCAGGATTGCTTGGATCTTCTGAGTGTTTGCTTTCCTACATGATTTATAGAATCAGTTTGTTGAGGAAGATTGGAGTTTTCATAGAAGAATAGTTATGTCAAAAGACATGGTAACAATTCTTTAATTGCTGAAGAATAGTAGGGAGCTCATATTGGGTATTAAGTTTACTGTGGGGGCGGTGTTCGTATTCATGTGTGTACATGTGCATCTGTGCAGAGGACAGGAGATAACCTCAGATGTTCGATTGCTGTCCACCTTATTATTTTTTGAGATAAGGTCTTTCACTGCCCTGGAACTTGCCACTTAGACTAGGCTGGCTGACCAGTGAGCCCTAGGGATCCATCCCGTCCTCTTCCCTAGCACTGAGTAAGTGTGTGCCAGGATTGAACCAGGGTCCTTGTACTTGCCTAGTGAGCACTTTACTGAGTGCCGTATCTTCCCAGCTGCTGCACATTAAAGTTTGTTTTGTTTTGTTTTGTTTTAGACAGGGTCTTGGGATATAGCTGTGCTTGAATTGGAACTCACTTTGTAGACCAGACTGATCTGGAATTCAGATATCTACTTGCCTCTGCCTGCCAAGTGCTGGGATTAAAGGTGCTTTGCCACCATGCCCAGCTTAAGTTTTGTTTTGTTTTGTTTTTAAAGATTTATCTATTTGTATTTAATTTATGTGTATGAGTATTTGCTTCCATGCATGTATATACGTGCAACATATGCATGCTTGTTCCCATAGAGGTTGGAGGAGGGCGTTGATCACCTGGAACTGGAGTTATGGATGGTTGTGAACCACCATGTGGGTACTGGCAACTGAACTTTGGTCCTCTGTAAGAACAGGAAGTGTTAAGTATTCTTAGCTAACACTGAGCCATCTCTCCAGCCTAGATATTAAGTTTTAAAAATAATTTTACAAACCATCCACCAGGTAGTTATTTGCTTAATGAAATCATGCTTATGTGTTCTTGTGTTCATATCAGAAATGTATGCTTCTTTCCCCAATAATTACTTTGCCATTTGTATCATTATATAGTTAACTCTCTATCCTTTTATGGGATTCTTTATTCAGAGTCAGTCCTTCAAAGTTATTTTACAGTGTACTTAAATCTTGGTTTTTGTTTTTCATTGAGACTAAAGAGATAGAGTGAGATACTTAATCCGGGATTTTCTTTTACTGTTGTAAAGTACAACATAAGGAGAATTGACAAAATTGTAATACTATTGTACACTAGATAATAGTGCTGTTTTTAAATTATACTGTAGTTCTATGAGACAATGTCTTCTTTAAATATTTTTTATGTATGAGTATATTGCTTGCATGTATGTAAGTGCACCCATGTTTGCAATGCCTGTGGAGGCCAGAAAAGGGCATCGGATCCCCTGGAAGGAACTGAAGTTACAAGTGGTTGTTAGCCATCATGTGAGTGCTGAGATTTCAGTCTGGGGCCTCTGCAAGAGAAGCCCCTTAATCCCTGAGCTATCTCTCTGGCCCTGATGAAGTCTTTGTTTTTAAGAACTAAAAGGTACTAATTACCTTAGCTGAACAAATGGTTCAGGGAGAGAATTCTTTCTCTTCCTTGACCCTTCCTCTCCCTTTCCCTCTTCCCTGCTGTTCTCTATGTTAATCAAGGATTCTACCACTGAGCTGTTTCCAGCTTTCACTTTTCTCCTCCACTATTCTCCCTTTTTTCTTTCCCCAAGGTACATGTGTGTGTGCGTGTGCGCACACACACACACACACACACAAATTATTTTTTCTTGAACCAATAGGAGTATGCTGTATCCCTTCACTTTCACTTTAGCTCATGGTTCTAAGCATCTGGATTCCACAAGGCTTGTTACCAAAATGTGTTCCAGTCCCCTTCCCTCTTTAGTCCTTCCCTCTTCTTTTTTTTCCCCACTTTCAAGGGAAGTGACTTTTTTTTCAGTTTTAGTAGTCTTTGGGGTTTACTTTCACAGTTCTAAGTTCTATACTTGATTTACTACTTCTTGACTTTTTGGTATTGGACATTATTTATGGAAAAATTTATTTTGGGGGGGTGGTCTTTTTGAGACAGGGTCTCCCTGTAGCCCCAGCTGGCCTGGAACTTGCTATGTAGATTAGGCTATGTAGACTAGAGATCCTCCTGCCTCTGCCTCCCAAGTGCTGGGATTAAAGGCAGATGCTACCACGCCTGGCTGAAAAATTTCATTCTTAGAATTTCTTGAGGGCTGCAGAGATGGCTCAGGGGTTATAGAAGCTTATTGCTGTTCTTCCAGAGGACCTGCATTTGGTTCTCAGCATCCATGTCTGGTGACCCACGACAGTCTGTATCTCTAGCCCCAGGGATCCAACACCCTCTTCTGGCCTCTGTGGGTACCCACGTACACACACTCACAAGCACATTGCCAAAAATAATTTTTTTTTACACAGGGTTTCTTTGGAAAGACTATGGCAGGAAGTTGATGTGCCTGGAGCAGGGAGTTGAGCTAGGAGGAAGCAAGTCGTGACAGTACGAGATGTATGAGTATATTGCTTGCATAAACTAGGCTGCAGGCCTAGTTTGGTGGCGTGGTGCTGACTCTTGTAAAGACATCGGAGCTTTTTCAGCAAGGGTGTGTTTTAATTGTATTTATTTGGAGAGGTTATTGAAGTGTGGGAAGAGCCCTGGTGGTGTGGAGACCAGATGGCAAGAAGGATGTTGCAACAGTCTGATGAGGGGAGAGGTACTGAGGTGGGTTTTTTTGGTCTTTTTGAGACAGGGTCTCCCTGGAGCTCCAGCTGTCCTGGAACTCACTATGTAGACCAGGCTGGCCTTGAACCCACAGAGATCTGCCTGCCTCTGCCTCCTGAGTGCTGGGATTAAAGGCGTGCGCCACCATGCCCGGGTTGGGTTTTTTTTTTTGTTTTGACTGAGGAATAAGAGATGCTAGTCTCTCACACCATGCAATTATGTAAAATTAAGCTAGTCTATCGTGGAGGTGGTTTAGCTATGGGAATTTTAACCTCTGTGTGTGCTGTGCATTCTCTGCCTGTCAAGATGTGCAACATTTCAGCTTAACGTTTCTTGGTGCCAGCCAGGTATGGTGGCACAAGCCTGTAACCCTGGCAACATAGTGAGCTCTAGACCAGCCTGGGTAGCATGAGACCCTGCTTCAGAAGACAAAAACAAAGCAAAATTCCCTGATGCTAAATAGGAAGGTCTGGAACTAAGGCACAAAAATTTATTACTAATTCTGGGTGTAAGCTAGAAAATAAGGTGGAGTTAATGATGACTCCAAACTTGGGAGACTGGGTAGACTGGATGGTGATGCTAGGTACTAGGGAGGGTCAGATTTTGGTGGAAGAGTTGGTTCTGTCCTACAGTGGAATCAAACTTAGGTGGTCCCACTTGGTGGCAAGTGCTGTTAACTGATGAACCATCTCACTGGCCCCAGAGATGTCATTTTCTATAATAGTAATAAAAAGATGTTGCATGTTAACTCTTTGTTAATGATAAATAACTAAGGTACAGGATGTACAGCAGTGAACAAAACGGGCCTGATGCTTTCCCTCATGAATACTATACACGAATAACATGGTAACATCCTTATTACTGTTGAATTGTGTGAGAAGACTAAATTCTGTTCTCCACAAGTTCACCTATGAGAAGTTTGCCTATCAGATACAGGTCAGAATGCTATTTTTCTTTTTTAAAAATTTATTATTTGGGGGCTAGAGAGATAGCTCAGTGGTTAAGAGCACTGACTGCTCTTGCAGATGACCCAGGTTTGATTCCCAGCACCCACATGGTGGCTACGAACCATCCTTAACTCCAGTTCCAGGGGGATCTGACGCTCTCTTCTGACTTCTGCTGCATTGCACGACATGGGTGCACTCACATACATACAGGCCACTCATGCACATAAAATAAAAATAATAAGATTTAAAAAAATTATTTTTTATAATAAATAAAAATATTTATGGCTGGCCTACATCTCACAGAGATCTGCCTGCCTTTGCCTCCCAAGTGCTGGAATTAAAGGCATGCACCACCATGTCTGGCCTGGAGTAACTTTTTCTTTTTGTTTTTTTTTGGTTTCTTTGAGATAGGGTCTCCCTGTAGCCCCAGATGTCCTGGAACTCACTACGTAGACCAGGCTGGCCTTGAACGCACAGAGATCCACCTGCCTCTGCCTCCCAAGTGCTGGGATTAAAGGCGTGTGCCACCACACCTGGCTTGTTCTTCTTTTTTTAATGTGTATGAGTGTATTGTGTGCATGTGTGTAAGTGCACCTGTGTCATGCAGTGCCTGAGGAGGTCAGAAGAAGGCATTAACCCTAAAACTGGTTGTGGTTGTTAGCTGCCATGTGGGTGCTGAGAATCAAACCCCAGTCTTCTGCAAGAGCAGTCAGTACTCTTTCTTAACCACTGAGCCATTGCTCTAATCCCTTACATTGAAATTTTGTGTATGTGCGCGCTTGTGCGTTTGTGCGTATGTGTGGGTGCCCAAGTGTGTGGAGGCAAGAGGTAGACATATTCTGTGTCTTCCTCAGTAACTTCTTCACGTTTTGTTTTTTTGGGTTTTTTTTTTCTTTCTTGGTGATTTTGAGACAGGGTCACCCTATAGCCCCAGCTGGCCTGGAACTCACTATGTAGACCAGCTGGCCCTGAACTCACAGATTTGCCTGCCTCTGCCTCCAGAGTGCTGAGATTAAAGGCATGCTCCACTATGCCCAGCCTTTCTTCATGTTTTCTGAAACAGGGTTTCTCACTGAAACTGGAGCTCACTAGTTATCTATATTAGCTGACCAGAGACCCTCCTGTCTTTGCCTCCCCTGAGCTGAAATTACAGACTTGTTACATGGGTATTGGGGGTGGGACACAGGGCTTCATGGTTATGTGACAAGCACTTTACACACTGAGCCACCTTCCAGCCCCCTAGTTATATAAATTATTACTGTTTGTATTGATACCGTATCTTTGATCAGATTGCTTGGCAGAGCAAAAAGGGATTTTTTTTTTCCTTTGAGACTTCTCTAATATAGTAATTCATATATTGGGACTCTAGTACAATACTTTTTGACAGTATGCTTCTAGTAATTAAGCAGAGCATCTTACTGCAGCCAGTTATTTCAAGTTATCGTCTCATGGATTTCCTCATAAAATTTCCATTAAAATTGACCCAAAAGTAAAATTTTCAGTTTTTGAGATCAAAAGTAATGTAGCCAAGTGTTGCCAGGCATAGTGGTACATACCTGTAATCCCAGTACGTGGGAGGTGGAGGCAGAAGGATTATAAATTTGAGGCCATCCTGGGCTACATAATAAGACCCTGTCTTGGGGGGGGTGGGGAAGGCAAGGGAAGGAAAGGGAAAAGTATCCCAAAGGATAAAACAAGCTGAGTGTAGTGGCACATGACTTTAATACCAGCACTTGGGAGCCAGAAGACAGTGAATCTCAAAGCCAGTCTGGTCTACATAGCAAGTCCCTGGCCAGTTGGGGCTGCTGGGAGGTCCTGTCTAAAAATAAACAAAAAAACAAAGGGTAAAACAAGGGATAAGTGATCCTAAAAAGTTTGTAAATTCAAGACCAGCCTGGTCTGCATTGTGAATTCTAGGTCAGCCAGGGCTACATAGTGAGACCCTGCCTCAAAAAACAAAAAACAAAAAACAAAAAAAACAGAAACAAAAAAATTTGGAAGTGTGTATTTAGGTAAAGATAAAGGGAGAAAGACTCAATTCATGATAGTTCCTGGTTGCTCGTAAAAATTGTCCTTTTTCTTTTCTTTTTGTCTTGAGACAGGGTCTCCTTGTAGCCCCAGCTGGCCTGGAACTCACTATGTAGACCAGGCTGGCCTGCCTCTGCTCTGGGATGTATGCTGCCACACCTGGCAGTTGTACCTTCTAAGTCAGATTGCACCTTTGTTATTTATTCATTTGTCTTTTAAAATCCTCCCCTTTAAAGTATATGCTTCACTGTTTTTTTATTTTATTCGCCAGCCCTCTTTTTATTTTCATGCATAAGCTTCTTGTGTTACCAGGAGGAAAGCTAATGTGAGCCACACACTCCTGCTGCAGCCTAGGCTGATGGTTATTTGGAATACTTTGGTGTAAGCAGTGGCTGGTACTGAAAAATTTACAAGTACCTCTGGATTCTGAAACTGAATTTACTTTTGAATACTTGGCTGATTTGTTGGCAAATTAATACAGTATTTTTCAGACTATGCATTCTCTTTATATAGCAATTTATCAGAACAAAGAAAATTATGCTTTTTGCAATCATAGTGCTTTTAGAATCTGAGGTAAAAACCAGTGTTAGACATTGCTGTGTCCATCTTCTCATTAACTTTCTTCCTTTTGCTGTTCAAAAATTATTGACAAATTATTTCTATTGAAAATAAGTGTGCCCTGCTTAGACCTTAGTATTTCATTGGACTGTTACGTAATTCTTAAGGTATAGTACTAAAATCATTGAGGACTTCAATTTTATTTTATTATTTTATCTATCTATCTATCTATCTATCTATCTATCTATCTATCTACCTACCTACCTACCTACCTACCTACCTACCTAGCAACCAACCACCCACCCACCTACCACCTACCTACCTATCTATCTATTTATTTTTTGGTCTTTTCAAGACAAGGTCTCCATGTAGCCCCAGCTGTCCTGGAACTCATCATTCTGTGGACCAGGCTAGCCTTGAACTCCCAGAGATTCACCTGCCTCTGCCTCCTGAGTGCTGGGATTAAAGGCGTGTGCCACCACGCCCAGCTGAGGGCTTCAATTTTAAATAGAAATTTTTTTTCTTGTTGTAATTGCAATGAATGTTTTAAATTATTCTTTTAGATCCATCATGTTACAGAAAATGGAGGACTGTATAAAAGACCATTTAATGAAGCCTTTGAGGAAACGCCCATGCTGGTTGCAGTGCTCACATATGTGGGCTATGGTGTGCTCACCCTCTTTGGATATCTTCGAGATTTCCTTAGGCATTGGCGGATTGAAAAGTGCCACCATGCAACGGAAAGAGAAGAACAAAAGGTAATTGTTAGTCTTTGAGTTTATAGATGGAATCCTTTCATGGAGATCTTGATTTTTTACATAGTTTTTTATTTTTCCTTAGAAATTTGGGCACATGTTAAGGTAAATATTCTAAATGTAGTTGAATTTTGTGAAAACAGCACTTAGGAAGTTGAGGCGGGAGGATTGCCATGAATTTGAGGCCAACCTGGGCTACAGAGTGAAACTGTCTCAAAACAAAGCAAAAACAAAGTAACAGTAACAAAACTGAAAACATTTTACAGAGTTAAAGGTATGGAAAGAGCAAAGAAATGAACACATTTTTAACTTCGCCACTACAAGAATTTTATGAAGTCGATAACACTGTCCTGTTTCATGGATTAGAAAGCAAAAATCTCAAGTACTGTGTCCACAGATGCTGTGCATTACAGCTGATATGTGGCCAAAGGAACATGAAGTGCCACACTCCCTGTACATGATTCTGTCTGGATCCTGTGCTGTGTTTGCAATCATCTGCAGACACTGGATTCTCTTGGACACATTGGACATAGTTGTACTGTTCTCAGATCAGTGCCTCTCCCAAAACAAGCCCAAAATGTGGCTGTGCCAGTCTGTTTACAGTAGCAAAAGATCTTTTGGTGAAGGTATCCAAAGGAGATAGTTGCCATCCCCAGAGAGGGCTGGATCCACTATGGGTCACTTTTCTCAGTACACTCCTTTATACCGTTATTTTATTTTTATTTTTTTTGGTCTTTTTGAGACAGGGTCTCCCTGTAGCTCCAGCTGCCTAGAACTCACTCTGTAGACCAGGCTGGCCTCGAACTCACAGAGGATCTGCCTGCCTCTGCCTCCTGAGTGCTAGGATTAAAGGCATGCGCCACCACGCCCAGCGTATCCCTTAGTTTTCTTTTTTTTTTTTCTTTTGTCTTTTTGAGATAAGATCTCCCTGTAGCCCCAGCTGTCCTGGAACTCACTACATAGACCAGGCTGGCCTTGAACTCAGAGATCCACCTGCCTATGCCTCCTGAGTGCTGGGATTAAAGGCATGTGCCACCACGCCTGGCTACCCTTAGTTTTTTGAAAAAAATGTTTATTTGGGGCTTGAGAGATGGCTTAGTGGTTAAGAACATTGGCTGTTCTTCCAGAAGATACAGGTTCAAATCCCAGTACCCACATGGCAGCTAACAACTGTCCATAACTCCAGTTCCAGGTGATCTGACAGCCTCTTCTGACCTCTGTGGGCATTGCACGACACAGGTGCACTTACCTACATGCAGGCAATACACTCTTATTAAAAAAAATTTTGTTTATTATTTTTATTTTATGTGTATGGGTGTATTACCTGCATGTAGGTGAGTGCACCCGTGTCCTGCAATGCCTCAGAGATCAGAAGATGGCTTCCGATTCTCCTGGAACTGGAGTTAAGGACAGTTTGTAGCCACCATGTGGGTGCTGGGAATCGAACCTGAGTCCTCTGCAAGAGCAGTCAGTGCTCTTAACCGCTGAGCCATCTCTCTAGCCCCTATACCTTTAGTTTTTCACTTTGCATATGTATTGCCTATTCTTAATGAACAGAGACAGGGTTGAAAAATGCCTAATTTTACAAAGAATAAGACAGTCATTTTGGCTCCTGACTTCTGAATATAGATATACTATATACCAGCTTAGGAAATGTACCAGATTAGGAAGGGCTTAAGATGTTAGCTTTTTCTTTTTTCTTTGTTCTTTTTGTCTTATTGAGACAAGGTCTCCCTGTAGCCCCAGCTCTCTTGGAACTCACTATGTTATGTAGACCAGGCTGGCCTCAAACTCACAAAGATCTGCCTGCCTCTGCCTTCTGAGAGCTGAGATTAAAGGCATGCGCCACCACACCAAGCCCAGCCTTTTATTGTTTTCAACTCAATTTTTTTTTCTTTCTTTATTTTATTGAACCATACTAGTGTTCTTTCAGGGATAAACATACGGACAAGGGCAGGGCCTTGTGGTGCACACCTTTAATCCCAGAACTTGGGAGGCAGAGGCAGGAGGATCTCTGTGAGTTCAAGGCCAGTCTGGTCTACATTGTAAGTTCTAGGCCAGCTGGGGCTATAGGGAGACCCTGTCTCAAAAAGATGCCCCCCCATTCCCCCTCTACCCCTCTACCCCCCCTCCAAGAGAAAAACAAACAAACATACAGACAAGTAGGCTACAGTGAAAAAAAATCTTGATTTTGTGAGAGTCTGGAAGTGATAAAATAATTCCAGGTATTCCTTCAGTGAACCTTGTTACTGCTGTGGGTTTCTAGGATATATTCAGCCCCTAGAGCTACCACAAATGCAGCAAATCCCCATTTGAATTCTTTAACTATTACTGAAGGAAACATTGTCTACAGAGCCACCCATGTATATCCTCAAGCTTCATTGTGGGCCCATGGGGCCCTTAGCCCCCATGCAGCCAGTATCTGGACAGCTTCTAATGGTGTACTTTTCTATTTTCCACTGTCTGTAACCTGGAAGCTCCATTTTACTATGTCCATGACCATGTCTATGACCATTCTCCTCTCCATGTCCAGGGGCCATGCCTGACAGCAATCTGATCTCTCAGGACACTGAGTATTCAACCTTCCAGCTGGAGCCCTCAACTCTGTTCTTTTAGGGACTAGAAAGATGACTCAGAAATTAGGAGCTTGTTCTGCCCTTGCAGAGAACCCAAGTTTGGTTCCCAGCACCCACATCAGGAGGCTAACAACTACCTATAACTACAATTTCAGGTGCCTCTAGCCACATTGGGCACCCCCACACGTACCTATACCTGTACACAGACACATACATACATATAATTAAAAATCATTTAAAAAAATCTTTAAAAAATTATTCTTTGAGCCAGGTGTGGCGGCGCATGCCTTTAATCCCAGCACTCAGGAGGCAGAGGCAAGTGGATCTCTTGAGTTCAGGCCAGCCTGGTCTACATAGTGAGTTCTAGGACAGCTGGGGTTATAGGGAGACCCTGTCTCAAAAAGACCAAAAAAAAAAAAACCCCAAAAACTTATTCTTTGAGAATTTCATACGGTGTATCATGATCATATTCATCCTACTCCCTATTGTTTTCCCTCCAACTCCCCCAGGACCTCCCCAGCATGTCCCCCTTCTGACTCATGGCCTCTTTTTTTTCTTTCTATTTTAAAAATATTTTTTATTATTTTTATTTTATGTGTATGAGTGTATTACCTGTATGTATGTGAGTGCACCTGTGTCGTGCAGTGTCGCGGAGGTCAGAAGAGGGTGTCAGATTCCCCTGGAACTGGAGTTAAGGATGGTTTGTAGCTGCCATGTGGGCGCTGGGAATTCAACCCGGGGCCTCTGCAAGAGCAGTCTAAACCACTAGCCCCTCTTTTTTTTTTTTTTTTTTTTTAAAGACAAGCCCCACCTGGCCTGGAACTCACTATGTAGACCAGGCTACCTCAATCCCACAGAGATCTACCTGCCTCTGACTCCCAAGTACTGGGATTAAAGGCATGTGCCACCATGTCCAGCCCTTCATGTCCTCTTTTTAAAAAAAATACTTATTTTATGTATATGAGTATATTGCCTGCATGCATGTAAGTATACCTGTGTTGTGCAGTGCTTATGGAGGTCAGAAAAGGATGTCAGATCCCCTGGAACTAGGGTTACGGATGGTTGTTAGCTGCTATGTGGGTGCTGGGAACCTGGGCTCTCTGCAAGAGCAGTCAGTGCTCTTAACCACTGAGCCATCTCTCCAGCCACCCATGTCCTCTTTTTATTGTTTTTTATATACCACTGCATGCCTGTGTGTGCATGGGTGTGGAGCCATCCTCTGGAGAATGGGCCACCTACTAGTAACTTTACCCACATGCTTTGTGTGTGTGTGTGTCTGTCTCTGTGTGTGTAGTCTAGGCCACAAAGGACAGCCTCCAGTGTCACCTCTAGGAACTCTGACCACCTCATTTGAGATACGGTCCCTCATTGGCCCATAGCTGCCAATTAGGTTTTAATGACTACCCAGTGGACCCTGGGGATCAGTTGCAGCAGGTGTTACAGATTGTGCCACCATGCCTAGCATTTTTACATGGTTCTAGGGATTGAACTCAGTGGGAGTCAAATACTTTACTGACTCAGCTCTATCTCCCTAGCCCCTAGATGTTAGCTTTTTTATTTTTTGTTCTTTTTTGAGATAGTGTTTCCTTATAGCCCCAGCTGGCCTGGAACTCACTATGTAGACCAGGCTGGTCTTGAACTCACAGAGCTTTGCCTGCCTCTGCACAGAGCTTTGCCTGCCTCTGCCTCCCATGTGCTGGGATTAAAGGCATGTACTACCACGCCCAGCCCAGATGTTAGCTTATTTATTGTTTTTGGGTTTTTTTTTGACACGGTATCCCCAGCTCCCCTAGAAGTTACTGTGTGGACCAGGTTGGCTTCCATCTCAGAGAGGTCTGCCTGCCTCCCAAGGGTTGGGATTAAGGATGCACCCCTCCCCATGTATGGGCCCACCTACTAGTAACTTTACCCATTATGTAGCTTTTTAACCCACCTCCATGTTAGCATTTTTATTGTACACCATTGTTCTCACTCTTGTGGGATAGGTGATGATGGTAAGATCATCCCTGAGAGAGGAGCCAGTGAAGGAAGAGAAAGAATGCACTAAGGAAATACAGGAAAATTGAACATGGTTTTTTATGCTTCAAATCACAGCACTTGGTAGGCTTAGGCAGAAGGATTGCTATCAATTCAAAGCCATCCTGGGCTACCTTGTGAATTGCCTTGTCAATTCAAGGCCAACCTGGACTATAAAATTCAACCTGGGCAACAAAGCAAGGCCCTGTGAGAGATAGAAGACCTATTCTCTCATTGCAATTATTTTGTCACATTTCTCAGCCCAGCCTCACAAGTTGGCCTTCCTGCATGTTGCCCTGAAATGCCTAAAAGATAATTTCATCAAGAAAGTATGTTTTTAAACTGTGCCCTATAGTGTATACCTTTAAGACCTAGCACTCAGAAAGCAGAGGCCATGGTGGGCCGCTGAGTTCAAGGCCAGCCTGATCTACATAGTAAGTTCTAGGCCAGTTGACTGGCCTCAATCTCAGGTGAACACCACTGCGCCTGGCCATAGAAGTTTTTTTTGGGGGGGGGTCTTTTTGAGAGAGGGTCTCTTTGTAGCCCCAACTGTCCTGGAACTCACTATGTAGACCAGGCTGGCCTTGAACTCACAGAGATCCACCTGCCTCTGCTTCTGGGATTAAAGGCGTGCGCCACCACACCTGGCAGAAGTATTTTTTTTTAAAAAAAGACCTAAGGTGTGGGAGGGAGATGATGGGGATCGGGGGCAGGGGCACCTAATGCCTTTTAACATGGACCCTATCCACATTGGCATGTCGGCTGGTGGCGTCATTATACAGGTCTTCTTTCTTTTTCCTTTTGGAAACAGGTATCCCTATAGCCCCAGCTGGCCTGGAACTCACTAGGGAGATCCTGCTGGCCTTGATATAGTTGCTTTAAAAAGACCTGTATAAGGTAGATCCAGAGATCCGCCTTATACAGGTCTTTTTAAAGCAACTATATTGAGATTTCATGGGTATACCTCCCTATCATGTCTGAAAGACACTGTCTCAAAGCTGGTGTTCTGGTCTTCTGGCTATTACAATCTTTCTGCCCACTCTTCTTTGATGTTCCCTGAGCCTTCCTTAGGTGTATGGTAGTTTTGTAGATGTACTAATTGGGGCTGGGCACCCGTGGTCACTTATTCTCTGCATTTTGACCAGTTGTGAATCTCTGGAATAACCTCCATCTGCAGAAAAAAGAAGCTTTTGGGTGAGTGCTACACTCTTGTGGGTATAAATATAAATAAGTATTTAGAATACAGTTAGAAACTATATTGATTTAGGAAAAGTGGCTGAAAGGGAAAGTCCATTTTCTCCAGGGACAAGCCCCTGATAGGATATCCAAGCCCAAGGGTGATCCTGAACACATTTCAGAACTTAATCCTGTAGACAAAACTAATTTTCAGAATTGGAAGCCTGAACATTTTTGTTTGATTTTTCCTTCTGTTCATCCTGACGGCATCACTTACGTGTATTCATGGCATGTTGACTTTATTCACCGTCAGTCACAGTGCTGTACAGTGGTTCATCTCCGTGCTCACAGGCTGATCTACTGGACTGAATTAAAGGTGGTTGTGAGTGATGGTGTCAGCTATTAGGAAGACAAATCAATCAGTGTATGTATTGAAAATTGAGAGCCCTTCAAGAACTCAGGATCAGGTGTATTTATATTGTAGGAAAAGGCATGAGGAATATTTGGGAGGACCTGGAATGTGATACACAAGGAATTATACTTTGAATGTCAGATGAAGCTTTGTAGGCAACAACATCTGGGCAGTTTTAAAAAATTAATTAATTAATTTTTATTTTATGTACAGAAGTGTTTTTTTGCCTGCATGTCTGTAAGTACATCCATGTCATGCAATATCTGTAGAGGCTAGAAGAGGGTGTTGGATCCCCTGGAACTGGAGTTATAGATGATTATTAGCCACCACATGAGTGCTGAGAACTGAACCCATGTCTCCTGGAAGTGCAGCCAGTACTCTTAACTGTTAGCTCAGTTCTCTCCAGCCCCCAAACCTGGGCAGTTTTGAGGAGAGAATGACAATGGGCTTACACAGCTACTACTCAAAGTGATGGGTGATGGTGTTACTTTGTGAATGAATCCTTGTCTTTGGCACTTGTTTTATGTTTCTAGAAGGTAAATTTGCAAGTTAATGGTGCAACTTGTGTATACTTAATTTTGTGTGAAAAAATAGAACACATTTTTTTAATTTAATTTAATTTTATTCTCTTAGTCTTTTGAGACAGGGTCTCCCCTGTAGCCCCAACAAGCCTGGAATTCACTATGTAGACCAGGCTGGCCCAGAACTCACAGAGATCTGCCTGCCTCTGCCTCCTGAATGCTGGGATTAAAAGCATGCGCCACTACGCCCCGCTACAGATTTTATTTTTAAGTAGTTTCTAATTTTGTTGAGGAACATATACATAAAACTTATCTTCGCAAAAACATAAAAGTAAAATAGTGCTTGGGTATATTAAAATGTAGAATGGGCTGGAGTGGCAACTCAGCGATTAGAGCATTGGCTGCCCTTGCAAAGGACCCAGGTTCAGTTTCCAGCACCCACATGGCAGCTAACAAGTCTGTAACTCCAGTTCCAGGGGATTTGATGCAACTCTTCTGGTCTCTTCGGGCATTGTACGACATGGGTGCACTTCCACACTTGCAGACAAAACACTCATACATACAAAAATAATAATTTTTTAAAAATGTAGGACAGAAAAATTTCTGAGCATCATGAGGTTAATCTAGAAATAATTCTTAGAGGAAGTAGAGGAAACAGTGGAGCTGGGCATGGTGGTGCATGCCTTTAGTCCCAGCACTCCGGAGGCAGAGGATCTGTGAGTTTGAGGCAAGCCTTGTCTACATACTGAGTTCCAGGCCAGCTGGGGCTACAAAGAGACCCTGCCTCAAAAAGACCAAAAAAAGAAAGAAAAAAGAGAAAAAGGAAACAGTGGGAGAGATGGGGAAAGGACATTTGCCTCCTCTGTAGTTTGTGGGAATGAATTGCACTAAATTACTCATTCATTTCAGTGGGATTTACAGTGAATAGCATTAGCAGTTTAAACACTTAAGTTCTGTCATTATTTTTATTTTTTATCTATCTATCTATCTATCTATCTATCTATTTATTTATTTACTATCTAACAAGGTCTCCCTGAAGCTCCAGCTGCCCTGGAATTCTATGTAGACCAGGCTAGCCTTGAACTCACAGAGATCCGCCTGCCTCTGCCTCCCAGAGTGCTGGGATTAAAGGCGTGCGCCACCACGCCTGGCATTATTTTTATTTTTTAATTTTTTGTTTGAGACATGGTCTTACTATGCATCCCTATCTAGCCTGGAACTTTCTATATAGACCAGGCTGGCCTCTGTCTCCTCAGGGCTGGAATTAAAGATGTATGTTGCCATGCTCAGCCTTTTTTCCCCTTAAGATTTAGCCCTTTGAAGGAAAGGATCGTTTAGTCTTGGGACAGATGCTGGTTATTTTCTCTTGTTGGAAAGCTGTGGTGAGGGGTAGGCAGACTTACCAATTAAAATGGATAGAAAGAAGTGAGGAAAAGTGTGACATCCCTAGCTACATCCTGATTGTCTTCCTCATTCCATTTCAGAAGAGAGCTGATTTAACTAGGTGCTGCTGAATTACATGGTCACACTAGTAAAGGAATTAGCAATTTTGTTGTGCTTTGTATAAATTACATGAAATGTTTGAATTTTTTACCCCTTGATTTTGTTACTAGTGGTATCTTACATAAGAATGCTTTCTTCACTTTATGGTTTCTTTTCTTTTTTTTTCTTTTTCTTTTTTTTTTTTTTTTTGGTCTTTATGAGACAGGATCTCCCTGTAGCCCCAGCTGACTTGGAGCTTCCTATGCGGACCAGGCTGGCCTCCAACTCACAGAGACCCACCTGCCTCTGCCTTCCAAGTGCTGGGATTAAAGGCGTGGGCCACCATGCCCCACTTATGGTTTCTTTTTTGTGTGAGTGGTGCACGCCTTTAGCTTGAAATCTAGGAGTAAAGTATATTGTATGGTTGTATACATTAAAACAGAAAACTAGGCTGGGCATGGTGGCACATGCCTTTAATCCCAGCACTTGGAAGGCAGAGGCAGGAGGATCTCTGTGAGTTTGAGGCCAGCCTGGTCTACATAGGGAGTTCCAGGCCAGCTGGGGCTACAGGGAGACCCTGTCTCAAAAAAGACAAAACCAAAAAACAAAATCCAGAAAACTAACATTTTTTCCTCATAATGACACATTCATAAGTCTGGGAAGGGATAGGGAAACAAAAGAAGGAAATTAATTGGAATATATCAATGAGTTCCTGGAAGGATTTTATTCTTGATCGCCTTCAGAAAGTAGCTTAATTAGAATATCTGGCAATGGTCCCTTTGGCAGTATCTTAGGAAACTTTGAGTGTAGGAAAGTTGCCTAGTATATAAAACAGGAAATTGTGATCCGGGTGTGGTGGCGCATGCCTGGAATCCCAGCACTCTGGAGGCAGAAGCAGGCGGATCTATGAGTTCGAGGCCACCCTGGTCTACAAAGTGAGTTCCAGGCCAGCTGGGGCTACAGGGAGACCCTGCCTCAAAAAATTAAATAAAATACGGAATTGTTTATTTGGTTTATCTTGGTTAATTCTGTGGATCGTTCCACGTTGAAAAAGAATATAGCAGCTGGGCGGGGTGGCGTATGCCTTTAGTCCCAGTACGTGGGAAGCAGAGGCAGGCACATCTCAGTGAGTTCCAGGCCAGCTGGGGCTACAGGGAGACCCTGTGTCAAAAGACCAAAAAGCAAACAAACAAAAAACCAAAAAAGCAACAAAAAAAGCCCAAACCTGACATTGAGGGTTTTTATTGGCATTAGTGATAGTGTTACCATTGGAAGCACTAGTTTGGAGTGCTTGGAACCTAGTAAGGTTCTTGGTTCAGCTGTATCATTTAAAGGTTGGATGAATTAGCAAATAATTCAAATTGTATTCTTTTAATCTATGAGATACTGTTAGGTCATTTAATTTTTATTTCTCAACTAGTAATTACAGTCAATATGCTATTGATATAGTCAAGTTTCAGTGGAATTAGTGCAGATTGCTGTGAGTCACTGAAATAAGGAGGGAACCTAATAATCATAACATTGTGGAAGGCTGGAGGAGGGAGGACAGGGCCTTCTTCCCCCAACTAAGCAGCTTCCCCAAATTTGGAAAGTGCTGGTGTCATCAGCCTCATGGTGCTGCCATCATGACTGTGAGACAATGAGGGTCAGCTAGGGTATTTCTTATGTTGGTATTAAAAAAAAAAAAAAAAAAAAAAAAGGTGGCCTCTGGACTAGGACACAGTGTGGAATTGAAAATCCAGCTCAGATTCTGGCTTTGTCTCAGGCCAGTTCCTGAAACTTAAAAAGCAGTTTAGCCTTCCAGAAAGGGGAGAAATGGTACTTTCTCTAATAGGGCACAGGGACACTTAGGTATGCAGAAAAATCTGTATGTATAAAGCAGTGGGCAAAATTTTGTGATTCTTGCTTCTGTTGTGATTATTCATCTTTCCTCCTTGTCATCATGTAGCAGTGTGTGGACAACTTGTGCTGGGATAGAACTGTACATAATAAACATGGACAGTGTTACAACGTGTCCTTCTGTCAGAAGGTAGAAGCACTTGTCTCCTGAGACTCTAAGGATGACATGCATAGACACTGGATTAGGTTATTTTAATGTTTTATTTATTATTTTATTTTATGGGTATGAGTGTACTGCCTGCATGTATGTGAGTGCACCCATGTCATGCAATGCCATGGAGGTCAGAAGAGGGCTTTGGAGTCCCCTGGAACTGGAGTTAGGGATGGTTCATAGCCACCATGTGGGTGCTAGAAATCAAACCCGGGTCCTCTGCAAGAGCCGTCAGTGCTCTTAACCACTGAGCCATCTCTCTAGCCCCACAATCTACTTATTTTAAACAATGTGGCATGTTTTCCAGAAGACTCACTTTATATAGGTTAATAAAGGATATCTGCTGGTTAGTTAATGAGATAACCTCAGAGGACTTCTGGTAGTGTATTCAGTGATCCCTAACCAGCAAGTCCATGCATTTGAATTGTTCTTTTGAGTAAAAGGATATCTTAACTGATGAGAATTTCAAGCTCAACAATCTAGTTTGTAATCTCATGGAGGTAGTAGGTTTTTTGGAATTTTTTTTTTTTCTTGCATGTTTGTGCTTGGCAAGGAGTTTTAGGAAGAATGTCCATGAAGAAAGCATCTGTAAGGCTGCTTGGACTCAACTATATCATTGTTACTCACCTACCAGTTAAATATTCTCTCTGCCTGAACAGGTGTCCCTTTATATATCATATCATAAATGTGCCTCTGTGCCTGTCTACCATGCTAAGAGATCTTACAGCGTTTAGAGATTGTTCTTGTTTTCTCCTTTGTGCCCAGTGTAGTGCCTGGAAGGAACTGCTCTGTAAATGTTTGTTCAGTGACTGAGCATTATGACTGTAGATCAGTGCTGAACATTAGCTTAGTTCTGACGAAAGTCATTCCACAGTTTTTAGGCTAGAAGGGAGGGGAATGGAGTAGGGAAATGTGAAATAGGAGTGGAAATGGTGAGGATTTCTTGTTTGACAAGAGAACCACTTTGTTCTTTACTGTGTCCTGAAAGTCTAGCACAGAATTTAACCTGTATTAAATATACATTAAATGAGATTTGAATGAGTGAGTGAATGAAAGATAAGCCCCCTATTTAATACTTTAAATTGGGACTGGAGAGATGCTCAGCGGTTAAGAGCACTGACTACTCTTGCAGAAGACCTGGGTTCAATTCCCAGCACCCACATGGAGGCTAGGAACCAACCATCCCTAACTCCAGTTCCAGCGGAATCTGAAGCCCTCTTCTGACCTTTGCAGCATTGCACAGCACTGGTGCATTCACATACATGCAGGCAATACACTCATACACATAAAATAATAAATAAAATATTTTTTAAATACTTTAAATACATTATATTTATTTATTGGAGGTTGGGGAGCACAGGCCCCACTGCACATGTGGAGGTCAGAGAACAACTTGGAGGAGTTTGTTTTCTCCTTTGACTATGTGGGTTCCAGAGATCAAACTCAGGTAACCAGCCTTGGCAAGTGCCTTTAAAGCACACAGGGCCTCCTTGCCAGCCTAAGTCCCCTATTTTAACTCAAGTCCTAGAATATCTAAGGCACAGGCTTAGCACTGAAGAGCACTTGGTACACTTCCAGAGTTTAATCCCCAGCACTCATGCCTGGCAGCTCACAGCCACCTGCAACTCCAGCTCCAGGGGATCTGACACTGTTTTCGGGCCTCCTCAGGCACCTGCACACAGGTGGCATACACTCACACAGACCATACATATATACATACATATAAATAAAAAATAATAAAAATAATAAATCTTAGACTAAGGTACAGGATGTTTCAGACAATGGACACTCTCATTGTCTGGAACTAAAGTGTTCAGTAGTCATTTTTCTCCTGTCCCATTTTTTCATGGCTAAGCTGCATGGAGTCTGGTTAGCTGTCCTTGAATCTGCTACCAACTCTGACTGCAGTTGAAGCTACCTCCTTGGAACTTAGGTAGGGAGTCAAGAGAAGCTAAATTTGCTGAGCATGGTGGTGTATGTCTTCAGTCCCAGCACTTGGGAACTAGAGGCAGCTGGATCTCTGTGAGTTTGAGGCCAGCCTGTTCTACACAGTGAGTTCCAGGTCAGATGGAGCTACAGGGAAACTGTGTCTCAAAAATAAACAAGAGAAAAAGAAAACAGAGAGAGGAGGGGGAGGGAAGGGCTAAACTTGGTCAGAATCCCTCTCCTACCATTCTGTTCCACTGTTCTTGGCCTCTAACTTCCCTCACCGTGGCAGTATCCACTGTTACTATATGCTAGTGTTTTTCCACCTCAGAGGCTTAACTCTGCTCTCCTTGTGCCTGTAAGGAGATGTTTGATCTTCGTAACCTGTTCTTTCTCTGTTTAGAAGGCTGAACTTACCTCTTTCTTCTTAATCGCAGACAGCTATGTCACCAGTTCTCTCTAGTTTAGGGCTGAGGAGTGAACCTCTGTCTTGCTCTAGCCAGCAACACTTTTTCTGTCTTGGTTTTTGCAAACCCTTCTGGTATCTGAACCAGGCTTAGGGGATTGAGTTTTCATGTTGATACAGTAAAAACTAAAACAACTAGTTTTTTGTTGCTAATAAAAATTTGCTTGTGAGGAAATAGTTCCCTTTAAAGTATTTGAGCTCATACTTGATTATTAATGTGCAGTGTTTAGAAAGCAGTTGAGTAAAACTATCCTTTTACTATAAAGAACTGAGATTAGGGCCAGCAGGATGGCAGGTGCTTGCCATGCAAACCTAGTGCCTGTGTTGGCTCCAGAACCCACATTAAGGTAGATATAGAGAACTGACTCCACAAAGTTGTTCTCTGACCTCTACTCCTTGTAGCATCCCCTCCACCATAATAATAAATAAAAATGAAATAGAAGTAAGGAATTGGATTATCAGCATTGTAGTTTCACTAGAAGAGTTGGACACTGGGGATGTAGCTTAGTTGTTAGAGTGCTTGCCCAGCTTTAGTTAAAACTCCAGCACTGCACAAACTGGGCGTGATGGCACAGACCTGTAATCCCAATACTCAGGAGGTAGAGACAGGAGAATCAGAAGTTCAGGTTTATCCTTGGCTACTTAATGAATATGAGGCCTGCCTGGGTTGTATGCCATGTCTCAAAGGGGTCGGGGGAAAGAGGCTGGGGAGAGGGCTTAGCAGTTAAGAGCATTGGCTGCTCTTGAAGAGGATCTGAGATTAGTCCCCAGCACCCACATGATGACTCAAAAAACATTTGTAACTGCAGTTCCAGGGATCCAGTGCCCTCTTCTGGCCTCTGAGGGCACCAGACATGCATGTAACGTACATACATACAAGCGCTCACACATACACATAAAGTAAAATGAAATACTTTTTTTTTTTTTTTTTTTTTTTTTTTTTTTTGAAACAGGGCCCCCCTGCAGCCCCCGCTGGCTTGGAACTCACTATGGAGACCAGGCTGGCCTTGAACTCACAGAGATCCACCTGCCTCTGCCTCCCAAGTGCTGGGGCTAAAGGCGTTGCGTCACCATGCCCGGCTAAAATACATTTTTTAATTTATTTTTTTATTTTTATTTTACATGTATGCATGTATTGCCTGCATGTAGGTAAGTGTACCCGTGTCATGCAATGCCCTCGAAGGACAGAAGAGGCTGTAGGATCCCCTGGAACTGGAGTTATGGACAGTTGTTAGCTGCCATGTGGGTCCTAGGATGTGAACTTGGGTCTTCCGCAAGAACAGTCAGTGTTCTTAACTGCTGAGCCATCTCTCCAGTCCTAAAGTACATTTTTTTAGTACTAAAAAGAAATTAGTACTGTTACCCCAGTTGATATGAGTAGAAGACTACTTTTTTGTTTTTCCTTTGAGGAACAAATGCATGGTAAATAATAGCTAAAGTAAAAGCTTTAGATTTTGATGCCTCTTTCCCTACTTTGACTCAGCTGGTAGCTGGTTGGTTTGGTTTTGGTTTGTTTGAGACAGGGTCTCACTGTAGCTCCATCTAGCCTAGAACTCAATATGTAGAATAGATGGCCTCAAGCTCACAACTCCACTGGAGTGCTAGGATTAAAGGTGTGTTCCACCAAGCATGCCTTCATCTGACCCTTTTGCTAATCTCCTGTGCCATCAAGAATACCAGCTAAACTGGGTATGCACACCTTTAATCCTGGTGCTCAGGAGTCAGAGACAGTTGGACAGCAAACTGGAGGGGAGAGGCTTTCAAAGAATAATAAGGAATTTGGAGGGGTGCAAAGGAGAGTAAGAAACAGCTTGGACAAATAACCTGGTATGTGCAAAAAAAAGCCCTCAAGACCCGCAGCAAATGACATCTATGAATTCACGAAAAAAAACCACAATGCCAACGAGAAAACTTTTATGAGAGATCCTGGGACTTCTTTTGGGGAGTCATATTTTTGTACAGAGAAAACCAGAGGGTGGTGGGGAGAAGGGGAGAATGAACCTGCAAGAAGAAAGTATGCAAAACTCTATAAAGTTCTAGTGGTACGTATGGTGGGGGCTTTGCAGGACGTTTACAGATGTTTTTATCAGTAATATTTAGAGCTAATCTCCAGGCCTCAAAAAAAAGTTTGAATGTTTGCAAACAACTTTTGCACAGTATTTGTTGAGATAAACATGGCATTCAAAATGTCTATTCATAAAAGCTGAGAATTTGCCAGTATTTTTGGAGAAAAGGCTATGTGCTGAATTTTGATTCTGCAGCTTAAATTTAGGCCAACTATAAACATGAAAGGATGAAATTTATTTGAACTTGGACATTTTAATTGTTTAAAAATTGTACAAAAGGAAAATAAATTAGATTAAGTACTGGCAAAGCCGTTTTCATGGTCTTACTTAAAAGTGCAAAAGTTTCAGATTGTACTGATTTTTTTAAAAAAATTAGTTTTTGCCAGGTGTGGTAGCGCACGCCTTTAATCCCAGCACTTGGGAGGCAGAGAGTTCAAGGCTAGCCTGGTCTACATAGTTCCAGGACAGCTGGGGCTACAAGGAGACCCTGTCTCAACCCCCCCCCAAATTATTTATTTTGGGGGGCTGGAGAGATGGCTCAGCAGTTAAGAACACTGGTTGTTTTCGCAGAAGACCCAGGTTCAAATTCGAGCACCCACATGGCAGCTAACAACTGTCCGTAACTTCAGTTCCAGAGGTTCTGACAGCCTCTTCTGCCCTCTGAGGGCATTGCATGACATGGGTGCACTTACCTACATGCAGGCATAACACTCATAGACATTAAAAAAATTATTTTTTAATTATTTTTTTATTTTTTGGTCTTCTTAAGACCATGCCCGGCAATTTATTTTTATTTTATGTTTATGAGTGTCGTGCCCTGCCCACAAAGGACAGAAGAGGATGTCAGATCCCCTGATACTGGAGTTATAGAGTTGTTAGCCACCATGTGGGTGCTGGGATTCGAACCCCGGTCTTCTGCAAGAACAGCCAGTGCTCCTAATAGCTGAGCCATCTCTCCAGCTCATCATTGGTAATTTATGATAGCTTTTGTTCAGTCCCACTTTTCCATTTTGTTCAAGAATTTTTTTTTTTTTTTTTTGGTCTTTTTGAGACAGGGTCTCCCTATAGCTCCAGCTGCCTAGAACTCACTTTGTAGACCAGACTGGCCTCGAACTCACAGAGGATCAACCTGCCTCTGCCTCCCAAGTGCTGAGATTAAAGGTGTGTGCCACCATGCCCAGCTGTTCAAGAATTTTTTAAAAACATGAAATATTGGGGCTGGAGAGATGGCTCATCAGTTAAGAACACTGGTTGTTCTTGCAGAAGACCGGGTTTCAAATCCCAGCACCCACATGGCGGCTAACAACTGTAACTCCAGTCCCAGGGGATCTGACAGCCTCTTCTGATCTCCACAGGCATTGCATGACATGGGTGCACTTACCTACGTGCAGTCAATACACACATACACATAAAATAAAAATAATGAATAAAATATTTTTTTAAAAAAACATGAAATATTGAATCCGGGTGTGATGACGGCCGCCTTTGATCCCAGCACTCAGGAGGCAGAGGCAGGCAGATCTCAGTGAGTTCAAGACCAGCCTGGTCTACATAGTGAGCTCCAGGCTAGCTGGGGCTACAGGGAGACCCTGTCTCAAAAAGACCAAAAAAAAAAAAAAGAAAGAAAGAAAGAAAGAAAAAAAGTTACTGTTTAAGGTATTTCTGTACATTTATTATGATATTTTAAAGTCGCCCTCTCCCTTATTTTCTATAGTTATATTTTAAAAGATTTGACTCTTATTTGAATCAGTCTTCCAAGAATCCGTGTATATATTTGAGCTAATACCATCTTTATAACTCTTTATAACAGGCACATTTCAACTTAAGTTTTTACTCCATTATCACAGCTTGAGATAAATAAAATTTTGATACATGGACACTGAAAAAAAAAGCCTGGTTTCTAGTTGTGATAGACATATTATTTAGGGAAATTTTCTGCCCTAAAGAAAGGGTAAGTAATAAAAGGAATTAAGAGAGAGATGTGTCAGATCTGCAAACATTTTCTGTCTCTGCTCAGCTGTTTAAAGAGATGGTATCTACTGTTAGGCTTATATCGTAGGCACTGCCATCCATAAAATGTTGATTTTTGAATTTCATGTAGTTTGTTTTCTTTTTTTTTTTTTAAAGATTTTGTTTTTATTTGTGTGAGTGTTTTGCCTACGTGTATGGTAAGTACATCAGGTGCATGCCTAGTGCCTGTGAATGCCAGAAGAGAGCTTAGGATTCCCTGGACCTGGAGTTAAGGATGGTTTTTAGCTACCAAGTGGATGCTAGGCATGGAACCTGGGTCCTCTGCAGGAGCAGTTAAGTGTTCTTAACCGCTGAGCTCTCTCTCCAGCCCTTCATGTAGTCAGCCACTGCTTTGAGCTTTGGTGTGTTGACTGTAGTAAACAACACTTCCACTTTTTCTGTTTGATTTTACTTGGAGAGTTGAGAGTTGAAGTTAACTCTCATGCAGATTCGTCATGTATGTTCTGAGCAAGGGTCATATCACACTGGGCATAGCACTAAGGTGTTCATTTCAGCTCCACTGTGATTGAAGTTCTTTCTTAAAAAATTGTTTTTAATTCTTTTTTTTTTTTTTTTTTTTGGTCTTTTTGAGACAGGGTCTCCCTATAGCCCCAGCTGTCCTAGAACTCACTATGTAGACCAGGCTGGCCTTGAACTCACAGAGATCCACCTGCCTCTGCCTCCCAAGTGCTGGGGTCAAAGGCATGCGCCACCACGCCTGGCCTAATTCTTAAGTTTTTTAAATTCAATATTTGAGGATTTCATACAGTATATTTTGATCATATTCAACCCCCCATCCTATCTGCACCTCCCCTTACTATTTCCCCAGCCTCCTGATTTCATGTAAAATGCTTCTCAAATGCCTTTCTGTGTGGACTTATCAACAGGAGCCTGGTTAATCTACCCAGTGTCACAGCCTTAAAAGAAAACTGACTCTCCCTTTCCCAGCAGCTATCAGTTGCATGACTGAATTTCTTATAGACTAAAATTTTAGTTTAATCTCAGAGGAAAGGGAGTCTGAATCTGTGGGCCAGGGAGTCCATTTTCAGGATGTATTTTCCTTTTTTTTTTTTGCTTTTTCAACACAGGGTCTCCCTGTAGCCCCAGTTGCCTGGAACTCACTATGGAGACAAGGCAGTCCTCAATCTCACAGAGATTCTCCTGCTTCTGCCTCCCAAGTGCTGGGATTAAAGGCATGGGCCACCATAGCTGGCTGTTTCTCTTTTAACAAAAAAGATTATTATTTTTATTTTATTTTATTTTCGGACACAGTAGTTTCACTGTGTAGTCTGACTGGCCTAGAGGTGAGTATGTAGACCAGACTGACCTCGAACTCACAGAGAGCCATCTGTCTCTGGCTTCTGAGTGCTGGGGTTAAGGGTGTTTATCATCATGCACAGCAGATTGTTATTATTTTGAATTATGTGTATGTGTGTATCTGTGTGGCTATGTACATGTGAGTGCAAGTGTCCATGGAGACCAGAGGTATTAGATTTCCTGGAACTGGTGGTTCTGAGCTGCCTAATGTTGGGTGCTGGGGTCCAAACTTGAGTCTTGCAAGAGCAACTGCTGAGCCATCTCTCTTACCACAAATGTATTTTTCTGAACTTCTGAGAGAAAAACCCAAGGTGGATGACATTTCCTATCCTATGTTTTAGTGTTTTTTTAAAAAATCATTTCTTGGATTTGTTTTGTTTTGATCCTTAAGCATATGCAGAGGATGAAATCGTATGTTTTGAAGTTCTTTTTCATGTTTGAAACTGGGAATATAATGGTTTTATGGACTCTCCCCCTAGCATAGTATTGGAGGGCCAGTACTAGTGAATTGATTGCTAGGTATTTTTCTGGACAGAATTGTATGACTGCATTTTATTTTTATGAGGCTGTAAGTCTTAAATTTTATGGGATCAGTTATTTGAAACCATGTAATATAGGTTAAACATCAGAATTAAGTGACTTTTACCTGATCAACAAGGGTTAAAATAGGAATCCAAAGCCCTCTTCTGATCTCCGAGGCGTTGCACGACATGGGTGCACTCACATACATTCAGGCAATACACTCATACACATAAAATTAAAATAATAAATAAAATATTAAAAAATAAATAAACAGAATCGGTGCCTCTTCAAACATGTTTTTGATATGTCAGTTAATTAAATATGATTGACATCTTCCTGAGATGCTCCTGCCGTATGTAAAGAAAAATTGCCAGATTTGTGTTTGAGGTAATTCAGTTAAATTTATACTTTTTCCCCATTTGTTGGCAGGACTTTGTGTCATTGTATCAGGATTTTGAAAACTTCTATACCAGGAACCTCTACATGAGGATAAGAGACAACTGGAATCGCCCTATCTGTAGTGTGCCTGGAGCCAGGGTGGACATCATGGAGAGACATTCTCATGACTATAACTGGTCATTCAAGTGAGTCATGTTTGGAAATGATTTCTTAGCAACAAAAGAATTTGTTTATTTAAGAAGATTATTCTCACAAAACAAGAAGATAAAATATGATTAGTTTCCTTGCATACTGTCCATTCAGCATTGGCATTTTTAGGGATTCCTGGGTATTGAACACAGGGCTTCACAACATGCCAGATAAGTGCTGTAGCAACAAGCTACACACCAGCCCTCACTGAAATTTCTTTTTGGAGTCAGAGTCTCACTACGTACTCCTGGCTGGCCTGGAACTTGCTAGCTGACCTTAGAGATCTGCCTGCCTCTGCTTCCCAAGTACTGGGATTACAGGTGTGCACCACCATGTTCGACTCCTCACTGAAACTTTTAAAATACATTTTTTCTGTTTCATTTGTTTCTGTATTGGATTATAGTTGAGAACAAAATTCATATTTTTTAAAAAGGAGAAATGTATTCTTTGAATTGATTGCTAGGTATTTTGGTTTCTAATAATTAAGGATAGATGATTTGAATGTATGAAATCTTTTTCATAAATAACACTAGTTCAAAAACCTATATTCTTAGCATTTTATTATTTAGATTTCACGAATATTATACAATTCTTTTTTTTATTTTTAAAATATTTCATCTTTTTGAGACAGGGTCTCCCTGTGGCCCCAGCTGGCCTGGAACTCACTATGTAGAAGACCAAGCTGGCCTTGAACTCACAGATCCACCTGCTTCTACCTCCCAAGTGTTGGGATTAAAGGCATGCGCCACCATGCCTGCCATTATTATTTCTTTCTAAAAAGGATAAACGATGTAGATAACCTGAAAGTTTCATGACAGCTACCCTGGTCTTTGTGCAAATACATTTTTCCACAAAGCCTTTGCTCTCCAAAGGTGCCCATTGCTTTCACTTTTGTTTTGCATTGGTCCTTCGGCTATTTTCTGTAGGAATACTTGTCATGTATCTACCCTGCAGGTAGTTTTTTGCTACACAAAAATGGGATCATTCTGTAAATTATTTTTTTTTCTTTTCTTTTTTTTTGTTCTTTCTGAGATAGGGTCTCTCTGTAGCCCCAGCTATCCTGGAACTTACTATGTAGACCAGGCTGGCCTTGAACTCTCAGAGATCCGCCTGCCTCTGCCTCCTGAGTGCTGGGATTAAAGGCGTGCACCACCACGCCCAGCATTATTTTTTGTTCTTTTTATTTGCTAACTTGTCTGTAAAAATTTGTCCTATGTTTATGTTCAGTACAAGTTCACTATTCGTAGTGGCTGATAATACTCAACTGTATAGGTGTGTCATCTTGAGCCACCCCAATTGCTGGGATATTAAAGCAACAACACTTCACTTCCACCTCAGGGTGATGGGGAACTTGTCAATCACCTGAACGCAGATGTCCTTACTGAGGGGCTAATGTGGACTGAGCTTCCATAATATGGAATATCACTGGGCCCTGGGACTAAGGAGGGCCATGGCAAATTGCACAGTGGCCCTTAAAGGATCTTAAAGTACTTGCTCCTGTGTGGGAGTTGCCAAGTCAGAGCATATGTAACTTTCAGTGAATAAGTATTACCAAACAGCCCTCCAGAAGAAAATATTGACTGATTCCTACTTTATGAGATGAACCTGGTCAACATTGGACATCACTAGTTTTTAAATCTTTATTACTTTTAATAAGTGAGCGTTGTTTTTAAATACTGTTTAATTTATTATTTGGCAGTCTGTACCTGTGTACAGTACACATTGGTTTTCTTGTACTTCCATCTCCATGGTGACGTGTACATATCTTTGTGTACTAATGGGATTTTCTCTTCTGTGCCTGGTGCTTCCTTCTGTGTTGCAGTGTGTATCATACTTACATATTGGATTTACTTGTGAGTATCATTGTTTTATGCTATTAAAACACAGGTACACAGGGAATATAATTAAAGGTGTTATAAACATGGGTTCCTACAACTATCTTGGATTTGCGAGGAACACTGGATCATGTCAGGAAGCTGCTGCCAAAGTTCTAGAGGAATATGGAGTTGGAGTGTGCAGCACTCGTCAGGAGATTGGTAAGTGTAAGCTGTTGGACTGGCAGCTACTTAGACTTTTAACTCAGGACTGAGTAATACAGATGCAGGGTTAAGTACACACACACTTTGTCAAGTACCTTAAGTCAGGTGAAAATATCTTTTTCTGAAGTGGTGAATCACGTTAATGTTTGCAACACATTTTACGATGTTTTCCAGTATATTACGTGTGTAGAATGTCAGTAGCAAAGTTCTGTAATTTGTTTCATTTATGACTTAAACTGTGATTTTATTGACTTTCGTAAGTAATAAAATACCACTTGTTGTACAGGTATCATGAGTATTAGTCTCCTGGATTCGCTGTGGAGACCAGGCTGGCCTTGAACTCACAGAGATCCGCCTGCCTCTGCCTCCAGAGTGCTGGGATTAAAGGCGTGAGCCACCATGCCCAGCGAGTATTAGTCTCTTTACATACTAGCAAATTGGGACCAATAATAATTCTTGCCTTGTAAATCTGTTTCAGTAATTAAATAAGCTAATTCATATAAAACACCTGGAACATATTAGACATTTTATAAATGTGAACTTTTTTTGGGGGGGGGGTCATTTTGAGACAGGGTTTCCCAGTAGCCCCTGCCTCTGCCTCTGCCTCTGCCAGGATCAAAGGTGTGGGCCACCATACCTGGCTATAAATGTAAACTTTTACCACAGGTCTCTAAAATGTAAAGGATTAACAATCTTAAGTAAAGAGACTTATTTTAATTCAAAGGTAGATTTCAAGTTCTTCCACTTTTGATAGAGAACTAATAACTGTTGAAACCATGAGGCCACTTTTCAGATACTTAATATTGAGAATCCCCTGAAACCAAGCCAGTTAAATCAGTAACTCACTGTCCTTACAGGTCTAGGGAGTGGTAAATGCAATTGGTGGTTTGTGTACAGGGCCCTGGACACAGTCAGTCAGTGGTAGATCAATGGCTGTCATATTTCACAGCGTTTCTCAGGTTTCTCCTAGGAGGGAATGGCTGGAACTCTGTTGCTTTCCCTGTCACTGTTCTGGACGTCTTTACAGCATGGTGGTCCCAGGGAATCATTTGTCTTGCATGGCAGCAGGCTTTTCTCAGAGCAGTCATTCAAAGGTTCCCCAGTGAAAACTAGAAAGCCTTTTTTTTTTTTTTTCATGCCCAGGCCTCATAGGACCATGATTTCACTAAGATCTCCTTGCATTGGTCAAAGCCAGTGACTGAGACCAGACCAGCCCAGCCCAGTTCAAGGGCTGTGGGCATCAGACCCCACCTCTGAGTACAAAGAAAATAAAGGATTTCCATCAAATTTCATATACCACAACAACTCAGTCAACTTACTACATTTTAAAATGAAATAAAGAAAAAATAAAAACAGAATGATGCAGCTTTTCCTATCCTCTATTTAGTTGGGCTTTTCAGACTATATGTACAAGCTACAGATTTTTAGCACTTCCATTTCTATGCTACTAAAGTTTCTTAGGAGGCTTCTGCAATCATTCATGCTGTGATTTTTGTACCCAAATCTCTCTCAAATGTGGGGCCATTGCTGTAGGTCAAGAATAAGCACATCTTCCTAGAAAGTCATGATGGATCCAAAGCCCCCAGAATAATGGATTTAAACTAAAATCCCCCAGGCCTGAGAAAAACTGTACAAGGAAGTAAAAATAAAAAAATAATTCTGAATGCTAAGAACAAGCTGAGCTGACCTTTTTCATGCTCCTCTGCCCAAGCTGGAAATCATCCCAGAAATTCCCCCTACCTCTGCTTGGCACATAGCCACCGCTTTTCTGCTTGGCACATAAGCCGCCGCTTGTCTTTAAAAGAAACCTGTGAACTGGGCTCTGGACTTCTGTCCTCCGAGTGAGGTGGGAGTCCGTTTTGCACAGAGTTGCAAATTTCAACTAAAATAACTTGAGAGAGTATACATTGAATTCTATTTAGTTCCCCCCCCCAATATCTCATAGTTTTTCTTGCCTTTCACAAGTTTTTCACAGTGATCTAGAGTGTGGTTTTTTTTTTTTTTTAATTAAAAAATTTTTTTGGTCTTTTTGAGACAGGGTCTTCCTGTAGCTCCAGCTGTCCTGGAACTCACTATGTAGACCAGGCTGGCCTTGAACTCACAGAGATCCGCCTGCCTCTGCCTCCTGAGTGCTGGGATTAAAGGAGTGTGCCAGCAGGCCTGGCCTTAGAGTGTGTTTTATAGCTATGTCATAAAGTTTTATTTTGTGGATCCCATTCCAGCTTACTGGTGAAGGAGCCTCTGTTGGATTTTTACCCCCTCTTAGGCTGCTCTGGCTGACCTGAAACTCACTATGTAGACCAGGCTGATCCCAAACTCATGGAGATCCACATGCCTCTTCCTTCTGAGTGCTGGAATTAAAGGCCTGCATCATTAGGCCTGGCCCATCTTAAATTCTTAAGTCTATTAGGTAAGCTCAAGGAGGAGGAGGAGCTTTGAAAACCCTGTTCTTTTCTAATGTAATGTTAGCTATTTCTTTCCCTAATGTAATTCCATCCTTTTCCTCCTTCAGTTTGGGCTGGTTGCTCATAGGACTGCTTTACAGTTGCATTCTGGTACTTCTTTATTTGGGAGGTTGGAGGGCCAAGTCATGAATTTTCTTTCCCTTGTCTGATTTGGAGTACATACCTCCATGACACATTCCCTCATGCTGGGAGGGCTCATTCTCTAGTGTTTCCTGTGGGAGTGCAGGGTACTGAGAGTTGGATATTAGAAACTGGCAATACCAAATTCTGGGTTGAAAATACTTTCTGTGTGGAATGTGAGGATGTTGCCTCCTTGTTCTCTGGCACCAGTAGTGCTGGTTGAATGTAATGCTCTTTTGGTTCCCAGTTTTATTATGTCATTCCTTCTGTCACACCTTCTATCCAAAAGATTACAGTTTAAAAACAATTGGGGGTCGATAGTACATAAGCATTGTTATCTCAGAGTTCCAAAGGGCATGGCGTGAAAGTTCTGCTCCCTGTGTGTGTCCAGCCTTGTGGCTCCTCTTCCTGCAGTAATGAGCACTGCTGCTGTTTTTCTGGGTTTTTATTTTTTGCTTTGCGTATTCTTCAAAGCACTTAAAATTTTTGAGTTAAATTTTTAGTTAACCTGCAAAATAAATGGGTTTCATTATTTCCTTTTAATACATGTATGTCATCATACTTTTTATATTTGTACCTGATACCCTCCTTGTACTCTTCCGCTCCCCAAATGGTCTCCCTCATGTGATGTATTTATTTACTCAAATTTAGATTCTGTATATGTGAAAATGTGACTTTTTTGGGGGGTCTTTCTTCAGAGCTTTTGAGGCCTTTCTTACCTTTGTGTGCATTGTATCAAGAAGTTCCATTTATACCTTGTCATGAGTCTCCTTACTCCCCTAAAAGCTGTGCTGTTTTGGTGTTTGGTGGATCCTTAAAAATGAATAATCATATCTTTTGATGTCATCATAATTTCTAAGTTTTCTTAGCTCTCACTTTTAGAAAACCTTCATAAAATAGTATTTTCCCAGTGGTCTTCCCTTCATGTCTTCTTTTATTTTTCTTTTTGTTTCTGAGAAATTTAGTGGGTGGAGTGTATGTAAACCTGTTCTTTATCACCTTTTTCACCCTGGCATTGCATGTATATACATTTATAGCTGGGGTCCCTGAGTTCAGAATCATGTTCTTTTACTTGGGGTGAGAAAAGGCAGAATTCCTTGGCTGTTTGTATAGGATTGGGAGGAGCAGAGACTGCTGCTTTCTGTTTCTCATCTTAACAGCCTTATTAAGATATAATTTATAGAGCCATATAATTTGCTCATTTAAAGTGTACATTTCATGGGGACTGGAGAGATGGCTCAGAGGTTAGGAACACTAGTTGTTCTTGCAAAAGACCCAGGGTTGAATTCCAGCACCCACATGGCAGCTAACAACTGTCCGTAACTCCAGTCCCAGGGGATCCAACAGCCTCTTCTGACCTCCGTGGGTATTGCACCACAAGGGTGCACTTACCTACATGCAGACAATACATGCATACACATAAAATAAAAATAATAAATGACATTTTTTAGCCAGGCATAGTGACGCATGCGTTTAATCCCAGCACTTGGGAGGCAGAGGCAGGTGGATCCTTGTGAGTTCAAGGCCAGCCTGGTCTACATAGTAAGTTCAAGTCAGCTGGGACTACAAGGAGACCCTGTCTCAAAAAAAAAAAAAAAAAAAAAAAAAAGTGTACATTTCATAGTCTTCTAGTATATTCACAGATATATGAAACCATCACCACAGTTTAATTTTAAATGTTTTCATTCCCCTTGAAAGAGCTCCCTGGCCCACTAACAGTCACTTGAGTCCCTGGCAACAGTAGTCTCTGTCTTTATTTGCTCATTTTGGACATTTTATATGCATAGAATCCTAGGATATTACAGTCTTTTGTGTCTGGCTTCTTTCACTTAGTGTTCACAAGTTTCATCCAAGTTGTAGCATGCATTAGTACTTCATAGTCTACATGCCATTCCACTTTGTAACTAAGTAACAGTTCATTGTAGGAATGTGCTACATCTCCTTGAACCATTTATCTCTGATGGACTTTTAGATTATTTCTCCTTTGCTACAAGTGTATACTTCCTTAGTGACTATTTTCATTTCTCTTGGGTATGTACTTAGGTGTGGCACCATTAGCTCATGTTAGCTTTTTGAGCTGCTTCCTAGAGAAGCTGTATTGTTGTTTAGTCCTACCAGCAATGGGAGTTTACGTGAATTTTTTTGAGGGAGGCAGGTAAGAGTTTGGGGAGGAGGCATGATTTTAGATGGTGTCTTGCTACTATGTAGCCTAGGCTGGCCTTGAACTTGTGATCCTCCTGCTTAAGCTTCCAGTGCCTGGCATTGTGTGTTGTATGTATCATCTTTCAAACATATTGTTTGTAGCCCAATCTTAACCCTTGCCTGCTTTGGTTCCTCTTGCCTCCAGCTTTAAGCCTCTCTGGGGTTCCATACAGTGAATGCACTTCTTTCTCATTGAATCATTGTCCACTTGGTAAGAATTTAACCGTCTGTTTTTCAAAGTTCACAAGTTGTTAGTGTGTTAGGACTACTATGACAAAGAATGAGAACCAGTGTGACTTCAAACCGAGTGCAAAGTCTAGCAGTTGTGGAGGCCAGAAGCTTGGGGTGCAGGTGTTGGCAGGACCATGTTCACTCAGACAGCTTCAGGTGCTTCCCAGCAGGCCTCAGTGTTCCTTGGCTAGTGGTCCCAGCACTGTCTTCTGCGTGTCAAACATTGTCTTCTTTGCGTGCTATCCAGGTTGCTCCTCTTTATAAGGACATTAGCACCATCCCATTATTTTATCCTGACTATTTCTGTTAGGACTCTTGTTTCCAGAGGTGGCCACAGTCTGAGGTACAAGAGTTGGGACTTTATTTTGGTTTTGTTTAGTTTTGGTGCTGAGAATCTGACTCAGGGCTCTGTACATACTGTGCATGTGTTCTATCTCAGAGCTGTACCCCCAGCCCCTCAGAATATCTTTTTAGTGGAACATAGTTCATCCCATAATGCACTCCACCTGTATATTTGTATATTTTCCATCATTCACTAGTTGCATTGAAGATTACAGGTATCCACAAATGGAATTTTATGACTTTATTTCTTGTGTGTGTGTGTGTGTGTGTGTGTGTGTGTGTGTGTGTGTAAACTGCTCAACCAGGAAATATCAATATAACATTTTAATCTCCCACCTTTAAAGCAAATTTTTTTTAGGTTTTTTTTTTTTTTTTTTTGAGACACCTAGTCCACCTGGCCTAGAATGTGCTTTGTAGCTTGGTAGGCCAGCCTGGCCTCCCTGCCTCTGCCTCCTGAGTGCTGGGACACTTGCCTAAAGCAAATTTTGTAGATTTAAGAAGTCCCAGGCTGCTAGGTCAACCATGTGTGGTTATGGAGACCAGCATGGGGATGATAATGCAGCAAGCATGCCTTACATCTTTGTGTCACTTTGTAGTCTATCTATTTTATTACTCTGATTTCGTTTTTGTTTGGAGACAGGATCTCCCAACAGGCCAGTCACACCGTTGCATGACTGATGACTTAAAAATGCAGACACAAACTTTGCTAGATCTGTTTGGACCTAGAGCTAGGACTAATATGTAAAAACATGAAGTAGTTGGCTCTCTGTTTTCCATAGCTGCTGAATCTGAAGCTATCAGCTGTTATGTTTTGCAGTTACTGGATTTTTGTTGTTGTTGTTTTGTTTTAGACAGGGTCTCTCACTCTGTTGCATTGGCTATGTAGACCAGGCTAGTCTTGAACTCAGAGAGATGTTCCTTCCTCTGTCTCTGTCTCCCAAGTGCTGAGACTAAAGGTGCCACTGCTTAACTATTGTGTTCTTTATAAGCTCTTGCTGTATAATACAACTTCTTGAACTTAGTTGAAAAATACATTTTTATTACATTTATTTATTCCTGTGTGTGCATATGTGTCTCTGTGTGTGTGTGTGTCTGTGTGTAGGTCAGAAGACATCTGAGAAGTTGGCTCTGTCCTTCTACTATGTGGGTGCTGGAGATTGAACTCAGGTGGTCAGACTTGGCAGCAAGTGCCTTTACCTGCTGATCCATTCTATTATCTCTGGTTTCTTTTTATAAAGTAGTAATTCTTAAAGTGAGGGTTTTGTGATACTGACTTTATTAATTAACTTCTTCACACAGGAAACCTGGACAAGCATGAAGAGCTAGAGAAACTTGTAGCCAGGTTCTTGGGAGTGGAAGCTGCTATGGCCTATGGCATGGGATTTGCAACAAATTCAATGAACATTCCTGCTCTTGTTGGCAAAGTAAGACATGTCATTTATGACAATTCCCCTATGTGTATGTTCTTTTGTTTTGAAAAACATGCAGATCCAGCCAAGAGCTATTGTTAACATTAAATTAAATGTAGTTTACCCAAAGGTATTTCTATCACAATTTTTTGGACAGATATATTCAGTGGAGCCCTATGGAGCTGTCTTCTAGAACCCATGGTCCTTCCTTCTTCCTGTACAGTTTTGAAGGGATTCTGATGAACCTAACTCCCTTTAAAGTCTAAAATTATAAAAGAAAAGTTTAATTCCGAAAGTTAATAGTTTTGATTAAATAGAAAACTATATGGATGTGGTGGTGTATTTCTTTAGTCTCAGCACTTGGGAGGCAGAGGCAGGTGGATGTCTCTGAGATTGAGGCCAGCCTGGTCTATATAGCAAGTTCCAGGCCAGCTGGGGCTACAGGGAGACCCTGTCTCAAAAAGCAACAACAAAAAAATGAAAGAAAATAAAAAGAAATTATACAGTTGTTCCAATATGTAGGCAAATTATATACAAACATAACATGTACATGAATATTCTCTATATTCGTATTTCATGCTGTGGTAGAGCCTATGAGGGGCACTTAAAGTGAGGGGAGAGAAAATACTTTTGAAACTACACTTAAGCTGCTTAGCACTGTCAGCTTGGAAGAACCCTTGAGGTTTTTTTGATCTTTTTTTATCTTTACATTGATATTTAGAAATGACATGTTGAAAAAAGCAGTAGATTAACTCAGACAGGAGACTTGAGTTTTTACTTATCTGTTGATTTTATGGTCAAATTTACCTGACTGAACAAATCAAATTACTTTTCTGTTCCTCAAAGTTTCCTTTGTAAAAGGATTAGTGTAACTCTAATTCAGTTATAGCTCTGATTCTGTAAGGAACAGAGGGAATAAACAGTAAGCAAAGAACAATATAAGAGATTTAAACCCAAGTGTATTGATGCCACAAAGATGTAGCTTCAATTATACATTGAAGTAGAAGGCACACATTCTCAGATTAGATTGAAGTTAAGTAAGTTTTCCAATATTTAAATAAATCTATTTAAAATATGAAGACAGTTGAGGTTAAAAGTAAATGGTTGAAGCTGGGCACCATAAGTCGTCCATACCAAAGTCGTCCAAAGCTTGTCTGGTGTACCAGATTTTACTAGAAATGAAAACCTATAGCTCTTCATCAGGATACTTAGGATGGTAGTGAAGATGCTGCGATATACAGGCTAGGATTCCGTACCTACTTCCAAGGTGTCTTTGAAAATAATTATCGACATTTTTCAACATCTTACTTTCCTGTGCTTGTGATTTTTGCAGGGTTGCCTGATTTTGAGTGATGAACTGAACCATGCATCACTGGTTCTAGGAGCCAGACTGTCGGGAGCAACCATTCGAATCTTCAAACACAACAGTGAGTTGTGTTAGTTTTTGATATTCTTTGGGACAGTGGTGATGATAATATTGCATTAATAATTTTTAATTAATTAACAATACTAATGCATTAATAATTAAAGGTACAGTGAAGTAGAACACTTAAATCTTCTGATTCAGTCTTTTTATATTTTACAATTTTTATTTTCTGTGTATGAGTGTATTGCCTACGTGTATGTTAGTATACTCATTTTGTACAGTACCCATGGAGGTCAGAAGATGGTGTGGGATGCCTTAGAACTGGAGTTACAGACAGTTCTTAGCCTCCATGTGGATACTGGTCCTCTGCAAGAGCAGCCAATGCTCTTAACTGCAGAGTCATCTCTCCAGCCCTCAAACTCTCTCTTTTTTGAAAGTTTTTATTTTATGTATGTGAGTGTTTTGCCTGCATGTAAGTGCATTTTATGTTGTGCATCCCACGGAGGCTAGAAGAGGGTCAGATCCCCTGAAGTTAAAGACAGTTGTTAGCCTCCATGGGGGTGCTGGGAACTGAATCCAGGTCCTCTGCAAGGGCAACTAGTACTTTTAATCACTGAGCTATGTCTCCAGCCCCCTGGTCCAATCTTTAGAAAAGATACTCTCTCTTCATTGGAATAAAATAAAGGTTGAAGCCAGGCGTGATAGCACATGCCTTTAGTTCCAGCAGAGGCAGAGGCAGACAGATATTTGTGAGTTCAAGGCCAGCCTGGTCTCTATAGTGAATCCTGGCCAGCTGTCACTACAGGGAGATCCTGTCTCAAGGAAAAAAAAACCAAAGAAAATAAATGAAAGTTGAAAAGTGACTATAGTGACATATGACCATAATCACAAGCTAAGCACTTGGGAGATTGAGTCAGGATTTTGAGTTTGAGTTCTGTGTGTGTATATGTGTGTGTGTGTGTGTGTGTGTGTGTGAGAGAGAGAGAGAGAGAGAGAGAGAGAGAGAAAGAGAGAGAGAGAGAAAGAAATATTTTTTGAAAATTATACTGCCTTCCTTTGACTTGACTTTCCAGTTTTCCACCTCATTTTTTTTGTCTACAAATCTCTGTTCAAGTGCATTTACTGGATGCTAGAGCATGTCTTGCCATAACACTGTTGGTAATGGAGAGAATAACTCAGGATTCCTAATCTTAAGGATCTCTGGTTAACAAAGGGATTTTAAGAGTTAAACCAACACTTAAAATGCAACAGATGGGCCCAGTGAGATGCTGGATCAGCAGATACAGCTCTTTATACAAAAGCCTGATGACATGCGTTCAAGCTCTTGAACCCATTTAAAGATAAAAGGAGAGAATTGACTCCATAAAGTTGTTCTCTGACTGCCACACTCATCCTGGTATGCCCCCACCACACACCACATATACAGCACTTTTTTTTTTATTAAAAAATAAAGCAGACAGGAGCTGGGGAGATGGCTCATTTGGTAAAGTACTTGCCACACAAGCATGAGAATGTGAATTCGCATTCCCAGCACCCACATGAAAAGATGGGCATGGCAGCTTATTCCTGTAATCAGCACTGGGGAGATGAAAATCAGCACTGGGGAGATGAAGACAGGAAGGTCCTTGGGGCCAGCCAGTTTTTGTGAGCTTGAGGTTCTGGAGAGATCCTGTTTTAAAAAATAATGTGGGCTGGAAGTGGTGGTGCACATGGTTTATCCCAGCACATGGAAGACTCTCAAAACAACCAACCAAACAAAACTATGCATATGAAAAGCTTGTCAAAACTTGTGACTCTTCATCATCTCTTAATGCCAGGATGGTAGTGTCCAGATGTACTGTAAGTTCATCGGCTCCTCACATTGCTTTATTTGTGTGTGTTTTTGAGACAGGGTCGCCCTGTAACCCCAGCTGGCCTGGAACTCACTATGCAGACCAGGCTAGCCTTGAACTCACAGAGATTCACTTTCTTCTGCCTATGAAGTACTAGGATTAAAGGGGTGAGCCACCACACCCAGCAGCTCTTCTCTTTGGACGTTAAGTTCTTTTTCTTTCTAAACTTTCAACTAGAAACACTACTATACTCACATGTTTGTGCAGCCATCTGAGTAGTGCTCAAGGCAGCTCCCGCTCCCTAGATGGTAGGGTTTAAGTTTTTTGTTTTATTTTTCTTCTTCAAGTGTATGCATATGTTGCCTGCATGTAGGTCAGTGCACCCGTGTCGTGCAGTGCCCACGGAGGTCAGGAGAGGCTGTCAGATCCCCTGGGACTGGAGTTATGGACAGTTGTTAGCTGCCATGTGGGTGCTGGGATTTGAACCCGGGTCTTCTGCAAGAACAACCAGTGTTCTTAACTGCTGAGCCATCTCTCCAGCCTGGGTTTAAGTTTTTAATACTTTTCCAAATTGTGTTATACAGATAATAAACATGGCTGGCCCAACAAGGACTATTACGTACCATTTTGTTGTTATTGTTTTGTTTTTTGAGACAGGATCCTACTTTGTAGCCCTGACTGGCCTGGAACTCTCTATGTAGACCAGACTGGCCTCAAACTCAACAGAGATCCACCTGCCTTTGCCTCCCAAGTGCTGGGATGAAAGGCATATGCCACCACACTTGGCCCTATAGCATATTAAGTCTTTTTAAATTTAATAAATAAATAATATGTTGGCTTTTATTTATTTTGGGGGAATATAGCAACTTTTATGTAGTTACTGTATTGTCGATACTACTTTATAAATTGGCTATTCTCAACCTGATGTCTTTTTATGGATTGTAGGTGCTCTTTGTATTGCCTTGAAGCTAGAGAAATGACTTAGCATGGGCTCCTGCATGCACATGGTGCACATACATATACTCAGACACAGACACACACATACATATACACACACATAAAATATCTTTTAAAATATTTATATTAATTGCCCTTCTTTATGTCACACTTTTCATTTTTAGTGTTTTGCTGTGTTGACACATCAAAATGTTTTATCATACTCTCTGACTTCTAGATTTTATTTATTGCCTTACTCATTTTATGGGTATGTTATTGTCATATATATGTTCTCTTGAGTTTGTGGCATAATTTAATTTACTTGCAATTTATAGATAGATAGAAGGAAGATTGAAATTGCTTCTCAAGTAGATCTTCTGACCAAGCATTCTACTACAAACAATCCCTTTGTGGACTTTTTTCTTTGTTGTTGCTTTTTAAAAAAAAAATATTTTATGGGGGCTGTAGAGATGGCTCAGCAGTTGAGAGCACTGATTGCTCTTGTAGAGAACCCGGGTTTGATTCCCAGCGGCTACGAGCAGTCGTTAACCTCCAGTTCCAGTAGAATCTGAAGCCCTCTTCTGACCTCCGAGGCATTGTACGACAAGGGTGCACTCACATACATGCAGGCAATACACTCATATATGTAAAATAAAAATAATAAATAAAACATTTTTTAAAGAAATATTTTATGGGTGGAGAGATGGCTCAGCAGTTAAGAGCACTGACTGGCTTTGCAGTTCCCAGCACCCACATGGTGACTGGCAGCTGTTCATAACTCAGTTCCAGGGGATCCAACAACCTCTTCTGACCTCTGCAGGCATTGCATGACACATGGGTGCACTTACATACATGCAGGCAATACAGTCATACACTTAAATAAAAATAATAAATAAAGCCGGGCGTGGTGGTGTGTGCCTGTAGTCCCAGCACTCGGGAGGCAGAGGCAGGAGGATCTCTGTGAGTTCAAGGCCAGCCTGGTCTACATAGTGAGTTCCAGGCCAGCTGGGGCTACAGGGAGACCCTGTCTCAAAAAGACCAAAATAAATAAATAAATATAAAATACTTTAAAAAAAACTAAACACAGGCTAGAGAGATGTCTCAACGTGGTTAAGAGTGCTTCCTGTTCTTCCTGAGGACTGAGTTCCAGGCTGGCCTCAAACTCACAAAGATCCACCTGCCTCTGCCTCCCAAGTTCTGGGATTAAAGGCATGCGCCACCACACCCGGCAAAAATCAGGTTTTAATTTTTATTTATGTGTATTTATGTGTGTTTGCCATATGTGTGCTGGTGCCAACAGAGACCAAAAGAGTGGATCAGTTCTCCTGGTGCTGGGGTTATGGGTGGTTGTACTGACAGTTGAACTCAGTTCCTCTGGAAGAGCAGTGAGCACTGTCAGCCACTGGGCCATCTCTCCAGCCCTTCAGCACCCCTCTTTCTTTTTAAAAAATATTTATTATTATAAATTTTTTTTTTTTGGTCTTTTTGAGACAGGGTCTTCCTGTAGCTGTCCTGGAACTCACTATGTAGACCAGGCTGGCCTTGAACTCACAGAGATACACTTGCCTCTGCCTGCTAAGTGCTGGGATTAAAGGCGTGTGCCACCACGCCTGGCAGTATTTATTATTTTTAATTCATGTGTATGAGTGTATTGCCTGCATTTATGTTAGTGCACCTGTGTTGTGCATTGCCCACGGAGGTCAGAAGAAGGCATTGGATTCCCTGGAACTGGAGTTACAGTTGGTTGTTAGCTGCAGTATGGGTGCTGGAATTCGAACCTGCATCCTCTGCTAGAGCAGCCAGTGCTTTTAACCACTGAGCCATCTCTCTATCTCCAGTTCCCCTCCTCAGTCATAAGCAATAAACAAACTCTAGTTTTGCGATGTGGTGTCTCTCACTAGTATGTTGCCTAGACTTCAGGGAGATTTTTTTTTTTTGTCTTTTTGAGACAGGGTCTCCCTGTAGCCCCAGTTGGCTTGGAACTCAATATGTAGACCAGTATGGCCTTGAACTCATAGAGATCCGCCTGCCTCTGACTTTTGAGTACTGGGACTAAAGGTATGTGCTACCATGCCCAACCCCTTTGAGGGAGATTTAAAAAAAAAAAAAATTTTATGGGGCTGGAGAGATGGCTCAGCGGTTAAGAGCACTGACTACCCTTGCAGAGGACCTGGGTTCAATTCCCAACACCCACATGGCGGCTATGAACCATCCTTAACTCCAATTCCAGGGGAATCTGAAGCCCTCTTCTGACCTCCGCGGCATTGTGCAACACGGGTGCATTCACATACACGCAGGCAAGACACTTGTACACATAAAATAAAAATAAAATATTTTTTTAATTTATATTTTTATGTTTATGAGCATATTGTTTGCATGTGTGTGAGTGTACCTGTGTCGTGCAGTGCCCGTGGAGGTCAGAAGAAGGCATCAGATTCCCTGAACTGGAGTTACAGATGGTTATTAGCTGTCATGTGGCTGCTGGGAATCAAACCTGGTCCTGCTCTTAACTGCTGAGTCATCTCTTTAGCCCCCACATTTATATTTCAACTGAAGGTGGCAACTCATGTTGCCTTACTTTTTCTGTTCAAGTCTAATTATGTTAATGTCCTTTCCTATCCAAGACACTTTGTGAATAAGACCTGTATATTTATATTTTTGTAATAAATTTAGACGGAAGCTACTTGGGACTGAATTCTTTCTCTGTGTCCCACAGATATGCAAAGCCTAGAGAAGCTTTTGAAAGATGCCATTGTTTATGGTCAGCCTCGGACAAGAAGGCCCTGGAAGAAAATCCTAATCCTTGTGGAAGGAATATATAGGTAATACTGCTCTGTGTTCTTACCTCTGTGACCTGGGCCAGTGAAGTCATGGAAGTTTTTAGTTGAAGGGAGTCCTAGACTAGCCCCTCTGTAAGCTGAAGAGACAGTGTTTATGACTTGTTACAATACCTGGAAATGGAGGATGTATGGAACATAAAGGTCATTTTGTTTGTATAGTTCCCAAATACCTCTTCTGGTTTTTTTTTTTTGTTTTGTTTTGTTTTTTATTGTTTGTAGAAAACTTACACATTGAGACAAGAATAAAGATTCTAATATATTAAAACAAATTACAAAGCTAAGCATGGTAACACACACCTGTAATTCCTGCACTCAAGAGGCTGAAGCAGGAGAACCTTTTTTTTTTTTTATATTTTTATTTATTATTTTTATTTTATGTGTACAAGTATATTGCCTGCGTGTATGTGAGTGCACCCATGTTGTGCAGTACCACAGGGGTCAGAAGAGCTTCAGATTCCCCTAGAACTGGAGTTAAGGACAGTTCGTAGCTGCTATGTGGGTGCTGGGAATTGAATCCGGGTCCTCCATGAGAGCAGTCAGTGCTCTTTACCGCTGAGCCATCTCTCCAGCCCCAGGAGAACCATTTTTATAGGCCCAGCTTGGGGTGGCGGGGGGGCTGTACAGCAAGACTTGAGCATGTGGTAGTGCGCCTATCTCAGATGTATCAGGCCCCAAGTTCAGTCTACAGTACTGCATAAAACAAACACCAAAATAAATAAAATAAATTACTTCGTTACTTTTTGAAATAAGATCTCTTCTAGCTCAGGCTGGCTTTAACCTTGATCCTCCTGCCTCCACTTCCTGGTTGTTGGGATTTACCAGCATATGCCACCATGCTAAACTGTATTTTAATTTTTTATTTATTTTTATTTTACGTTTGTGTTTTGCCTGCATGCAAGTATACCCATGCCATGCAATGTCTGCAGAGGCCAAGAAGAGTGTCAGATCATCTGAATGATTGTTAGCTACCGTGTGGGTGCTGGGAACCAAACCCAGGACCTCTGCAAGAGCAGCCAGTGCTCTTAACTTCTGAGCCATTTCTCCAACCCTCTGTATTTTAATTTTAAGATGTTTTTCTTATGTTGATTTGACAGCCCTATTTTTTTTTTTTTTTTTTTGAGACAGGGTCTCCCTATAGCCCCAAGTGGCCTGGAATTCCCAGACATCTGCCTGCCTCTGCCTCCTGAGTGCTAGCACTAAAGGCGTGCGCCACCTCGCCTGGCTTATTCTTTCATTATTATTATCATTATTATTTATTTATTTTCATTATTTTAGATAATTTTAATTGCATATACAATGAAAGCACAATCTAATATTTCCTGTAATTGCAAACTTTAGAAGGATCTCAAGGATTAGGGATGTGGCTCAGTGGTAGAGGCTTGCCTAGCTAACACAGGCTGTAGATTTTATCTTTAGCACCGCAAAAACAAACATACAAATAAAAAGAAACTGCTGTATCTTTAATTCTTTCAGTTGTGAAATAAAGTCATTTATAATGTAACACTTATCTTAAGAGTCAAGTTCCTGCCTCCTAGACATCTACCCCATCAGAGCACCACCTTAGTTTAAAACCATATGTGGAGTTGTCAGACCATCTGAAAAGCAATAATCTCAAAGCATTAAAAATAAAGTGACCAATTCTATTTGAAGAGTTAAAAAGTCTCAATATGTGTGGTTTTAAACCCTGTTTTGCCAGCATGGAGGGCTCTATTGTTCGTCTTCCTGAAGTGATTGCCCTCAAGAAGAAGTACAAGGCATACTTGTATCTGGATGAGGCACACAGCATCGGAGCCCTTGGCCCTTCAGGTCGAGGTGTGGTAGACTACTTTGGCCTGGATCCTGAGGATGTAGATGTTATGATGGGAACCTTCACAAAGAGCTTTGGTGCTTCTGGAGGATACATTGGAGGCAAGAAGGTAAACAGGACTTGAGGCCAGGAGAAATTGTTGAATTTGGGAACTGTCTACCTGGTGGAGTCCTGAACTGGGGTATGACAATCCTGAGTGTGTATGGCTTATGTTCTTAGTGCAGGTGGACTTCATCTGCCTGGGGAATGACTCTTATGTCACCTTATTGAGCTAAAGGCTGATTCTGTTCATTGTTTGCTTATTTGAGCTTTTTAAACTGTATTCTGGTCTGAGATATAGAATAGTCTCTTGTGAAAGAACACACAGTGGTGTTTCCTGTTTACCACAGTTTTCTGTTGGATTGGCATTGTGCTCACACTTTCAAAGAGTTGTCATGCAGGCCAATGGGAACGGAAGATTAGTTGCCCTGCCTATTGTGAATGCATGTAGAAACAAGAGGAGGTTTTGTTAGCTTTAAGGCACTGCACAGTGCCTTTAGTTTTCAATTTTAAAATTATATTCAACTCTAAGACAGCTAAGACTCTGTAGCATGAACCATGGAAAACACCTGCTTTTGAGTGTGTCTTTGCTTGCTTTGGGAGTCCTTGGGGAAAGCATTTTTAACCTTTTAGTTTTCTTGTCAGTATAGATAAATATGCCTTGCTTGTAATACTGTGATGTGTTTAAAAATATGTATTCCTGCCTGTGCTACAACACAGGTACATTTTAAACGTATTAACTGAGGTAAATCACAAAAAGTCACGTATATGATGGGTTTTTTGTTTTGTTTTGTTTTTTGTCTTTTTGAGACAGGGTCTCCTTGTAGCCCCAGCTGTCCTGGAACTCATTATGTAGACCAGGCTGACCTTGAACTCACAGAAATCCGCCTGCCTCTGCCTCCCAAGTGCTGGGATTAAAGGTGTACGCTACCACGCCTGGCTATGATGGTGTATATATATATATGTTATGATGGTTTTCTTTTTTACAAGTTGTATCCAGAATACGCATAGAAACAGCAAGTAGATTAGTAGTTGCCAAGGCTGAGGGGATGGAAGGCATGGAAAGTGACTGTTTTCCAGGGTGATGAAAGTGCTCTAAAATTAGGTAGTGTTGAAAATTGCACAGCTCAGACTATGCCAAAAGTCATTGAGTTGTATATTTTACAAAGGTGAATATGATGGAATGTGGTTTATACCTCATAAAGTTGTTACATAAAAAACTTGGGTCAGGCTTATACTTCAGTAGTAAAGAGCTGATCCAGCAAGTGTATGGCCCTAGGTTTGATCCTCAGTGCCATAGCACAGGCTCAAAAGGCCATTAAGTGCTTCCTTCTTCCTCTCTCTTTCTCTCCCTCCTTTTGATACAGAGTTTCACTGTGTAGCCCTAGCTGGCTTGGATCTCACTATATAACCAGGCTGGCCTCGAACTTACAGAGATCTGCCTGCTACTGCCTCCTGAGCCCTGGGATCAAAGATGTGTTGCTATGCCAATTTCAATATTTTCTTAATTCAGTTTTGTACATTACTGTTTTGTTTTTTTTTTTCTTTTTGAGACAGAGTCTCCCTGTAGCCTCAGCTGTCCTGGAAATCACTATGTAGACCAGGCTGGCCTTGAACTCACAGAGATCCACCCGCCTCTGCCTCCCGAATGCTAGGATTAAAGGCATGCATCACCATGCCCAGTTGTACATTACTTTTTAACATTGGATGATTTGTTCTATAGAGTGATATATTAGAATAAAATTTAAAGCCAAAACAAAGCCTAAGATATTGCCATGTTTCTGACAGTTGTAGCTTTGGTAGTATTGGTTGGCCTTGAGCCTCAGCTTGGTGACCCTGTTCCAGGCTGTTGAAGGGAAGAGTCCAGTAGCACCTGGAAGGAAGGTACCTGCATCGCTGTAGATTCAAGAACTGCCTCTAATTATCTGTCTCTGCCTCTCCAGGAGCTGATAGACTATCTGCGCACACATTCTCATAGTGCTGTGTATGCCACATCCTTGTCACCACCTGTGGTGGAACAGATCATCACCTCCATGAAGTGCATCATGGGGCAGGATGGCACCAGCCTTGGTGAGTCTTTTTTGTGAAGCGTTTCCTTCACTTAATGAAAATTTAGCAGCCATCTGTACTTTTCTGGTTGAGGTTTTCCTCTAAATAAGAAGTCAGTCTTCAAGGGGGCAGTGCTGCTAGCGCAGGAGGCTCTGGTTTCCATAGACACATTTCAGTGTGTTAGGTATGCACACCCTGAAAACTATGCTGGCTCCCTCTTGTGAATTTCTTTTTTCATACATGGTGAGACTTTCTTCACTGTGTACTGGCTGGCCTTTTAACTCAGAGGATGTGTGCCTTCAGGGTCTTTCTTGAATTGTATCACTTTATGTGGGAATGTAATTCACTAGTAGTAATGATTCTTAACAGCATATTTAAGAACTACTTGCTCTTTACAGAGTAAGTGTCCTTGATTTAGCACTGTTTGAAAGAATTTCTAATTTAACATACAATAGATAATGAAGATCATTTCAAGTCTGTTTTGTCTTGTGATATTAGATTATTATTTTCTATCACCAGAGGGCAGTGTTGACCAGTTAAGAGAGTTCACATTTTCGTTTTTGCTGGGTTTACTTTCCAAAGTCTTTGCAGAAGGGAGACATTGTGGCACATGCTTGTAATCCTCTCATTTGGGAGGTGGAGGCAGGAGAACTAGTTGTTCAAGGTCATCCTTAGCTACATATCAATTTTGAGGCTATTCGACACCCTGTCTCAAAAAGAAAAGCAAACAAGAAAACTAAAATGTATTTCTGTTACCAGTCTGACAAACAGTTAATTTTACTTGATGCTCTTTTGATGCTTATGAAAGCATTGTGGCTCTTAGAGAAGATTTTATATCAGCAGTGAATTCTCCATTCTGTATTTATGTGATATGGTAGAAGTGATATAGCTTGCATCAAAAAACATTAAGTATGTCTGATTTTAAGAATGTTTTCTGAAATGAGAATTCTACTTTATATTTGTTACCATCTGTCATAGGTCCTTGTTAGCCCTCTGAAGAAATTTTTGGAAATAACAAATATTGCTATCTTCAGTTTCATGTATTTCTTCAGGAAGAAAGTTTTAATATTCCATACAAAACATTAAAGCCAAAGGAGTACCTTCCTGTTAATAATAGCTTAAATTTATCTCCACTTTTCTTTTCTTTTCTTTTTTTTTTTTTTTTTTTTGAGAAAGGGTCTCCCTGTAGCCCCAGCTATCCTAGAACTCACTAGGTAGACCAGACTGGCCTCGAACTCACAGAGATTTGCCTGCCTCAGCCTCCCAAGTGCCAGCACACCTGGCCATTCTCCTCTTTTTTTTTAAAAAAAAAATATTTTTATTTTATATGTGCCTTTGCAATATGGATGAACTTCTCAGAAAACAAAAAACTTTAATAAATTAACTTTCTAAAAAGATTGCTAGGGCCGGGCATGGTGATGTACACCTTTAATCCCAGAACTTGGGAGGCAGAAGCAGGCAGATCTCTGTGAGTTTGAGGCCAGCCTGGTCTAAGTAGTGAGTTCCAGGCCAGTTGGGGCTACAGGGAGACCCTGTCTCAACACTGCCCCCCCAAAAAAAGGTTGCTAGGAAGAACTGGTCTCAGAGTCACAGAAAATTTCTCCTTTGTTCACCTTCTTCTTTTCTCAATTTTCTCCTCCCTTCTCCCCAGACAACCTCTCCCCAGAATGCAACCCCATCCATAAAACCTTAAAAGTTTAAAAAATCAGCTAATGCTGGGCGTGGTGGTGCACACCTTTAATCCCAGCACTCGGAAGGCAGAGGCAGGTGGATCTCTGTGAGTTCAAGGCCAGCCTGGTCTATATAGTGAGTTCCAGGACAGCTAGGGCTACAGGGAGACCCTGTTTGAAAAAAGACCCCCCCCCAAAAAAAATCAGCTAATAATTTGCAGCACATTCAGATCTAACAATATACCTAATCAAACTTTTTATACAAGTGAAATGTTTTGTGTGAATGAATGCTCTTGTAAATTACCAGCCATGAAAGGAAAACAATTTTTTTCATAAATTTGCTGCTTTACTGTCTAACACAAAGGGCCTTTTAACCAATAGCTTAAGCTTTTTAAAATCAGCAAGCATTAAGACCACTTTACAGGTGGGGAAATTTGAGCTCACAAATGGGGTAAGTTTACTCCATATCTTGTTTCCAAATAGGATGTGGCTTTCCATGGTCCATCTGCTTCTACTTTTGAAGTTTTATTAAAACAAACTTCTTTATGGTCTATTTCTATTTTTCTGATTCTGCTCAGCTAATTTTACAAAGAATAGCAGAGTTCTTGTGACAAATGACAGCCTTTGGGCATTTGCCTCCTTGTGTCTTTTCCATGGCCTAGTAACCCTTTACTGCCTCTCTGTTCAGCGTCTATAATGTGTACTACAGAGCTTTCACACCATGGTCTGTCTGTTCCTTCTTCCACTCTTATCTCTTCCAAATCCAAGTGCAAGTACAAAGAAAAGTTTCTTATAATAAGAGACTTCTTTTGTGTCTTGTTTCAGTCAGTTTGAAGCTGGCTATTGAGATGCCCACAAACAGCAGGCTGGAAGCTAGCCTTTGAACAAATGTATACATGGCTATTAAATGGAACATTGTTCTTAGTAGAAAACCTAAGGAAGGAGTTCAGGTTTCCCTGGGATGGGAAAGAAGCACCTAAATAGATGTCCCTCGTCTTTGAGATATGGTTACATGCTGTGGAGAAACTAAACTCTTAATTTTGTAAGAATTAGGTGAATTACCTTAGTTTTATTTCATAGTCACATATAAAGGAGGTTTTTCCCTTTGATTTTGTGTGCATTTACTCTTTAGCTGACATATACATTTGCCTCTGCTTTTTTTAATGTTAAAAACCTTTTTTTTTTTTTTTTACTTATTTTTATTTTATGTGTACAAGTGTAGTGCCTGCATGTGTGTTGAGTGCACCCATGTGCAACGCAGCCACGGAGGTCAGAAGAGGGCTTCGGATTCCCCTGGAACTGGAGTTAAGGATGGTTCGTAGCCACCATGTGGGTGCTGGCAATTGAACCTGGCTCCTCTGCAGGAGCAGTCAGTGCTCTTAACCACTGAGCCGTCTCTCCAGTCCCACATTTTTATTCTTAATTCTATGAGAATTTCATACAGTGTGCTTTCATCATATTCTCCTTCCCATCTTAATTTCCCCCAGATCCACCCCATCTCCCTATCCACCCCAACTTCATGTCCTCTTTTATTTTTTTAATAATCTATCAACTCAAATTTGTGCTGTCCATATACTCTGGATGTGGAACCATCCACTATCCACTAAGCATGGTCCACCTACCAGGAGCCATATGCTCCCCCTCCCCCAGAAACCATCAACTGTCCACAGCTCCTCAGTTAGGGATGGAGGCTCATGAACTCCTTCCCACTCCATGCTAGAACATTCACTGGCTTGATTTTGTTCAGTTCTTGTGCAGGCAGCCACAGCTGCTTTGAGTTCATGAGTGCAGCAGTCTAGAAGACACTGTTTTGGTCCCAGTCTTTTTGACCTTTGGCTCTCTTTCTTCCTGTCTTCCATGATAGTCCCTGAGCCTTGCAAAGGGGTATGATATAAATGTCCTATTTGTGACTGAGCACTCCATTGACACTTATTCTCTGCATTGACCAGTGTGAGTTTCTTCATTAACTACCATCCCCTACACAAAGCTACATCTCTGATGAGGTCTGAGAGCTGTATTAATTTATAAGGAGTTGGTGCTAGGATCCACAAATGTGCCTCTAATTTTTCTCTTCTCATGACTTCTCATTTGTGGTTCAGTCTGTGTGTTGGAAAGAGATCTAACTCTACAAGCCTTAACATGACTGGCATTTTCTTCTCTCCACCAGAGTTGTTTCTGAGGGTTTGCGTAGAAGGCTTGATCATAACAGTCCTTCATCTTTCTAGTGGTTATTGCTACACAACTCCTTGATAAGTATAAAGCAGTAACAAGATAGATGAACCAGGTACCTTCCGATAGTTCCCCAACTAGAGATGAATTTTCCAAGGAAGAATGTAGTTCCTTTTAATTGTTTCCTGTGGTTTTTCTGATTACCTAAATGTTTGATTTATATGTTCTTGCCATCTACTTTCTTGGTATAATAAAATGTTAAAGAAGAAAAACAGTTATGATACTTTATTTTTAATTTTTTTTGCACTGTTAGGAAGTCAGCCCAATAAGCCAGCTCTCTGCAGCTGAGCTACACCTCCTACCACATAGCACTCCTTTAATATAGTAAAGCAACTCAAAGGGGGACCATGGTGATAGGTAGATGGACCTCAGCAGAGGGGTGCTGAGCCTCTTGGAGTAGGGAAGAGCCTAGGGTTCAGTTCTGACTCCAGCAAGGACAAATGGGGATTTATAATCAGGAAGCAGGGGGCAAGTCAGTAGAAGAGGAACTATTAGGGGTAAAGGTCTCCTTGCCTTCAGAATTCTTGCTGAAGGTAGGCAAGATGATACATTCCAGAGATTTTCTCTAATCTTATTTAACAGGATTCTCACTCAAACTAGACTCCTCAAAGACAGGGAAATCCAGCATCTGATGTGGTTTGAAAAATCTCTGAAGATGTTGACTCATGATGCAAGAAGAGAATCTTCATTGATTCTCTGAAGAACCTCATTAAAATGGGTGGTGGCACATGCCTTTAATCCCAGCACTGGGGAGGCAGAGGCCAGAGGATCTCTGTGAGTTCAAGGCCAGCCTGGTCTACATAGTGAGTTCCAGGACAGCTGGGGCTACAGAGAGACCCTGTCTCAAAAAGACCAAAACAAAACAAAACAAAACAAAAAAACAGGCTTTTTAGAAAAATTTCTTATTTATCTTTATGTGTGTGAATGTTTTGCCTACATGTATGTAAATGCACCTATGTGTACAATGCCTTTTGAGGCCAGAAGAGGGCATTGGATCCCCTGTAACTGCATTTACAGACAGTTGTTAGCTTCCATGGCAACCAGTGCTCTTAACCACTGAGCCATCTCTCCACCCCCCTAAAATGGGCTCTTAGAAGATCCTGTGCACAAACTGTGTCCATAGACCACTTAAATCAGAAGCATTTTCAATGTGGCAGTGCTTGACTTTGTTCATATGTAAGAGAGCTTAAAAAATAGTGCCAGTAATGTTATTTCAGAGTACCCCAGATACTTCTAATGTAAGCCTGGGTTGAGCACCATTTCTATAGAATCTGTTAAAAATGAGGATTATAACTGGATGTGGTAGCGTGCATGCCTTTAATCTCAGCACGAAGGCAGCAGAGGCACAGGCAGGCACATTACTGAGAGATCAAGGCTAGCTGGGGTTACAGGGAAATCCTGCCTCAAAAAGACGAGGAGAAAAAAAAGGATTGTAAGCCTGGTGCCTACCAAGAATCCCAACACCTGAGATGTAGAGGCAGGAAGATTGGGAATTCAAGGCCAGCCTGTGCTGCATGGTGACCCACACCTTTAATCCCAGCACTCAGAATTCTGACAGGCAGGTGGATCTCTGAAATCAAGCCAGCCTGGTCTACCTAGTGAAAGATTCCAGCCTCCTTCATTCAAATCACTGATAAGTGTCCCCAGGCTCATGACATTTAAAAAAAAATCTCAGTCAAAAAACAAACTAGCATTTAAAAACCTTACATGATATTTGGTTGTTTTGAAGCTTGTTTATATCACAGAGAACCAAAATTAAATCTACTCGTTGCCAGTAAACAAGAAAAGGCATTGGAAGGCAAGAAATGAGGGAAATGTTTGACCTGTGGGACAAGTTTAGTGGTAAAGCTATGTTGCCAGTTTTAATCATTTTTGGAAGTCTTAATGCCTGGGGCCCCTTCCAAATAGCTGATGAGCTTTTGCTAGGTGAATCAATGGCAGTTTGGAAATGAGGGGTGGGGAGGCATTAGAAGTCAACAAGGGGAGAGAAAACTGAGGATTCAGACCTGACATCAAGATTGGTGAGGCTGCTTAGAATTAATTTTTTTGTTTCCACCTCTATTTTTGGCTACTCATGTTTTTGTAGTCCATTAATTCAAAATCCCAAGTTATTTAATAAATAGCCTGCAAATGGCCTTGGCCTCAGGGTTTTTTTCCCCTTAATGTTCATTATTATTCAGTTTGTAAACTCCTCTGCTACCTTGTCTTCTCTCTCTGAAACTGCCAGTTTAAATCAAGCAAGGCTTCCCAGTGATTGCCTTTATTATCTAGCCTCTAGGTCTGTAGGTGGATGCCTGATCACAGTGAATGTTCCCATCCCTTTAGCTCTGTCTAAAAATAGCTTTTAATACATTCTAGCCCCATGAGAGTGGGGATAGTAGAATAGTCTGGACAAATTAGTACTGTCTGCCCTGGATGAGGGAAGTAGAGTGTTGGCCTAGTGTGCTAGAGATTCTGGGTCCACTCTGTAGGACTGAACAAAGAAGGAGACTTTCTGCCCTATGAGTTGGCATTCTTTAATATTTGGTTCTGTGCTTTTTCAAAGGCTCTTGGCCTCTTTTGTTTAGGGCCCTGTTCTGGCTGTGCATTTATAACCATTCTGTTTAACTTTTGATTATATTGACTCAACATCATTAAGCCTTTGACCCTGCTGCTTGTTGCACATCCTGTGGCAGTCCTCAGGAAATCCTATTTTTTGGCATTGAAACGAATTAAAGGATTAAGCTACTACAAGGGAGGGGGTGATAAACTTTGCTTGTGGAGGAAATTTACGGGGCTCAGTGTTAGCAAAAGCTACACTTATTCTTATGTGAAGATAGAAAACCAAGGGGCTGCTTTGGAATAAGCTCCCAGGGCATGGAGAGGCAGGTCTGTGTGTTTTGATGTCCTTTAGTCTAACAGTGGTCCAAGCTGAGCATTTTGATGCTTGTTTGCCAGTCTAGTAAAATAGGGGCTGCATCTCAGAGTTGATGAACGTAGTTCTCACTCCTTTGCTTCAGTGTTGACAAAACTGCTGGACTCCTGCTTCCAGGAAGCCTTTATAAACATCCCCTTTTCAAGATTCTTCACTGGAGCACTACAGTATCTTAGTTTATAAGGAGCCTGTTGAGACAATTTCCTTTCTTTTGGGGTTCTTTTCCCAGTGCCATTTTATATGGAACTGTTCCTTCTGGTTTTGTCTTTCATAAAAGTTTTTAGCTGAGATTATTCGTCTTTCTTTCTCTGATACAGTACAGATAAATTCAATTAGCAGTGCACTTTGACTTCTTAAATAGCGTCACTAATTTTTTTTTTCCTTTACATGTTCTATTTTTACCCTATTGCCACCACAGAAAAGACTTTAATGGGTTTTTACCTTTAGTTATCATTCAGCATTTTGTTTGGGGTTTTTTTTTTTTTTAGACAAGGTCTCACTGAAATCACAGAGATGAGTGCACCACCATGCGTGGTATCATTCAGTTTTAAATTAGTTAGCACCTTCTGTTTTTAGAGGAATGTATGCTGGGCATGGCTACAAGACTCGATGTTATCGTTCTAAACTTTGCCACACTGTTTTTTAAAAAAATACAGTGTCTTACTAACGTAGCCCTGCCTGGCCTGGACCTTGCTATGTTGAAGACCAGGCTCGCCTCAAACTCACAGAGATCCACCTTACTCTGTTGTGCCTCCCCAACCGAATCTTTTTTTTTTTAAAGTAAAGTGAACCTTTCAGTGTTGACTTTTAGTACCACATCAATGACAGGATAAGCTTTTTTTTTTTTACAATTGATCAAGGATGAAAGAAGTACTTGACCTTTTTTTATTTGATATGGACAGAGGGTTTTTTTCCTTTGTTTTAGGGTTTTTCGTTTGGTTCTACCTCACTAGACCCAGTAGGACAAAATTTTCTTATATCTTCTTTGTAAACAAAAAACATTGGAATGGACTGTTAGCTTTAAGATTTAGTACTGTTTCTGATTTATGCTTATCTTCAGATGGTAGTGATGGGGCTTGAGACCATTTGCAAGGGAAAAGCAGAAAGGAGGTAACAGAAAACAAGTGCCTTTAACAGTGGCTAGAAATGGTAACTTCACTGGGCGTGGTGGCACACACCTTTTATCCCAGCACTTGGGAGGCAGAGGCAGAGTGATCTCTGTGAGTTCGAGGCCAGCCTGGTCTACATATGGAGTGCCAGGCCAGGGAGACCTTGCCTCAAAAAGACAAAAAAAAAAAAGCTAACCTTGAGCAATTGGTATCTCAGCAGATAAAGGCACTTGCCAACAAACATGACAGCCTGAGTCCATTCCTGGGATCTACGTGGTAGAGGAGAGAATCAACTCCCAAAAGTTGTTCTTTGACCTCCGTATGTGTGCTATGATGCATGTGTGCGTGCGTGTGTGTGTGTGTATGTGTGTGTGTGTGTGTGTGTGTGTGTGTGAACCGAGCCTGGGTCCTTGTCAGAGCTGGTGAGCTGTCTCTCCAGCCCAGTTTTTGTTTGTTTTGTTTGGATTTTGGTTTTTGGGTTTTTTTTGGTCTTTTTGAGACAGGGTTTCCCTGTAGTCACAGCTGGTCTATGGAGACCACCAGGCTGGCCTTGAACTCACAGAGATCCACCTGCCTCTGTCTCCCAAGTGCTGGGATTAAAGGCATGCTATGCCTGGTTCTGTTTTGGTTTTTTGAGACAAGGTTTTCACACTATAGCCAGGCTGACCTGAAGCTAACTATGTAGCCCAGGCTAGCCTCAAATTTGTGGCAGTCCTCCTATCTCAACCTCCAAAGTGCTAGGATGGACTTCAGGTGACCTCCTGACTTGAGGCTCTATTCTGTGTGTGAGTGTTTGTACATGTACACATACCACAATGCATGTGTGGAGTTCAGAAGACAACTTATGGGAGAGAGTTCTCTCCAGGATTACTCAGGTTATCATCTTGGCAAGCACCCTTATCTTCTGAGTCATCTGGATGCCCCCAAATTGAGTTTTTTGGTCTCTAAAGTGGAAGCCTTTCCAGTTTGTTTCCCCTCGTGCTTGCTTTTTTTGTCTGTTCCATGTGTCAAGTGACAGCATTAGTCATAAGTTGTTCAAACAAAAGATGCCACTCAGATCTTCTTCACTCCTTTTATTTAATAACTGGGGCCTCTGGGCTGTGTCTTTTTACTATCTTTGAGCTTCCCCTCTTCTCTCTATACCAGTGTTATTTACTTGACCTCGATTTCCATTCTTTTCACCTGAATTTAGTCACCAGCCTTACAGTAAAATTATCTGGCAAGGTTACGGTAAAAAAGCATTGCTGGAAATGAGTACAAGATGTCCGCACATGTTCCAGTAGAATCTCATAAGCCCATGCTGTGGTAGCCTTTCATTGCTTTAACAAAATACCCAGCAGAAGCAGGGAAGATGTATTTTAGCTCACAGTTTAGGTGTTTCAGTCCACAGTCATTCGGCTCCATTGTCTCTGAGTTGTGCTAAGGCAGATATCCAGCAGGGAGCTTATAGTGAAGCTCAGGCTGTGTACCTACCTCCTGGCAGCCAGGAAGCAGAAAAAACAGGAAGAGGCTGGAGATAGGGTGTGTCTCTCTGCAGCCTGCCCCAAGTAGCCTACTTCTTCCAAGTAAGTCCCACCTCCCATTAATGCCCTCATAGATTAATCAAGGGATTAATCCGTTGATTAGGTCAGAGCTCTCAGGATCCAATCAAATCTCTTTACTCCTTGAGCTTTCAGAAGACATTTTAGAATCAGGCCTTAGTAGTGGCACTTTTCCTAATTCTGAAGTTCATGTTAATTTCTTCCCTCCAAGTCAGTTGCAATCACTCATTAAATACTTAATGTACTCTGTGGGCGCTGAAGATTGGTAACACCTTGTTCTGCATTAGCAATTTAGCCCCAGTCCTCTTTTCATCCTTTGTTATTGCCTTAGGCCATGCCCAAACTCCTTTCCTGTGTTCTTTTTCTTCCACCTTTGAGCATAGCTCTCAGTGTCCTCCTGATCTGAGATCACACTTCCTTTGACCACCCCCTCCCCCAGGAGCTTTTCCTGCCACAGAGCTGAAGAGGAGATGGGTTACTTTTCTGTTGCTGTGAGAGAAACACTGACCAACCAAAGCAGCCTATAGAAGGAAGAGTTTATTTGGGTTTATGGTTCCAAGGGCAAGAGTCCACCATGGTAGGGAGGCATGGCGGCAGAGGTGGCTGGAGGGGGAGGGAAGCTAAGCTCTTTACATCTTCAAGCAGGCACAGGAAACAAAGCAACTGGAGATCTGGCAAGGCTTAAGAACTCCAAGCCTGCCCCCGGTGACATGTTTCCTCCAGCATAGCCACATCGTCTAAGACCTCCCAAAACAGAGCCACCAACTGGGGACCAAAATGTCAAAATACTTGGAGCCTATGGGGGACATTCTCATTCAAACCACCATAGGAGACTAGGAATCCTGGTGATCTAGTTCACTCCTGGCCTCGCCTGCTCCTCTTCCCTCCTTTTCCAGCTACACCAACTTAATGATGGTTGTGGTGATGACAGGTGTGCATTTTGCTGCTGGGTTAACCCTAGGCTCTGTTTTCTGAATGTCAGCTCCCCTGCTACACAATATCTTGCCCACTTTCTGAGTGCTCTTCCCAGTGAGATTCTTAATTCTTACTTGGTGATCTTATTGATTTAGACTTAATCTTTCTCAAATAATGAGTACTTCATTCTTTTAAGTTAGGGTCTTTCTTTTTATTTTTTGTGTGTATGAATGTATTGCCTGCATGTGTGTAAGTGCACCCGTGTTGTGCAGTGCCCTCGGAGGTCAGAGAGGGTTTCGGATCCACTGGAACTAGAGTTATAGATGGTTGTTAGCTGCCATGTGGGTGCTGGGATTCAATCCCTAGTCTTCTACAAGAACAGCCAAGTGCTCTTAACCACTGAGCCATCTATCCAGCCCCAAATTTGCATGTTTTAAGAGACATTTTATATATGTACATGTTTATATTTGTGAGATAACAAGTATAGTGGGAATTAAAATTTCGGTTGGTTTTTCTGGGTACTAGAACATCCCAGAGTCTTGGGGGATTTTTTGTTGTTGTTACTTTTGGTTTGAAATCTAAATGTGTACTTGCCTAGCTTCTTTCTTGGAAGAGTAAAAGTTAGTTTTAGGTCTGATTTCCTGAGGCTGGAGTAGTTTTAGAAGTCTGATTTCCTGGGGCTGGAGAGATGGCTCAGCAGTTAAGAACACTGGTTGTTCTTGCAGAAGACCTGGGTTCGAATCCCAGCACCCATATGGCAGCTAACAACTGTCCATAACTCCAGTCCCAGGGGATCCGACAGCCTCTTCTGACCTCCTTGGGCATTGCATGACATGGGTGCACTTACCTACATGCAGGTAATATACGCATACACATAAAATAGAAATTAATTAATTAAGAAAAATAAAAGAAGTCTGATTTCCTGAATAAGCGAAGTCAGGAACTGCAGTTCACTGTTAAAGGATGTGCTTGCACATGTGAAGAGTGTTCTGTTTAAGGTTTGCTTAATAAGTTCAGGAACATCATAAGCCCTGGTACAAGTCCAACCTTCCTTACATGGACTCCCTGCCTGGACATTTGTGCTCAACTTTACCATTTTAAAATGGCGTTTAAATGCTCAGATTCACTTTCTCCTGAGAAATTATTACATAGCTAATATTGTCATACTTGACTTTTAGAATTTCAGATTCCAGTCATCCTAGAGACTATTTTTTCCTACAAAAACCGTTTCAGAAGAACTTTGTTATTTTTAGACATTATGTTCACCAGAGTTGCTTTAAGCTTTTAAATCCCCAGTTGACCTTTTCAGTGAACATGAAGCCTTTGTCCATGCTTCCATGTGGTAGAAGTGTCATTTTAACTTTTTCTTTGCTGAGTAGTTTTGTACTCCATTGTACCCACATAATTCCAATTATACTGTCCCGACATTATCTTAAAAAGCAGTTGGAACCACATATGTATTAAATTACTAATTCTTTATGCCAGCCTTCCATCAGCTTCTCTCTCTTGGTAGGACATTCGGAAGAAAAATCTAATAGTAAAATATCTAGGGAAGGTGTTGTTATGGGAATAAAAGTAGATGCACAGATAGAAAATAAATATTTTTATAGACAGTATTGTCTGATCTGTATATCATTCATAGGAATTTTTGGAAAGAGAGAGAGGGGACTAGTCCCTTTATGTTTTCATTTCCTGCCTCAGGACAAAGGCTTTAAGTCTGAAGTGCTGTTTTCATAACACTTTCTGTCTTACAAATTCTTGGAACACCCAGCACCAAAAACTTCAGTTTCTTTTTCAGGTTTGTCTTAAGTAACAAAGACTAAGAGAAGAGTGCCCAAGACCACCCCTTGTGATATTCAGATGATTCTGGATGTGTGTGTGTGTGTTTAATTAAAAGAGTGATTGCTAAATAATAGTTCGCTATGCTTAAGATTATGAATAGAGAGATTAGAGAGCTAGCCTCAATTCCAGGTGTTTTTTGTTAGCCTCAGGTAATTTTTCAAGTATTTGAACACACACACACACACACACACACACACACACACACACACACACACACACGCACGCACGCACGCACGTGCATGCAGAGTTGTATCCTGGCATACAGGAGGCACAGGTGGGAAGGTTGCTCCAAGTTTAAGAAACTAGGCTACAGAGTGAGATTTGTCTTTTAAAAAAAAGGTTGTGGTATTCTTTTTAAAAATACTTGTTATTTTTATTTTATGTGTATGAGTACATTGTCTGCATGAATGTAAGTGCACTCGTGTCCTGCAATGCCTGTAGAGGTCAGAAGAAAGTGTCAGATTCTCCTGGAACTATAGTTACTGACAGTTGTTAGCTGCCATGTGGGTGCTAGGAATGGAACCCAGAAGAGCAGCCAGTGCTCTTAACCACTAAGCCATCTCTCCAACCCTGGTTGTGGTATTCTTAACACATATCTTTTGTTAATAGAGTTCTGTTAGGTACATATAACTAGAGGTGGAATTGTATGTGTGTGCCGAGAATTAAACCAGGACCTCATGCATGCTAAGGATACTCTTTACCACTGATCTGTATCTCTAGCTTTCTCCAACTACATTTTTTTCTTTTTTGACACATAGGGTCTTCCTGTATTACCCAGACTGGCCTTGATCTCACAGTCCTCCTGCCTCAACCTTCCAAGTGCTGTATTATAGGCTAGCACCACCCCACTTGGTCCCCTTCCAACTACTTAAAAAGATGTATTGGAGCCAGGCTTGGTGGCGCACGCCTTTAATTCCAGCACTTGGGAGGCAGGCGGATCTCTGTGAGTTCAAGGCCAGCCTGGTCCACATAGTGAGTTCCGGGCCAGCTGGGACTAAAGGGAGACCCTGTCTCAAAAAGACAAAAAAAAAATGTATTGGAGCATGTGTGTTTTGTGTGCATGTGTATGTGTGTGTGTGTGTGTGTGTGTGTGTGTGTGTGTGTGTATGTGTACATGCAGGCATGTCTGTGCCATGACACACTTATGGAGGTCAGAGGACAATTGGGGAATCTGTTCTTTCCTTTTGAGTTCCAGGAATCTGACTCAGATCATCAGGCTTGGCAGCAAGCACCTTTATTCATTGAGCTGTCTCACCATCCCTCCAACTACCTTGAAAAGAATTTTCTAGTAGGAGAAGTGAGAGGTAGAAATAGAGAAAAGAAGAAAAAAGTGCTATGTGTTACTGAACTCCAAATCAGGAATGTTCCCAACTTAACTAAGAATTTTGAGAATATTTATTCATTTCCACTCAGGAAAAAAATGTATGTCACAAAACCACAAGAAGAAAACCTAAGTACATGGAAAGATATATGTGTTCATGGGTTGGGGTATTAATGTTAGTGATAGCACTGCTCCCCAAATTGATCTGTACTATAATTAAAGAGTAACCAAGCTGAGGACTCACATGTCCCAAAGCTATAGTATCACAATAAGACTATAGCTAGAATTACAGATACTCCATGAAATACATATGAAAGCCTAAAGTAGTAGTTTTACTTATGGATTGATAATTAGCAAGACAATATGAAGAGAAAGGATAGGATTGAGGAGGAAGAACACTGATGTTGGAACAACTGGATACTCACATGTGGAAGCGTGAAGTATCAAAAACCTAGATGGAAGAGCTAAACTTAGAAAGCTCTTAGAAGAAAAGTAGCAGAAATCTTTGTGACTGTTGACTAGATAGTGGGTTTTTTTGGTCTTTTTCAGACAGGATCTCCCTGTAGACCCACCTGTCCTGGAACTCACTATGTAGACCAGGCTGGCTTTGAACTCACAGAGATCTACTTGTCTCTGCCTTTCAAGTGCTGTGACTAAAGGCATGCACCACCAAGCCCAGCTGCTGTCTTCAGTATTTTTATGTGTGTTACTTTCATGTAGTTTAAACTGGAACTATTGTCAGAGAATAGAAGGTGATTGGTGTAGCTAAGGTTTCACCTTTTTCTGTTAAAAACTTTCTTAGAAGCCAGGCATAGCGGTACAACCTGTAATCTACTGCTCAGGAGGATCAAGAGTGTGAAGCTAGCCTGGGGTACACAGTGAGATCCTGCCTCAAAAAGAGAAAGAGGGAGTGGAGAGATGACTCAGCATTTGCTAAGAGCACTGTCTGCTCTTGCAGAGGACCTGGGTTTGATTCCCAGAACCTACATGGTGATTAACAGCCATCTGTAACTCCAGTTCCAGGATTAGGCCCTCTTCTGACTGCCGTTGAGATTGCAGTAAACAGGTGCGCTTATATACATGCAGGCAATACACTCATACACATAAAATAAAAATAATAATAGTCTGGGTGTGGTGGCACACACCTTTAATCCCAGCACTTGGGAGGCAGAAGCAAGGGGATCTTTGTGAGTTTGAAGCCAGCCTGGTCTACACAGTGAGTTCCAGACCAGATGGGGCTAAGGGAGACCCCATCTCAAAAAAACAAACAAACAAAATGGGAAAAAAGAATAATAAAAATTAAAATTAAAAAAAAGTTTTTTTTAAAGGAGGGAGCCGGGCATGGTGGCGCATGCCTTTAGTCGCAGTATTCGGGAGGCACACAGATCTCTGTGAGTTCAAGGCCATCCTGGTCTACATAGCAAGCTCCAGGACAGCTGGGACCAAAAAGACAAAAAAAAAAAAAGGAGAGAAAGATCAACTAGAAAACTTAAGGGCTAAATTGCTCAAAAGTCATCCTTAATTTTCTTTATTTCCTTGGACTAAGAAACAAATTTCTTATCTGAAATGTATAGGTATATTTGTTATTTTTGTGCGTGTGTGTGTGTGTGTTTGAAACAGAGTTTTCCTGTAGCCTCAGCTGGCCTGGAACTCACTATGTAGACCAGGCTGGCCTTGATCTCACAGAAATCCATCTGCCTCTGCCTCCTGAATGCTGGGGTCAAAGGTGTGAGCCTTTTGTCACTGTGACCAAAATCCTTAACAATTTAAGAGAGAAAGGATTTATTTGTGGTTCATGGTTTCAGAAGGTTCAGTCCCTGGTCACTTAGCCCTGTGTAGTTGGATAGAGCATCATGGTGGTAGAGTGATTGTCCATGTGGCCATAAGGAGAGAGAAAGAAGGGGACCAGGCATCTATTCTAACCTTCTAACACGCCCCTATAACCTCTCTCCAAGTATGTCCTACCTCCTAAAGTTTCTACCACCTTTCAAAATAGCATCATTAGCCCGGAGCCAAACATTCAAAACATGCCTATGGGAAAAAATTCATATTCAACCATAATACATGGCTGGTTGATTTGCAATATGAGGGCTAGTAGGTTTACGACAAGAAAAAAGGAAATAGGTACAATAAAAAATTGATGTTTGCTAATATGCAAGTGTGTCACTCAATTTTTTTAAAGCTAAATACCTTTATTGTATTATTTATATACAATAATAAAAATCACCAACTTTACATATATCCTTCAACAAGTTTGGACAAATATACAGTCTTATAGCCACACCAAAATCAAGGTGCAGAATATTTATGTCATTCCCAAAAGCACTTTTATGCCCTTGGCTATCAGTGCCCTTCCCACAGCCACTAATCTGTTCCTGTCACTGTAGTCTTCTGGAATTTCTTTTTTTTTTTTTTAATGTCCTAGTAGCCATAGCTGTCCTGGAACTTGCTGTGTAGATTAGGCTGACCTCAATCTTACAGAGATCCACCTACCTCTGCTTCCTAAATGCTGGGATTAAAGGCGTGCACTACCACACTCAACTAGGGTAGCTTTCTTGTGTTCCTTTTAAAAGTCTTATTTTTTCTTTTTCTTTTTTGGTCTTTTATGAGACAGTGTCTCCCTGTAGCTCCAGTTGGCCTGGAACTCACTACATAGACCAGGCTGGCCTAGAACTCACAGAGCTCCACCTGCCTTTGCCTCCCAGGTGCTAGGATTAAAGGTGTGTGCTACCACGCCCAGCTTTAAAAATCTTTTCTATCCTTAGCATGGTTTTTTTTGTTGCTGTTTGTTTATTTCTAGCAAGAATGAGGCTGTTCTAGAAATTAAAATTCTTGTATCTCAGCCTGTAGGATCTCTATCTTTTTTTACCTATATATTATAACTTTGAGAGTATTTTAGCATTATTGTTTGCTAACACTCTTGTTTCTGGTCCATTTCTGTTGATTGACTTTTCATTTGGTTCTAAGATCATGTTATCCTATTTCTTTGGTAGCCCGCAATTTTCTTGGGCATTGTAAATTTTACAGTTGTATTATATTGTTGTTTTTAGCCTATGGTTTATTTAGGTTCACTACTGAGGGGACATTCTGAGGACTCTGTTGTGTGCATTATACCATCTTCCCATTTGGGTGGGTGAAGACAATCTGAGCTCTATGTAATTGCCAGGAGTTGTTGGGTCTACTGTCTTCTGGAGGATTCTCGCCAGCCTCTAGTAGTTTCTTCTCATGTGCATGCATATCATTCTTCCCAAAGTTCAAGAGAATCCCTCAGCAGGTTCCCAAAGTATACTCTTTATACCTCCCTCCACACTGCCAACAAAATGAAGCGCCCCTGCCCCCCACACCCATTCTGATTCCAACTGACAAGACTGGATCTGCCTTTTCTGTGCAACAGCCTGCAACCTGCCTTCAGGCAGAACAAGCAACCCAAGGTTCTCCTTGTGTCATTTCTGAGGTAGCATGTCCAACTCTGCCTGTAGTCCAGTGTCTAAAAATCATTGTTACATGCTTTGTCCAACTTTCTGTTGTGTACTGCAGGAAGATAAATTCTGACCTGTTTATTCAGCATGGCTGAAAGTCTTTTAATTTTTATCTTTATTTTATGTGTATGAGTATATTGCCTGCATGTATGTGAGTGCATCCATGTCGTGCAGTGCCACAGAGGTCAGAAGAGGGAACTGGAGTTAAGGACGGTTCATAGCTGCCATGTGGGTGCTGGGAATCAAATCAAACCTGGGTCCTCTGCAAGAGCAGTCAGTGCTCTTAACCTTGGAGCCATCTCTGTAGCCCCTGAAAGTCTCTTTTAGAAGTAGAAGAAGGGGGGCTGGGGTTAGACCTCCATTTTTTTGTTGCTTTTTTTTGTTGTTGTTGTTGGGGGTTTTTTTTGTTTTTGTTTTTTGGTTTTTTTTTGGTCTTTTTGAGACAGGGTCTCCCTGTAGCCCCAGCTGTCCTGGAACTCACTATGTAGATCAGGCTGGCCTTGAACTCACAGAGATCTGCCTGCCTCTGCCTCCCAAGTGCTGGGATTAAAGGCATGCACCACCACACCCAGCTAGACCTCCATTTTTAGAATGCTTGACTAGCATGTACAGATCCCTGGTTTGATCCTAAGTACCAAATAAAACCAGGCATAGTGAAACTTGGCACTCAAGAGGCAGAAGCAGGAGAATCAGAAGTTCAAAGTCATCCTCATACCTGAGATACATGAGACTATAAAAATAAAATAAAATCAAGGGGCTTGGAGAGATGTCTCAACAATTAAGAACACTGGTTTCTCTTACAGAAGACCCAGGTTCGAATCCCAGCACCCACATGGTAGCTAACAACTGTCTGTAACTCCAGTTCTAGGGGATCTGACAGCCTCTTCTGACCTCCGCAGGCATTGCAGGACACGGGTGCTCTTAACCTACATTCAGGCAACACACGCATACACATAAAATAAAAATAATAAATAACACTTAATAAATAAATAAAATCAGGAACTGGAGTGATGGCTCAGCAGTTAAGAGCACTGGCTGCTCTTCCAGAGGACCTGGCTTCGATTCCCAACATTCACATGGCGGCTAACAACTGTCCTTAACTCCAGTTCCAGGGATCCAGCGCCCTCCTCTAACCTCTGCTGGCATTGCACGACACAGGTGCCCTTACATACATGAAGGCAAAACACACATACACACAAAATTCTTTTTTTTTTTTTTTTTTTTCCGGTCTTTTTTGGGACAGGATCTCCTTTAGCCCCAGCTGTCCTGGAACTCACTATGTAGACTAGGCTGGCCTCGAACTCACAAAGATCCCCCTGCCTCTGCCTCCCAAGTGCTGGGATTAAAGGTGTGCACCACCATGCCCGGCATAAAATTTTTTTAAGTCAGTAAAATAGCGGCTGGAGAGATGGCTCAGCAGTTAAGAGCACTGCTCTTGCAGAGGACCAGAGTTCGATTCCCAGCACCCACATGGCGGCTACAAACCATCCTTAACTCCA
>NW_008329640.1:2604073-2686335 GCF_000622305.1 Nannospalax galili
AAACAATAAAATAAGCAAGGAAAAAATCAAAGTAGAATAAGCCTATTAAGAGATAGGAGGATGCTTAACTCATTGGTTTTCAACATATATATGGTGTTCATTTTCAGTTATTTATGGCCAGTTTATCTAGTGTAGTTTCCCATGAGTGATGAGCGTGTCAGTGTTCTAATGGTAAGGTCATTTTTCAGTTATCTGTGTATGTGATTGGTTGATTAATTTATGAACTCTGTCATGCTGGATAGTAGGAATTTTCTAGGTTTCTGACATATAAGAAAATTACTCTTAACTTTTTCTTCTGTCAGTTTTGTTTTTGAGGCTGGTTCTCCCTATAGCCCCAGCTGGCCTGGAACAAGCTATGTAGATCCACCTATCTCTGTCTATTGAATGCTAGGGACAAAGGCATATGCTACCATGCCTGGCACATCAGTATTTTTTACTGAGAAGACCATAAAATAATTCATGACACTCTGAAAGTTTGATTTTTTAGAAATCATTAGCTCGGCTGGGCGTGGTGGCACACGCCTTTAATCCCAGCACCTGGGAAGCAAAAGCAGGTGGATCTCTGTGAGTTCAAGGCCAGCCTGGTCTACATAGCGAGTTCCAGGACAGCTGGGGCTGCAGGGAGACCCTGTCTCAAAAAGACCAAAAAAAAAAAAAAATCATTAGCTTGTTTGGCCATCTGGTTATAGATTGACCTAATATAATGTCAGCTCTTGACCAGATATTTGTCAAAAATTAGAGAAATGTGTATTTTAATCTATTTGTGTTTAAAGAAAGATGAACCAAATAGGAATACAAACATGATTTTACATTACCACAGATAGGCTATTGCTGTTTGATAGAAGTTTTAAGGAAACAGCAATACAAATTGACTCTGAAGAAGAAAATTTTTAGGTCTAAATGACTATCATTGGTCTTATGTGAAATTATCTGCAGCATAGTAATTTGGACTGACATTGGGAGGCCTAGATTCTATTCTTTGCAGTGCCTTGTCCTACTGTGTAACTGTAAGCAAGTCACTACCTTTGTGAGAGTCTCCTAACCTGATGGTGAAGTATCCTACTCACTGTCAAAGCCATGTGCAGTGAGGTGATGTGACTGAAATTTGGGGGCCATGCTAGTGTGCTGTGGTTGACACATGAGTTATTTTTGTCTTCTAAAGGATTGTTTCTGTGTAGCCATGCTAGGCAAGTTCTCTACTACTGAACTACCTCCTCAGCCCCCTTAGTCATTAAACATTATTTTGTATACTACTAGAAAATCTGTTGTCAGTCTGAGGGTGTAACTTAGTGGTAGCGTACTTGCTTAGCATGCCTGAGACCCCAGGTTTGACCCCCAGCATAAAAAGCAAACCAAATCTGCTATCAGCAGTTAGAATGGCAAGTAAGAGAATGCAGAGCACAGCATAGCTGTGTTTATACTCCAAAGTTTACTGTGCTAAAGCATGTTGTGTTGGAATGGAAGAAGAAAGGTAAACTTAAGTATGGTGTGCATGTGTGCAATCCCAATACTTTGGAGGCTGAGGCAGGAATTTCAAGAATTCAAGAACAGCCTGGATCATAGAGTAAAACCTTCTGAAAAAGAAAAAGAAGGGGAGGGATGGTCGGGGAAGCAAACCAGACCTGATTAGATAAAACAAAGACAAGGAAGATGGCTGCTTTTTCTTCTGCATCTTAGTATTGTTTGTTTTTCCCCCCACAATTTTCTAGGCAAAGGGTGTATACAGCAGCTAGCTGAGAACACCAGGTACTTCAGAAGACGCCTCAAGGAAATGGGATTCATCATTTATGGAAATGAAGATTCTCCAGTGGTGCCTTTGATGCTCTACATGCCAGCCAAAATTGGGTACGCTGTGTCAAAGGTCACAGACTGCTCTGTTATTAGACTTAAGGCATTTTCAATATAAGATTAGGTATATATTTTGTTAGGGAACTTTGTCTTAGCTTCATGTTGACTTTGATCTGCTAGATAATGCTATAGCTGACATAGTGGGTTCCACATTGCAAGGCATGGTGACTTGTTATTTCATTAAGCTAACATTTGAGTTTGAGGTGCTCTTCCCAGTGCTTAAGGTAGATCAGTAGACAACACACAAATATCCCTGTCCTTGTGGAACTTATATTCTATGTGGGCAAGGGTTAGGTGACCATAATAAAGTACATTGTGTACTGTTAGTGCTGTGTGTGGGGATTAAGAGTGCCCATGAATGAAATAGACTTTCAGGGAAAGCCTCGTAGGAAGGGAAGATGGAGTCCAAGCAAAAGCTTGAAGGAGCTGACAGCCAGGCCTTTAGAGACAGCATTTGTGCAGAGGCCATGTGTGGAACTGCTTAGAAGACGAAGTGCTGGCCACATGCTATTGTACCTGGAGGACAAGACTCAGGTGGAGCAGCAGTACATCAGGTCACAGGGACTGCAAGAGGGCATATTACCTGGTGTTTACCAGAAGCTTATGGTGCCAGCTTCTTTGGCATTTATAATAGAGGGCCTCACCCGCAATAGCTTTCACTGTAGTTGAGAAATCTAGATGCACAGTGAAACCAAAGGACATTTGAAAACCAAACAACCAATAACTATATTGAATAATTATAACCTAAGAAATACAAGGATGTGCAAAATTGCACTGGAGCTGTAGAAGAAAGGAGTGATCTGCTTGCTTAGTGTAAGTTTAGTAAAAAAGGCTCATCATTTTGTTCTTGTTCTTTGTTTATTTGGTTTTTGTTTTGTTTTGCTTTTTATGAGGCAAGGTCTTGCTGTGTTGTCCAGGCTGGTTTCCATCTCTTGGACTCATGCAGTCATCCTGCCTCAGCCTCCTGAAGGCACATATATTTTTTAATATTTTTATTTTATGTGTATGAGTGTATTGCCCGCATGTGTGAAAGTGTGCCTGTGTTGTGTAATGTCTTCAGAGGCCAGAAGAGGGCATTAGATTCCCTTAGAACTGGAGTTACAGATGATTGTTAACTGCCATGTGGATACTGGGAATCAAACCCAGGTCCTCTGCAAAAGCAGCCAGTACTCTTAACCACTGAACCATCTCTCCAAACATCTATATCTTTTCCTTTTTGATCATTTTGAGACAGGGTCCCTCAGTAACTCCAGCTGGCCTGGCACTTGCTAGTAGACCAGCTGGCCTCAATCTCACAGAGATCTGCCTGCCTCTGCTCCCACATGCTGGTGGGACTAAAGGTATGTGCCACCACACCCAGCTTTGATGGATAAATTTTAAGCAGTATATTAAGCTGTGAAATTTAAGCTGTATCTTAATTAAACAAGACACATAAGGTTTGCTCAGACTCATTAAGGAAGAAAATTTCTTGTTGACCCCAGTGCCCACCATAGTTCTAGACACTCACTAAATGATTATTGAAATAAGTATGAGAGACACGGTTAAATCAGGAAGCCCTTAGATATCATCATAGGTGTCCCCAAAGATAGAAATAAATAGGTAAAGAAATAGAGAGGAGGTGTCCACTGAGGCAAAAAGGGTTTGGTTTTCACCACAGTTATGAGGTAATTGTGAGGTTTGTCTTCATAATTTCAGTAATGAAGAAAACCTGACAATAACCCTAAAGAGTTAGCAGATCTGCATGACTCAGTCAAGACCCATTCTTCAGAGAGGAGTGTTTGGTCTGTCTAAACAGGTGAAACTGAACTTGTACATTGTAGTTAAGTGAAGTATAGGGAGTCGGGAACAGCACTTGCAGTTTGGGAGTGGGAGCTGTAGTGTGAGGGCTCAGGCTCATCCCAAGTAAGCCTAGAGGTGTACTCAGGAGGAAGGGTGCACTGGAACTGGAGAGTGAGAAGAGGTTACTTTTTTTTTTCTTTTGAGACAGGATCTTTCTGTAGCCCCAGCTGACCTGGAACTCGCTATGTAGACCAGGCTGGCCTTGAACTCACAAAGATCCGGCCTGCCTCTGCCTCCCCAGTTCTGGCATTAAAGGCGTGCGCCACCACGCCCAGCAGAGGTTGCATTTGTGTGTTGCTATATGTGCAGAATTTTTTCCCCAAGTGCTGTAAACAAATTAAGGGGAAAAATAAAAAGAATAAGGAAGGCCAACAGGATGATAAGACATAACACAGCATAATTTGGTAAAGCCAAACAGAAGTTAGAATTTTGTTTTTTAGGTAAAATTCAGGCTAGCTGGGGCAACATGGCTGTGAGCAAGTATTGTGGGGGTCTTTGTTTCTAGCTGGCCTGTAGAGCCCAAAGCAGCCTGTATCCCAAAGGCAGCATCAAGTAAGACAAAGAAACGCCTGGTCTAGAGGGCCAGTTTCATTCAACCAGTCTGTTTACAGAAAAATGTACAGACCACAGCAAATCCCTTCTTCACAATCTTACCAACTTTTTACACTGCAAAACTTACATTTTCAGGGCCAAGTCTTTTGGGGTTTAAGATAAAATTTTTTGTTTATTTTTTTTAAATGTGTATGAGTGTTTTGCCTGCATGTATGTAAATGTACCCATGCATGTAATGCCCACAGAGACCAGAGAGTGTGTCATATCCACTGTAACTTGAGTTATAGATGGTTGTTAACCACCATGTACGTTCTGAGAACTGAACACAGGCCCTCCGCAACAGCAGTCAGTGCTCTTAACCACTGAGTCATCTCTCTGGCCCCAAGAACCAAGTTTGAGTTTTGAGGGGGCTTTTTGAAACAGGGTCTCCTTGTGGCCCCAGCTAGCCTGGATCTCCCTATGTATACCAGGCTGGCCTTGAATTTACAGAGATCTGCCTGCCTCTGCCTGGCAAGTTCTGGGATTAAAGGTGTACACCACCACACTGGACAAATGACCAAGTTCATTTTGATGAAATCTCAACCACTATTACATTTCAGGCACCGGCTTTTGCTCAAAGCAAATCCTATCAGAACTAGTCTTTGTCAATTACTCTTTCAACTTTGTGAAGGAAAGACTGAGTAAATGGAGTTTCTTGTGAATTGTCAGGATTTTTAAATTTTTTTAATTTTGAGACACAGTCTCCCTGTAGTCCTAGCTAGCCTGGAACTTGCTATGTAAACCAGGCTGGCCTGGAACTCACAGAGATCCACCTGCCTCCGCCTGAACTGTCAGTTTGAAGTCTAAGGCTGCATCACCAAAAATTTAACTGATTTAGGCCTGCAAAACCTTGTACCATGCACTTTATTATACTTCTTGGTTTCTTTTCCTCGGTTTACCCTTTATAGCGCCTTTGGTCGGGAGATGCTGAAGCGGAACATTGGTGTAGTTGTGGTGGGATTTCCTGCTACCCCAATCATTGAGTCCAGAGCCAGGTTTTGCCTGTCAGCAGCTCATACCAAAGAAATACTTGACACGGTAAGTAGACAACTTTCACCTTGGAATAAGTGCCTTATGCTAAAAGGAACTGTATGTCAGGTGAAATTAATCATTATTCATCCTGATGTCCTTCAAGTACCTAAGATACTTACTGGTAAGACAGTTGGACACAGTGCTATTTAAAACTGCTATTTAAAAAAAAAAAAACTTGCAGAGACCAGAGAGATCGCTCAGGTTAAGAGCACTAGTTGCTCTTGCAGAGGACCTGCGTTCAGTTCCCAGCACCCACATGGCAGCTAACAGTCATCTGTAACTCCAGTTTCAGCGGATCTGACACCCTCTTCTGGCCTCTGTGGGCATTGCACACACAGGTGTACTTATATACATGCAAACAAAATACTCATACAGATCAAAAAATATTTTAATTACAAGATTTTTAGCATCATCCACCAAATCTAGCCCAGAGTTTTGGAGATCTAGCTTTGTTTGTTGTTGATATTTTGAACAGGTCTTGCTAAATAGTCAGGTTGCCCTGGAACTCAGTGTATAGCCCACACTAACTTGGAACTCCTCCTGTCTTGGGTCGTGGGCTAGGATTGTAGGCATGGGCCACTGTACTCAGCTCTGGGTTCATCTTGGACCATTGTCTCCTCCTGATGGACTCTGAAGCTGACAGTTCTCTTCTAGTCCAGCTGTTTCTAACCCCAGTGGTCTATTGGTGTTACACTTAGAGAAATTTCTCTCTTAAGCCTTCTTTCCTCCTTGTCTGGATGATGCACATGGGTCACATCTCTACCTAAAGGAAACTTGTTCTGCTCTAGCTGGGTGTTCCTTGGCATCCTAAGATTCCCCCTTAGTATGTCGTTTGTGCTGATAATAGCTTTTGGTGTGGTTTTGTGCTGGCTTTTTTAGTTTTAAGAGGGGGAGTGTTGTTTTGCTTTTTATTTTTGTTTGTTTGAGACAGGGTCTCAATATATAGCTATAGCTGGTCTAGAACTCACTATCTAGACCATGCAGGCTTCCAACTCACAGAGATTCATCTGTCTCTACCTAAGAACTGGGATTATAGGCATGTGGCACCATACCTGGCTAACATCTAATAATTTTAAAGAATATAATAAATGACTATTTTTAAATTTTATTATACTATTTGATTGGCATTTTATGTTTCTGAACAGCTGAAGACTTTTGTCCTCTCTTCCCTAATTCATACACATAAAATAAAAATAAATGATGTTTTTTAACTCTTTCTAAAAAAATAATATATTCCCAGGGCCAGAGAGATTGCTCGGTGGTTACGAACACTGGTGACCTTACAAAGAACCTGGGTTAGCACCCACATAACTGCTAACAACTGTCCAGAACTCTTAACACCCTCTTCTGGCCTCCATGGGCATCGTAGGCACTAACATAGATACAGGCAAAACACTCATGGACATATAATAAAAACAAATAAAAATTTTAAGTAAATTAAAAAATATATATATCCCTTAGAGGGGCATGGTAATGCATGCTTATAATCTCAGCATTTAGGAGGATTGCAGGCTTGAGGCCAGCCCAGGATACATAACAAAACCCTCTCAATAAAATAAGAAAACAGCTATTCCTTTCTTTTAAAAATAATTTTTTAAATTTTTATTTTATGTGTATGTGTGTATTGCCTGCATGTAGGTAGGTGCACCCATGTTGTGCAGTGCCTGCAGAGGTTAGAAGAGGCTGTTGTATCCCCTGGGACTGGAATTACAGACAGTTGTTAGCTGCCATGTGGGTTGGGTGCTGGTATTCACACCCGGGTCTTCTGCAAAAACAGCCAGTGTTCTTAACTGCTGAGCCATCTCTCCAGCCCCATCTTTTTCTTTTTTTTTTTTTTTTTTTTTTTTTTTGGTCTTTTTGAGACAGGGTCTCCCTGTAGCCCCAGCTGTCCTTGAACTCACAGAGATACGCCTGCCTCTGCCTCCTGAGTGCTGGGATTAAAGACGTGTGCCACCACGCCCCGCCCTCCAGCTCCATCTTTTAAAAAAAAAAATTTAAGTGCACAATACAGAACTCCAGAGTTGTTCCGAGCATGTTCTTTTCACATGCTGACAGTTCCTAATTGGATCCAGTTTATTGCTACCATTTCTTTTTGTTTTGTTTGTTGTTTATTGTTGTTGTTTGCTTTTATTTTTTGAGACAGTGTCTCCTTGTAGCCCCAGCTTAGAACTCGTTATGTGTACCAGGCTGGCCTCAATCTCACTGAGTCCTGCCTGCCTCTCCCTTCCCAGTGCTAGGATTAAAGGTATGCACCACCACACCTGGCTTCCACTTAGTTTTTGAAGAATAAAGTGCTTGGGGCTGGAGAGATGACTCAGCGGCTAAGAGTACTACTATCTGCTCTAGCAGAGGACCCAGGTTCAAATCTCAGCACCCACACAGCGGCTAACAACTGTCCATAACTCCAGTTCCAGGGGATCCACTGCCTTCTTCTGACCACCATAGGTATTGTACAACATGGGTACACTTGCACACATAATAAAAATATTTTTAAAATTAAAAAAATAAAGTGCTATTTTTATGTATAGGAATGTTTTCCCAAATGATGTATGTGTACCACATGAATGCCTGGTTCCCACAGAGGCCAGAAAAGGGCATCAGATCCCCTGGAACTGGAAGTACAGACCTTTGTGATCCACCATGTGGGTACAGGAAACCAAACCCATGTCCCCTGCAAGAGCAGCAACTTACCTTAGCTGCTGAACTATCTCCCCAGCCCCAGTCATGTACACTTTCATTTTAAATTTACAAATCCTATGTTAGCCAGCAGGGGAATAAACAGTTAATGGAGTCTCCCGCCTAAAATTCAGACTTAAAACTATTTCCATGTGGAGTTTTCAGTTAATCCTCTCCTCAGATGCCACTGTTCTGATAGCAGGTAGAGTACAACTCCCACTTGCTTTTTTATTTTTCCTATTTTGGAATAGAGAATATTTTTTCCCTTTTTTTCCCTTTTTTTGATCTTTTTGAGACAAGGTTTCCCTGTAGCCCCAGCTGGCCTGGCACTTGATTTGTAGACCAGATTGGCCTTGAACTCAACAGAGATCTGCCTGCCTCTCTTCCTCCCTAGTGCTGGAATTAAAGGCATGCACCACCAGGCCCATCAAGAGAGAATATTTTTTTCTTATGCTAAAATACAAAAGGAATGTACTACTGGTGCTTTTTGTTGTAAAGAATGGTAAATTCGTCTTCATATTGGTACTCAGTTCTAAAATATAAGCTATATTTTCAAAAGAAGATATTTCTCTTTTAAAAAAAAAAACATTTTACTGCATTTATTTATTTATTGTGGGTGTGGTGTGTGCATAGAAAGATCAGAGGACAACTTGCAGGAGTTGATTCCGTCCTTCCACATAGATCCCTGGGGATCGAATTCGGTTGTCAGCCTTACTGGCTAAGCCGTCTCACCAACCATATGGACATTTTCATACAGAATCACAGATAATAGCCACAGGCAGCCTGTTCCCTTTCTGACCAAGTACACTACACTTTGAAGAGTTGCAGCCCCTTTTCATGGTCAGCCTGAGCCCTTGTTCAGGAGCTGCTCTTCTTAATGCTGTAGATCATCTCACCTTAGTGCTTGCATTCAGCCTATGCCCACCAGCAGATGACCTTGCCACTATGGTTTCAGCCCAGTTAAGCATTTGGGTGTGACTGTAGCCTACTGGCCCTGGCTGATCTCTGCTGTTTCTGTGTTTTAGGCTTTGAAGGAGATAGATGAAGTTGGGGACCTGTTGCAGCTGAAGTATTCCCGTCATCGGTTGGTGCCTCTCTTGGACAGGCCCTTTGATGAGACTACCTATGAGGAGACAGAAGACTGAGCCTTTCTGGTGCTCCCTAGATGGGGGACTCTCCCACCCAGGATAGTGTGTGGCCTTTCTGAGCCAGTCCCAGGAACCACACTTCAGTGACCACCTCATGTGAAAGACATTTCTTCAGCTACTGAAGGTGGCCACCTCCACTCCAAATGGCATTTTGTAAATAGTAAAACACAACAAAACTGCTTCACATTTTTCGTTTGCTGTCTCACCTTTTAAAGTGATTACTTTGTCCATTAAAAATGTTTATTTTATAACTCTTCTACTTGTGAAATCATGCTGACCCTTGCCTGTCTGGCTAACCACACAGGCATCCCTGACTCCAGCCCTTCATGGGCTTGGGTCTATCAAGAGTTACTACTGGCCCTGGCTCTTCAGCCTCGAGACTCACCGGCCCTCTCCCTAGGGAGCAAGTGCCTTCCACTTACTTCCCATCCAGGTCTCGGAGGTTGCCTACCTTGAATCTTTATTTAACCAGTCAAGTTAACCAAAGTATTCTCTTTTAGACTTAAGTTTAGCCTTTTAAGAAAAATTACTAAATGATAACAATACTTAAGGACTTACTGTGTGACTTCCCCTGGCTAAGGACCTTTTTTTTTTTTTTGGTTCTGGTCACCAAATGATTTATTCACTGTCAAATACTTGTTCATATGATCACAGACTGAAGATATGTCCAAATTGTAGGTTCTTCCCAAGGTCTAACCCTAACACATCCCACCTCCTACTTGAAATACTAGGCATTTTAGAAGCACCTACCTCCCACCTTGGTCCAAACTTGGTGAAGATGACTCATGTGTCACTCTAAACTGTTCTGTGTGTAAAGCTGTTCTATAAGCGGCAGGCAGCCTGGTGGGGTGAGAGGCAGGGGCAGTGGAGAGAATTAAGGTCTTATGGAACGTATGAGGTTGAGTTTCTTCCTGCTAATTTCTACATTTCAAAATTGTAACAGCTTCTGGCTGGTTCTGGGTCCAGATTAGGAATGGGCCTGATAAAGGAAAAGTTTAGTGGGTCCTTTCTTTGTTCAAAATCATGTTCCCATTTCATCATAAATGGCATTAACTTTTCCTTTTAGATGCTGACTCACTTAAAAGTACTCTTCCAAATGCTAGATTCTCTGTGTCCTAAGGCAGTTTTAACCTGGTATCCATTATACATTATTTTCTTTGAGAAATTCTGATTGCATGCCTCTTTCCTAAACTGGAATATCCTCTGTTTTGGCTCTGTTTTCATACCAGCACCAGGTAAGGGAACTTCTTCCAAAGAGCTTTATACTGCTTGACCAAAGAACACATCTGAAGATCACCATTTTAAAGTCCTTGTTTTTATCTTTTGACCAAAGTTTAAATGAAGAGAACTTTTGGCGGCTTTATTGTACCCAAGATGAACTTGTTTAATAATGATCACATATTATAGGGGAAGGTTTGGAAACAGAAGGACATGGGTATGAAAGTAGGTTTTGTACACCACTTTTAAAATTATTTTTATTGGTAAAGATAACCAAATTCTCCTGGGCATCTTACCAGCTGCAGGTATGTGGAGTGGGAAGTGTCAGGAGTGTTGTTGGTGGAGTTCTGTTTTCATGCCCTGGGTCTGTTCTCTTTGGTCCCTCTTGCCATCTGAGATCTTTAAGCCCTTGAGATATTCTAAGGTTTTATATCACATTTTAAATAGAAAAGGGTAAATAAAAGAGGCAAGAAAGGACTATTTTTAGCATGTACCAGTTAAGTTAAAAAAGAGACAGGTCACCAGATGTGGTTGTACACGCCTCTCTTCCCAGCACTCAGGAGGCAGAGGCAGGCAGATCTGTGAGTTAAAAGCCAGCCTGGTCTACATAGTGAGTTCCAGGCCGGCTGGGGCTACAGGGAGACCCTGTCTCAAAAAGACCAAAAAAAAAAAAAAAGGAGATTAGGCAACTAAGTCCTTTAAAGCTCAAACACATTGCTCACTCTTCATTTTGTGGAATCCCGTAGAATACCTAGTAGCTTTTGCACTGCAGTTAGTATTTAGTGATTAGGTGTAGGGCTTGCAAAAGTCACAAACTTTAAGCTGTGAATGTACCTGCTAGTCTTTTTTTAAATTTTGGCTTACATGAAGTCACTCCAAATTCAAATGTCAATATAGGCATTTAAATTTTTGTATGTATCACTTTGTTGTTGCAAAGTCATTCAGGGTAAATGTAATTAAGTTACAAGTTTATTTTGAAGAGACAAAATTCCTGTGATCTATCCAGGACCTCTACTTTAGAGGACAAAATGGTTTATACACATTATATGTGACTGGTTTTTCATGAACCTGTAATAGAAATTTCCGATCCAGTCATACCATAGATAACACTATCCAAGTTCTTGGAGAAATACAAGTGTATATAAGTCTAGTATTTGAGAATAAGTAGACATCTGGGCCAAACAAATACTGTTTAGTACATAGCCTGAAGAGGTTCAAACAGGTCTAAGTCAGCCATCATTACCAAAGCTGATGGTCTGAGTCAAGTCTGCAGAGGTACCTACGTTCATCTCACCACTTGCCCTCTCCCATCTTCCATTTCGCATTGCCCTTACTTATTCAGTCTTTAAGACCTGTTTCAGAGAGCACAGAAACCTAGGAGACATGAAAATCATACACAGAATGTGGCTCGAGGGGTAGTGGCAGTGTCTCCTCCTCTTCAGAAGCTTTAACCTAGCAGGACAAGGACTTAGGGAGCACTTTCTACAACTTTTTGCTTAAAAAAAAAAAAAAAAAAGATTCTAGTCTACTCTTTTAAAGAGTCTTCAAGCCTTTGTTCACTATTTTAAACTCTTCTGATCTAGAGAGGGTTTCAAAACAAGCTTCTTCCTTGAGTTGTCATAGAAAACAGACATCCTACACAAACGCTACTGGCCTCATGCTCGCCCCCTGCCCCTTTCAAAGGCTGAGGAATTGAGCATCCTCCCAGTGATTTGTCCCTGTAATTCTACGCTTGGCCTTGTATCTTTTGCCTCTTGATAGAATTCCATCTCCAGAGAAAACTGGCATATGGTGGTGCTGGGGTTTGGGGATCTGTAGAGCAGACAGCATGTTCCTTGAACAATCTCTCTCTCTCTCTCTCTCTCTCTCTCTCTCTCTCTCTCTCTCTCTCTCCCTCCCTCCCTCTCCCTCTCTCCCTCTCTCCCTCTCTCCTTGCCTACCTACCTACCTACCGTGTTTCAGGGAGAGGCAGAGAACTTTATTTCTTCCTTTTTTAAATTTTAAATTTTTTAAAAATTTTAAATGGCATGATGCATCTAGAATACCCGGCATAATATACTTTCCTTACTATCTATGAGTAGAAACCAGAAGGATGACTTAGATTTTCTGACCTCTTGAACAAAGAAAGATGATATCTACTAGCACCTCCCTGTTTTTCCAAATCACTGAAGAATGAGAATCTGCCTAATTGTAGCATTCTGTCAAAAATCACCTAAAGATAACTACAGCTGTTGTCCTGTGTAAACAATTATGTGCCAGGTGTGGTGGTGCATACGCCCAATCCCAACAACTCAGGAGGCTGAGGCAGGAGGGTCTTCTAGAATTCTATTATAGAACGAGACCCTTTCTCACCTAAAATAAATAATAGGGGCTTAGATGGCTATGACCTGATTCCCAGGTGCCCTTTCTCGCCTAATGTAAGTCACATGGGTTTTCATGTCTGCTTCAAACATGGAGTTAGAAAAAGGGAAAGTGCTGATTTTTCTTTTTACCTATACTCAAGGAATGCCTAGTGTTTCTTACAGGTAATATCATCTTAGCCTGAGGCTGTGAAGGAGGTGGTTATGAAAGTCAAGGATTCTTCTAGGCTGCTTAGCTCAGAATCTATAGGTCTTAGGGTTAGTTTTTTTTTTTTTCCAGTCCCAGAACCTATAGATAGATACACTGCAACCTGCTTAACACAGAAGCTTGGTGCCCAGCAGGCATCTTAATCCATTAAACCAGCTAATCAAAATACCTTCCATGTGGAGAAAAAAAGCCTGTCCCTTCCTCTCCTCTGCCTTATCCACATGAAATGTATGCTTGGGCTTCTAGCCAATTGCCATGTGTCCAACCTAGTGGCTGGTTTCCTCCATTATCAGAGAAATGCTAAGATCACCAGTGATCCCTTGCCCTGTATACAAAATGCCATATTGCTCCTTTTATAGTTTCCAATGACTTTTGTTTCCCAAGCAGCTTTTTGCTGTGGATTGAAGTTTTTCTGGGGAGGAAACATAAGGAACTTGCATAAGCCAATCATGAAAATGATCATTCTAGTCGCTGATGAGTCTGGAGGTTTCACATTCACAATTTACCCTTAGGAGCAGCTAGGTGGGGAAAGCTGTGAACAAGATTGTGTTTACTCTGCAGGACTCATGATAATGGCCTTAAGATGTTATTCTTTCTGGTATGATGAATTATAAACTGACCCTAAAGAATGCGATGGCTTTTACTCTGCAGTTACTGTGTTGTTAATGAAGCAATACCTGAAGCTCCATCGTTTGGGAGCAGTTGTGGGGAGACTGAATGAAAGGTACACACAAGCACAATACTTAATGTGCTTTCAAAGTGTGTGATCTTTCTGTGTGCAGGAAGACTTGCACTGATTCAAAGTTCAGCACAATTTCCAGGTTTCTTATGTAAAACCTGGTTGTTTGGCATAGGCCTTCCAAGAGAGTGGGGGATATACCACCCAAAAGAGAGGACTTGTAGTTTATCTTCCCCTTTAACATTGTCACCTCTGGACTGTTTAGCCACTGGTTGAAGTTATTGAAAGCCTCTTTATTGGTTCTTCAAAGGACATGGGAAAGTCAGCCTGCGTGCCCACAGTCTTGATGACCCCTCTGTGTATAAAGGCAGCTATCAAGGGGAAGGGGGAGAGATGGGAGAGCAGTGCTTTTGGGTGAGCTGAGCATTAGGGTGGTCCTGTGGGTTCATGTTTTTCCACTGACCAAGTTACTGTAAATTGGAATCTACAAGGTATACTGTAATGCTAATCCTGTCCATTGTTGTAATGTTCTTATCACTTGGGAAAGAGAGAAGTGTAAATAAAAATTTTTTAATTTTGGTAACATCTTATAAATGTCACTCTTCCTTACCTTTCTCCCTCTTGGCCAAATGATGACTTTAAGGGTTTTTTTTTTTTTAAGTTCATTTTATATTGGACGACTGTGAGGTTATACAAAGTGGGTTGTGGGTGGTATCAGTGTTGAGAGTGGGTATTAAGAATTAAAGGGGATCTACTTGAGATGAATCATCCCATGCAAATACTGTTTCGCCCTAATAAAATGTTCAGAAATAGATATCTTCCTTTATTCATTCAGCTAATAAATACCAGATACTCCCTACTTGTCTGTCAGCAAGTGAACAGACAGGTGGGGCTACTACTGGAGCAAGCATGTAAACACACTGTTTTACAGATCGTTGAGGGCTAGCGCAGAGAAGCCAAGTGATGGAGATTAGACCCAGTGTCTGGTTTAGATAGGCAACAGCAAACTTGTGTAGGGAAGTGGAAGATCTGAAAGGTTTCAGTAAAGGAAAACCTCAGGAAACGGGCAGGAGGATCATGGCAAGTTTGAGGGGAGGAGGACCTCAACAAGGTTAGAGAGGCCAGCCAGCTATGCTGTGTGCTAGCTTTGCAGGCAGGAGTGAAGTGTTTGTCTGGTGGGGAAATCAGTGAAAACATTTTGTTTAAAATATTTTTTACATGTATTTTGTGTGTGTGTGCACACATTTCCACATGCCACAGCACACATGGGGTCAGAGGATGAGTTGCAGGAGTCTGTTCTCCCCTTCCACCATATGGGATCCTGGGATTGAACTCAGGCCATCAGGCTCAGCAGCAAGTGCCATTAACTGACTGAGCCATCTTAATGGTGGGGAAAAAAGTATTAAAAAAAAATAACATGCTTTTTTGGAACATCGACAAGATGACACAATTTATATATGAATATAAAGGATCTGGAGTAGTGTAAACAATTTTGAAAAAGAACTTACTGCCTGAAGTCTTTCTGTAAAGCTGCAGTAATCATGACAGGATGCTTCTGACATTGGGTGAACCTGTGGATACTAAAACTGAATACAGTCCAGAAACAGAATCACATGTAATACGGTCACTTGATTGAACAAAGGTTCCAAGGTATTTCATTGAGGAAAATAGATTACTGAAACTAGTGGTATTGGAGAAACTCAATAGCCACATGGGAAAGAACATCATCTTCAGCTCTCCTATAATTAAGTCAAAATATAGATCTAAATATGAAAATGACAGGATTGAGGAAGTAAATCAGTGGCACAGTGTATGTTTAGCATATGCAAGTCCCTGGCATTGAAAAAACAAACACCTCAGGAATGTAGAAGAAAATTGAAAAGCTGAGTCAGGTTAGGCCATGGCATTCTCTGGAAAGAAAGCGTAACTAAAAGGCATGATGCACATGTCTTTAGTTCCAACACTTGGGAGAAAGAGGCAGGTGGATCTCTGTGAGACAGGACAGCATGGTCTACACAAGTTCAGAAAGATGATTCAGTGGGTAAAAGCACCTTGCTACCAAGCCTGATGACCTGAGTTCAATCTGCTAGGACCCACATAGTAGGAGAGAACTGATTCTCACAAGTTGTCCTCTGACCACATGTGATGCACACACACACACACATACACAGAGTAAATAAATGTGATTTTTAAAAAGTCGATGCGGGACACACTTTTAATCCCAGCACTCAGGAGGCAGAGGAAGGCTGATCTCTGTGAGTTCAAGGCCAGCCAGCTATACAGTGAGACCCTGTTTCAAAAAATAATTTAGTCTGTGGCTGTAACTCAGTGGTAGAACTCTTGCATAGCATGCACAAAGTCCTAGGTTCAATCCCCAGTACTACAGAAACTAAAATTAGGATCTAGGGATAGATCCAAGTGCTCAGTGGATAGGGCACTTGCCACCCAAGCATGAGTGCCCAAGTTTAGATCCCCAGCACATTAATGAATTCGATGAAAATAGCTGGGTGTGGTAGTTTGGGGTACGGTAGTGCACACCTTTAATCCTAGTGCTTCAGAGGCAGAAGTAAGCAGATCTCTGTGAGTTCAAGGTCAGTTTGGGCTACACAATGAGACCCTGACAAGAAAAAATACTATTTGAACTCTTCTCCAAAAAGTTTGGCAAAGGGTATGGTGGCACATGCCTGTAATTCTAGCACTTGAATTTTTTAAACTTTTTATTTTATGTGTATGAGTGTATTGCCCACCTGTATGTGAGTGCACCCATGTCGTGCAATGCAGTGCTACGGAGGTCAGAAGAGGGCTTTGGATTCTCCTGGAACTGGAGTTAAGGATGGTTTGTAGCCACCATGTGGGTGCTGGGAATCAAACCCAGGTCCTCTGCAAGAGCAGTTAGTGCTCTTAACCATTGAGCCATCTCTCCAGCCCCATTGAATTTTTTTTAAGATACTAATGATGGGGCTGGAGAGATGGTTCAGTGGTTAAGAGCACTGGCTACTCTTGCAGAAGACCTGGGTTCGGGTCCCAGCACCCACATGGTGGTTAACAACCATCTGTAACTACAGTTCCAGAGGCTATGACACCTTCTGACCTCCGAAGGCATTGCACAACACAGGTGCACTTACACATATGCAGGCAATACATTCATACATTAAATAATAAATGTAAGTAGGCACACAAAAAGATGTTCATCATTGGTTATCAAGGAAGTATACAAGAAAACAACAAAATCCCACCCTGTACTCACAATGGCTAAAATTGAAATGATTACAACATTAAACATAAGGCTGGAGCACTGGGGCTCCCATAGGTTGCTAGTGAGTACAGTCACTTGAAAAACAAATCAGCAGTGGTTTTGTTGTTCTTGTATTTATTTACCCAAGAAAAATGAACATATCCACATAGGACAGTCACAACTGCTTTATTCTAATAGGCCCAAACTGTAAACAACCCTCAAACTGTCATGCTGGATAGATACACAAATTGTAGTATGCTTAAATGACAGAATATCACCCAGCAATGTAAATACATAAATACAATTCCAGAAATACAAAATTCTAGAAGAAGCAAAACCTATGGTGATATAGTGGGATCCGTTGCTATTACCAAGGTTAGAGGGCAGTGACTGTACAAAGGGGGTTGTTAAAAGATCATTTTCAGCAGGGTGTGGTGGCACACACCTTTAATCCCAGCACTTGGGAGGCAGAGGCAGGTGGATCTCTGTGAGTTCAAAGCCAGCCTGGTCTACATAGTGAGTTTCAGGTCAGCTGGGGTTACAGGGAGACCCTGTGGCAAAAGGATCTAATAATAATAACAATAATAATTTTCAAAAAAGCATAAAAACATGATTTTTCTCACATATACAAAAAAGAACACGTGCAAAAGATCCTAACTCATTAATGAGGAAATGAGGTACTGAAAAGCAGAAATTTACAGGCGAACAATATTATAGAACATGCAAATAAAGGCAGGGCTTCTTCCACACAGGTGGTAGCCAGTTGAACTTCCCAGCACAGGACAAAATTGACTTTTCTATAGGCAAGAGTCATTCTGCTTTGCTGCTCACTACCTGCAACCTCCAGAACAATATAACTCAAAGACAGCGACAGACCAGCATCAGATCAGGTGGAAGGATGGAGGCAGGTGGATCTCTGTGAGTTCAAAGCCAGCCTGGTCTACATAGTGAGTTTCAGGTCAGCTGGGGTTACAGGGAGACCCTGTGGCAAAAGGATCTAATAATAATAACAATAATAATTTTCAAAAAAGCATAAAAACATGATTTTTCTCACATATACAAAAAAGAACACGTGCAAAAGATCCTAACTCATTAATGAGGAAATGAGGTACTGAAAAGCAGAAATTTACAGGCGAACAATATTATAGAACATGCAAATGAAGGCAGGGCTTCTTCCACACAGGTGGTAGCCAGTTGAACTTCCCAGCACAGGACAAAATTGACTTTTCTATAGGCAAGAGTCATTCTGCTTTGCTGCTCACTACCTGCAACCTCCAGAACAATATAACTCAAAGACAGCGACAGACCAGCATCAGATCAGGTGGAAGGATGGAGAGCATACTTTGGCAATGAACAATGTGGGTTTTCCACTGAGACACAATTCTTTTCTCCCTAGAGCACACAGAAAGAAATCAGTCATGGGAAAGTCCTATGTCTCGGCTACAGTGGTCACATGAATGCATAGATTTAAAATTTTTTATGACTGGGCATGGTGGTACACACTTCTAATCCCAGCACTCTGCAGAGACAAGTTGATTTCTGTGAGATCAAGCCAACTTAGTCTACATATCGAGTTCCAGGTCACCTGAGGCTACAGGGAGACCCTGACTATAAAATAAATAAATAAATATTTTTTTTTTTTTTTTTTTTTTTTTTTTTTAGGGCTAGGGCATGGTCGACATAGCCAGCTGGGGCTACAGGAGACCCTGTCTACCACTATGTGGCTTCCAGGGATGGAACTCAGGTGGTTGGTTGTTAGCAAGCACCTTTACTGGCTGAGTCATCTCACTAGCCCACATGAATGTATACATTTGTTAAAACTCACTGACCTATACAGTTAAAATAAATATATTTTATTATATGTAAACTGTACCTCAATGAGGTTGATCAAAATCAGAAAATCTAACCAGTTTCATGGCAGTGGGGGGTGAAGGAATGTGAGAATCAGAGTGGGGACAGCAGGACCTGTTAGGTTTTTAAGGTAGCCCCAGCCAGAAGGAGGGGCTTGAAGTGGAGTGATAGTGATTGACATGAAGACAGGAATGAATGATGAATGGATGGATGGATGAACTCAATATCTTTAAAGCCTGAGTCTAATCTGGTAGAAGGTGTCAAAATATGGCAAAAAGACACATTAGTGTAGATATGAAAGAAATTTTACTAACTTTTTAAATGTAATTAATTTTACGTGTATGCACATATTGCCTGCATGTAGGTAAGTGCACTGGTGTCCTGCAGTGCAATGCCGGCAGAGGAGAAAAGAGGCTGTCGGATCCAGGGTCTTCTGCAAGAACAATCAGTATTAACTGCTGAGCCATCTCTCCAGCCCCGAAATTTTACTAATTAAAAAATCTTGTGAGCCGATTGTGGTGGCACACACCTTTAATCCCAGCACTTGGGAGGCAGAGGCAGGCGGATCTTTGTGAGTTCAAGGCCAGCCTGGTCTACATAGTGAGTTCCAGGACAGCTGGGGCTACAAGGAGACCCTGTCTCAAAAAGCCAAAAAAAAAAAAAATCTTGTGGGGCTGGAGAGATTGCTGTTTTTGCAGAAGACTCGGGTTCAAATGGTTCAAATCCCAGCACCCACATAGCAGCTAACAACCGTCTGTAACTTCAGTTCCTGGGGAGCCAAGGCCCCCTTCTGTCCTCCACAGGCATTGCATGACATGGGTGCACTTATACACATGCAAGCATAACACTCATAAAATAAAAATAAATGATAAAGAGAAAAAATAAAAAGACCTTGCATAGTCTAGCAAATGCAGTGTGATTTAGCAGTTTTCAAAGCTAGGATTCTGTTGGGTAGCATATGAGTACTTACTATGGACCAGGCAGAAGTGCCTGTATCCAACCCTTTTGACCCGATCTCAGACCTAGCCTGAGACCATTCAAAGCCCTGCTGCGTCTTTGTGTCTAAGTCTGGGTCTAAGTACAGGAGTAACTTTAAACAAACTGCACAGCTCCCAAAGTTTGAAACAGACCTGAACAGCTTTGGTTGCGACTGGACTTCGTAGGCATCCTCTCTACTGCCTCCAGGGATCCACACACTGAAACCCCAGGCTTCCTCCTGCGTCTACCTCCGGTGGGCATCTCCCTGATGCATGTTCTCCCCTCTCCCTCCCACCACTGTGCTCATACACCCATTGCCCATTCCTGCTTTTTGCCACAGCTCGGGGGGTTCCAGTAGCTCAGAGGCTGGCCATTACGTTGACCCGCCTGTCCCATTGTGCAATGACACCAGCTGCAGGGCAGGTCCTCTGACCCCTCCGCTCAAGCTCGTGGCCCAGCTGTCCTAGGACTGTGGCATGTTGCCTGTGTCTCAGTCTCCTGATTCTGATAGTTCTGAGAACTGCAACGGAACCGAATGGAGGGATGGCAGTGAGGTCGGGCCCTGGTGCAGGGATGGCAGAAAATGTGGCTGCATCCTGGTGCAGCGAAGGCAGTGTGGCTGGGGTGGTCCTGGTGCGGGGATGGCATGAAATGTGGCTACATCTTGGTGCAGGCATGGCAGTGTGGCCCAGTCTGCAGCACTGTGAACTTGCAAAGCCTCGAGAGGGGCACGTCCAGCTTTCCTTCTCAAGCGAACATACCTGGTTATATTTGCCCACGTTCCGAAGACTCCTGCCGGTCGCCCACTGACCAGCCACAGCACGTCCTGGCCCCAGAGCCTGGACGCGCCGTCAGGGAGCGCGTCCGTGGCGCCACAGCCTCCCCGCCACGCAGGAGTGGCCGCGTGGGGCCGCACAGAGAACGGCAGCAACTTCCCCCCAAACAGGAATTCGCTCGGGGCCGCGACAGCAGCGGCGGCTGGGACTGAGGGCGGGGAGGCGGCCAGATCAAAGTGAGCCTCCCGCCTCAGCGGGGTCTAGTCCGTGCGGCGAGGGGCCCCTCGGGGAGGGCGGGAGACCCCGCGGGCACTGACCCAGCGCGTGGACCCAGGACCTGCCGGCTGCGCGCCCCGCGTGCGCGCCCCCGCCGCCCTCGCGAGGTCCCCCGGCCAGGCCTGTGCAGCAGCCGGCAACCCACCCCCAGCTCCCGAGCAGACCAGGGGGTGCGAGCGCGCTCCGGAGCCAGGCGGCGGCCAGCAGAGCAACCTCGGAGAGAGAGGATGCGGCCACGGCCGGGTCCAGCGCGGCTGCCGCGCGCCCTGATGTTGCTGGCCGCGCTGCTGGCCGCTGGCCGAGGGCTTCCCCTGAGGATGCTGCGGGGTCCCGGGCCCCACAGTCACGCGAGACTGGCGGAGGTGAGTGGCCAGGGCTCTGGGCCGGGACTCAGGACCTAGCCGGCCGGACGCCCCCCGGGCACCGGGCGATGGCCAGGTGCACGGAGCCACCAGAAGTCCGAATTCCCCACGAGTGGCCATGAGCCTGATCGGGCTGCACGCCCAGGCTGGAGAGGAGAAAGTTGACTTTGGTGCTTGCTCTGCAGTGGCCGGGCTTCCTGGGTCCCTCGCTCCCCTTCCCCTCTCTGAGCGAACCTCACCTGCAGCAATCCCACCTGCAGCGGTGCGGTCCTGGTGCGCGCTTCCGGGAGCGGAGCGCTGCCAGGTGGCCAGGGGAGCGTGGAGCCGTGTTGTGCTCTGCAGAGTGGGCCAGGTGATCCCGAGGAGCAGCCCCTTAATTCTAATCAGCCAAGGATTCGAGTCTCCTCCAGTGGGGATTGAGACACGCTGAGATAGGCAGTGGGGTTCTACTCCTTGCTGGATGCAAGGACATTTTCATAAGTCATTTTCACTGGGCATGTGGGTCGGTCTCAGGGCTGTAGGACAGAGAAATGAGGTGGAAGAGTGTTCTGGCTGTGTTAGAAACCATGGTCGGTCAAGTCCTGCTTCAGTCTCTGAGGTTCTGCCGTCCACCCCTCCCGGTTTTTAGTGGGCATCCATTTTTGTCTCCGTGGCGGCATGCTTATATGCACGAGCCAGCCCAGTGGCAGGTGGTCCTGGGTCCATCTATGCTCTGAGCTGTTCAGGATGGAAGCCCTCATTCTCAAGACGAGGGCCCGGGGCTTGCAGGGTGCCAGAGATGGTGAACACAGTCAAAGCTTGGTCCAAGCTGTTAGAACCCAGGCTGCTGGAGCCCTCCAGAGGTTAGGAAGCCTCCTTAAGTTTTTGTCGTATGGCCCTTAGATATCACAAACCATTGTCATCTCTAAGACTTTTTTAAAAAAATTATTTATTTTTATTTTATGTGTGAGTGTATTGCCTGCATGTAGAGGGTGTCAGATCCTCTGGAACTAGAGTGGTTGTTAGCCACCATGTGGGTGCTGGGAATCGAACCCAGAACCTCTGGAAGAGCAGCAAGTGTTCTTAACCGCTGAACCATCTCTCCAGCTCCAAGACTTTTTTCTCCCCAAGTTCCCAGCTTTCCCCCTAATAGGAATGCATCCTAAACATCAAGAGGGCTGGACATGAAACTTCTGTCATTCTGGGTCTTGTAGTTTGTTTTTCTGGGGGCTGCTGTTCTGTGCTTTGTAGGATCCCTACCAGTGTGAAGCCACTGTCATAGACCCAAATGCTGCCAAATGTTTCCTGAGGGACACACATTTACCTGGCCATTGTTGAGAAACAGTGCTGTGGAAAAATTCAGGGGCCCCAGAGCCTGATGTGTTGGTGAACATCTGTAATCCTAGTATTCCGGTGGCTGAGGCAGGAGGATTGTTAGTTTGAGGTCAGTATGACTACAGAGTCCCTGACCAGGCTGGACTGTACAGTTACATCTTGTCTCTAAGGAAAACAAGCAAGCAAACAAACAAACCAAAAAACCCAACCAAACCAAACAGAGGCTTTTGGCTATCCCTACTACTTAACTTGAAAATAATGATAGTGGGGGCTGGAGAGATGGCTCAGCGGTTAAGAACACTGGTTGTTCTTGCAGAAGACCCGGGTTCAAGTCCCAGCACCCACATGGCAGCTGTCTGTAACTCCAGTTCCAGGGTATCTGACAGCCTTTCTTTCTTCCTCGGGCATTGCAGGACACAGGTGGGTGCACTTACCTGCATGCGGGCAATACATGAATACACATAAAACAAGAATAATAAAATATTTGTTGTTGTTGTTTTCTTTTTCTTTTTTTTTTCTTGGTTTTTTGAGACAGGGTCTCCCTGTAGCCCCAGCTGGCCTGGAACTCACTATGTAGACCAGGCTGGCCTTGATCTCACAGAGATCTGCCTCCCTCTGCCTTCCAAGTGCTGGGACTAAAGGCGTGCGCCACCACGCCCAGCTAAGAATAATCAAATATTTTTTAAAGAAAAGAATGATAGTGATGAAATTAAATTGACCTGGCAGGACATGGTGGCACTGAGGAGGCGTTGGCTTGAGGATCATGAGTTCAAGGTCATTCTCAGCCTTATGTCAAGTTGGATGCCAGATTGGCTGCATGAAACTGTCTGAGAAAAACAAAAATAAAGGGGCTGGAGAAATGGCTCAGTTGTTGGGAGCACTGACCACTCTTGCAGAAGATCTGGATTCAAATCCCACCAACCTCATGGTGCCTAACAACCATCCATAGCTCCAGTTTTAGGGAATCCAACACCCTCTTCTGGCCTCCAAGGGCATTGCACGACATGGGTACGCTTACATACATGCAGGCATAACACTTATATACGTAAAATAATAAAGTTTATAAAAAACAAAAATAATAAAAATTAAATTGGCTCTCTTGGCAGAAATAGTTCTTAGTTAATAATTCTTATTTTAGCACTTATTACTTGGTGCTATAATTATTTTTAGTATGTTTTAGTATGAAAGAAGGTCTTCAGAGTTAGAATTGTATCCTTAGCCCCAGGACAGGGTCTGACAGAGCCCTCAAAAATATCTAAACATGCCCAGTATGGTGGTGCACACCTTTAATCCCAGCACTCAGGATCTCTGTGAGTTTGAGGCCAGCCTGGTCTACATAGTGAATTTCAGGCCAGTTGGGGCTACCTAGTGGGACACTGTCTGAAAAACAAATAAACCACACACACACACAAACTAAACACAAATTAGCACCCTGAAAAAAAAATAGACTTGGAACCTAGGGCCTAGGAGTCTGGTCCCAAGGGGTCATTAAACATGTGATTCACCTTATTTATTTTCCTCACACTTACAAGAGGGACTAGCCAGGCATGATTGCCCATACCTGTACCTGTATTCCCAGCACTCAGGAGACAGAGGCAGGGGGATTACCCCAAGTTCAAGGCCAACCTGATTTGCAGAGCAAGTTCTAGGCCAGTCAGGGCTACATAATGAGACTCTTGCAAAAATAGCAAAATAAATAGGTAAAATACTCAAGACAATCCTGCCCCAGTCTCCTGACAGCTGGGATTGCAAGTGTGTGCCCCATACCTGGCTTTGCAAGCCACTGCTGAGAAACCCCACTGTAGACAAATCTAGAGGCCTCTGTGGTTGCTCGTACCTATAATCACAGTATGAAAAGAATTAGGAGCATTGTGAACCAATTGTGTCACTTTTGACTCCAGCAGGCCTGACACTGAGCCTGAGTTTACTCCCACAGTATAATGGGTCTAAAAATTCACTCTGTGAGGCTGGAGAGATGGCTCAGTGATTAAGAGAATTAGCTGTTCTTGCAGAAGACCCAGGTTTGATTCCCAGCACCCACATGGCAACTAACTATAACTCCAGTTCCAGGGTATCTGATGCCCTCTTCTGACCTCTGTGGGCATTGCATGACATGGGTGCACTTATATATACGCAGGCAATACACTTATACACATAAAATAAAAAAATATTTTTTTCTGTGAGCTGGAGCATTGGATGCGGAAGCTCTGGACTTGTGGTAGATGCCATTGTTCCAAGTGGCAGGGGCCAGCTGATGTGTTGAGAGCTAGATAAACATAGTATGACATAGCTCTGCTTGGGATCCCATGGGAATACACATGCCACCCAAACCCCACTGTACCTGGCCTCTTATGTGTATTGTTTTATTCTCGTGAGGGGTATGGAAACGAATGGTGGGTTCAGTAATTAACCCATGCTTAGTGTGTGGGGAGCCAAGAGCCACACTCAACTTTGCTAACTTTGAATCCCTGAGCACCTCACCCTGGCACCCAGAAGCTAGGCAAGCAAGGTGGGGATAAGTGAGGAGAGGAGTAGGGGACATAGTGCTACGGGATGGTGGAATTAGAAGACAGGAAGGAAATGAAAACGGCTCCTCTGGGCTGCCAAGCCTTGCAGGTATTCCCATGGTGAAGGTTCCAGAAGTTTATGAGGGATCTTGTTGCCATGGTAGGAAGCACTTTTGAGAGCTGGGCTGAGAGTGAAGAACTGAGTACAGGGGAAGGATGCAGAGGACTCTGACAAGCCTGCAGTGTCATGTGCTTGCAGGGTGTTTAGTCAGCATCACCATCCTCCTCCACTGTCCATAACTGAAAGCAGAGACAAATGGTGGGGTGGAGGGGGGCTTGGAAGGTCTCAGTCATGAGGTAGGCAGTCCTGAGATGCAGATGCATTCCTGAAGGTTAGTTTTCCGTGCCTGAGGTCTTTCTGTTCTGACTAGTAAGTGTCAGGAAGAGAGTTAGACTCACTCTGTAATGCCAAGCATAGGCCTTGCCTGGTAACCTCCTTCTACAGCTGCTTACCCCTCAAGGCCTTGTTGTCCCTCCAAACCATCCTCTCAGTGAGGAGAACTGAACAGCTAGTTAAGAAGGGAGGGACAAAATGGGGTGGGGGTGGACGCCTGCCTGCTCAGTGAGCCAACCTCTGTGGCTCTCAGTTCCTTACTCTCAGTTGGTCCCTTCACCCCTCTCAATGCTCTTACAAGGATCAAATTGTTCTGGGGATGTATCTCTGTTGGTAGAGTGCTTGCCTGGTATGCACAAAGCACTGGGTTCCATCCCCACCACTGCATAGAAAAAGCTGGACATGGTAGCACGTATCTGTCATCCCAGTGCTCTGGAGAAGGAGGCAGGAGGATCAGAAGTTTAAGGATATTATTGACTACATATCAAGTTTGAGGTTCACCTGGGTGGGCTATATGAGACCCTATCCTCCCCCGTCCCAAATGGATTAAAAGGGACAAGAGTTGTAAAAGAGGGACTGTTCTAATGTTGTAGTGTCTCTTTCATGGAACAGCAGGTGCCAAACCTGAGATACAACCCCTGCCTGACCTGCTGCCTCAGATTCCACTCTCCAGCCTTGGTCGGGTAACCTCAGGCAACTTATTTCCCCTTTCTTTTCCATGGTACAAGAGTTACACTTGAGCTGGGTGTGGTGGTGCACACTTTTAGTCCCAGCACTTGGTAGGCACAGGCAGGCAGATCTCTGTGAGTTCAAGGCCAGCCTGGTCTACATAGTGAGTTCCAGGCCGCTGGGGCTACAGGGAGACCCTGTCTCAAAAAGACCAAAAAAAAAAAAAAAAAAAAAAAAAAGTGACACTAGTACCTGCCCAAAGGATCACTGTAAGGATTCAGAGAGTCCATTCCTGTGGGTGCTGGGCATGTCTGACTGCACAGCTCCAGGCCCTTGGAATCTCAGCGGCAAGAACAGAGCATTAAACCCGAGTAGGCCCTGTGCAGCACACAGGTTGAACATCACAAGGCCTGGCCTGTACTGCAACTCAGTTCTCTGCCAGTGCTGCTCTTGTGATGCTGAGGAGCTCTGAGGTCACCACTGGGTGCCAGGATGGGTGGTAGAACAGTCTGTACTAATCAGGAGGTGAGCTGAGAGGAGAAACCCAGCGCCATGACCCTAGACCCAGCAGAAGGGGAAATTGCTGTGAAGGATGGGTCTCCAGACCTTCCAGAAGGCCAAAGCAAGAAACACACAGAGGGCTCAGAGTGTGTGGGCCTGGGCCTCAGCTGCTGGGAGGAGCAGTGCTGGCTTACACCTGGGACCAGATTCTGGTGTGGAACAAGCTTCTGATGCTGAGGCACAGAGGAGCTAGGTGGGACCCTTAGGCAAATTTGGCATGGGGTAAGGTGGGGAATCAGGATGTTGTTCCTGCCTGGAAGCATGGAGCGGGGGGGGAGAAGAGAGAGGGGGAAAGGGGACCTAGAGGGGCAGGGGCAGAGAGGTGTGACACTGTCTCCCACAATGGAGCTATGTATTTGTACATGTGGATGAGAGAAAGCCCCATGGGAAGTTAGCAGATGGGCAAGGTGGTCTTGTGAGAAAGGATAGATGATTTGTTTGTTGACTCATTTTTTTTTTGAGACAGGGTCTCACTATGTAGCCCTGGCTGGCCTTGAATTCTCAGAGATCCTCTTGTGTCTGCCTCCCAAGTCCTTGGATTAAACCACAGGTTCTATCTGAAAGTACCTTCTGCACAGGCAGGAAGTTGTCAACTTTGTTCCCATGATCGCCAGCTCCTCAGAGCCCAGTGTCCTGTAGGAGCTCAGTAAGCTGAGTGAGCAAATGAACCAGCAACCCTGATAGTTGGAACCTATGGTTGGAGTGAGTGCCAGTCAGTAGGTAAAACCTAGCCCAGGCCTGGGACCTCAGGGACACGCAGAGGTTGGGAATAGGTCAGGACCCCAGTTGCTCTGCTCATATGACTTCCGCACTTTATTGCAGTTGTCAGTGTCAAGGAACCTGAGAGTTTTCACTAGTGGGAAGTCTGCCTAGTGGAACTGGTGGATAGAGACCACAGTTCCTTAGTCGAGGCCCAGGCACTGTCCCAGCTCCTAGAGATGCCAGTTAGGACTGAGCTCCTGCTGCCCACTGTGGTCCCCAGCTCAGTGATGTTCTTTTAGCTGGCTTCCTTCCCCATTCCCACTCCTCCAACCCCTCCTGTGTCTCCCGGGGCCACTTCTACAGGAACCACCTGCATTAGCTTTTCTCCCTTTCCACTCCCAACAGTTCCTCAGCAGGGCAGCCTGGGCAGCTGAGACCTGAGGCCATGAGTACTGGGTACCTGGGAGAGAAGAGGGTGGGGAGGGACAGGAAGGAACATTCTAGGTGCCCAGGGTCTGAGTTGGCCTCTCTGTGGTCCTTGCTCCCATGTTGGGGATGAAGATACAAAGGTCAGAATTCAGACCTCATAGTTTTTTTTCATATTTTATTTATTATTTTATGTGTGTATTGCCTGCATGTAGGTAAGTGCACCCGTGTCGTGCAGTGCCTGCAGAGGACAGAAGAGGCTGTTGGATCTTCTGGAACTGGAGTTCCGGAAAGTTGTTAGCTGCCATGTGGGTGCTGGAATTTGAACCTGTGTCTTCTGCAAGAACAACCAGTGTTCTTAACCGCCGAGCCATCTCTCTAGCCCCAGACCTGGGGGTTTTACACAGTGCTGGTTGCTTCTGAGCTGGAATTCTCAGCAAGGCAGCATCCCTAGCCTCTGTCCACTAGGTGTCACTAGAAACCCTCTGCTGTTGTGACAACCACTGATACCTACCAACTTTGTCAAATGTTCCCAGATGAGAAGCAGTTTCCCCACTGCAGCTCCTGCCTGTAATGAAGATATCCAGACCAACCCTCAAAGCTGCCCAAGACTACCTGTCTGTGACCAAGGCTGCAGCAGAGTGGAACCTCTGAGCAGGGAGTCAGGACAGTCAGGGCCCTGGAGGTGTGGCCAGGAACTGCCCAAAGGCAGCAAGCAGGGTCCTTAGGCCTCCAGGTGCATCAGTGGAGGGGGTCCCCCTTCTACTTCACCCTCCTGTGCCATACCACTTTGACTCAGTGGGAGGCTGCTTACCTACGCTGACAGGGCCCAGAACTGTCCTGGGCTGAGGGTGTTCAGTGCAGCCTTGGTGACAGTGTCTGTCTGTGGACCCCAGAAAGGGACATCAAGGTGGGAGAGACAGATTCTTGTGTTTGTTTGTTGTTTGTTTTAGACAGGGTCTCTCTGTAGCCTCAACTGGCCTGGAACTTGCTATGGAAACCAGGCTGGCCTTGATCTCACAGGGATCTCCCTGCCTCTGCCTCCTGAGTGCTGGGATTAAAGATGTGCAGAGACAGTCTCTGGACTTCTTATTTCAATTTTGCAAAAGAAGTAGTGAGAGAAAATCTAGACTGATTAAGCATCTAGTTTGAGACGGGGACAGGAGGCTGGAGAGATGGCTCAGTGGTTAAGAGCACTGGTTGCTATTCCAGAGAACCCAGGTTTGGTTCCCAGCATCCATGTGATGGCTAACAACTGTCTATTCTTTTTTTTTAAAGTATTTTATTATTTTTATTTGTGTGAGTGTATTACCTGCATGTAGATAAGTGCACCCGTGTCGTGCAATGCCTGCGGAGGACAGAAGAGGCTGTCAGATCCCCTGGAACTGGAGCTACGGACAGTTGTTAGCTGCCATGTGGGTGCTGGGATTCAAACTTGGGTCTTCTGCAAGAACATCCAGTGTTCTTAACCGCTGAGCCATCTCTCCAGCCCCCAACTGTCTATTCTTTAGCCTCTGTGGGTATTGCACACATGGATATACTTATATACATGCAGGCAAAATACTCATATATATAAAATAAAATAAATAAAATAATTTAAGAGAAGATGACAGACTGTAAATAGTCTCACCTGTAGTCATACAGCATGATGATGAAGAGCGTGGGCCCAGACTGCCTAGTTCAAATCCTGCCTTCACCACTACACATCTGTGTGATATCAGGAGGTTACCTTGCCTTCTCTGTACCTTAGTTGCTATTGTCTTGAAAACCAGAATGAAAACTAGTACCTACATGTGAGTGCTGCTGGTGAATGCACTGAGTGACAAAGTATTCAGGTGGCAGAGTCCTCAGCTAGCAAACATGATGCCCTGGCTTCCATCCCCAGCACGACAGAAAACCAGGTATGGTGGCACACACCTGAAATGCCAGCACTTGGGAGGTGGAGGCAGGAAGGTCAGGAGTTCAAGGTAATCTTCCACTACATATTGAGTTCAAGCCAGCTTCAGCTAATAGAAGTAGGTAGTGGACATAGACTCCCCAGTGCCCACCATCTGATGTGAATGCTGAGCAGGAGCTAGGGACAGCCAGGGGCTCCTTTCCCATACCATCTCAGCTGATGAAGGATAGTCCTGGCTTGGGTGCCATGGCAGCAACTAGTGGAGGGGACAAACTCACCAACAGACAGCCACCTCAGTAGCCCAGGAGAGGAGAGAGGATGTCAAGGAATCTGCCCCTGAGTGGATGCTATGGGCAGGGCCAGGTGCCTAGGGCACACTGAGGACAAGCGACCAGGCCTACTGCCTACTCCCCAGTAAGACCAGGCCTTTTCCCAGGGATCTTCCTACTCTAACTTGGGGGCATGTGGAGTAGGTAGGAATGAGGATCTGGGGTCGTGGGACTGCAAATAGCACTTTGGAGCACTGTCTTGAGTAGCTTTACTCTTCCTGGGCCTCAGTTTCTTCACAAGATGAGAAGGTTGGGTTGCATGGTCTGTGTCTGCCTCATGTTGGCCTCTGATGTCAAATGCTTTGTGGGCTGACAAGATGGCTTAGCAGGTCAGGGCACATTTACCAAGCCTGATGACCTGGGTTTGATCCCCAGAATCCACGTGGTAGAAGGAGAGAACCATCTCCTGTAAGTTGTCCTCCAACTTCCATATGTGCAATGTCTGAAGGTGCTTTTTATCGCTACAGGTGTGCTGGTAAATATCCTGTAATACACAGGACAGCCCCCCACAACAAAGAATTATCCTTCTCAATCATTAGTTATATCAGCAAACCCTGCTTTAGGCCAGACATAGCTCAGTGGGTGAAAATGCCTGTCACCAAGTCTGAAGACCTGAGTTCGATCTCTGGGACATACATTGCATAAGGAGAGAACTGACTCCTGAAAGTTGTCCTCTCATCTCCACACATGTGCTCATGCGTTCATATACACTAAATGATTATTTTTAAAAAGAGTCTTTTTGCTGGGCTTGGTGGTACATGCCTTTGATTCCTGCACTCAGGAGGCAGAAGCAGGTGGATCCCTGTGAGTTCAAGGCTAGCCTGGTCTACATAGCAAGTTCCAAGCCAGCTGAGGCTACAGGGAGACCCTGCCTCAAACAGCAAATGAAATAATAAATAAATAAGTAAATTCCAGAGGGATTGCTTTCAAATGTAGGCACATGTTGACAAGGTTAAGTGCTGTGGATAAGGCCATGTATTCAATTAATCTGTGCTGGCCATAGAAAAAAAGCAAGTTCCCATTTTCAAAATGAATTAAATACTGAAAGTGCCTGTCAATAAACATGACCAATGAGAAGATCTTATACTTTCACACAGCAAGCTTTGTTGATACTGTTCATTATCTGCCAAGCTGTATTCCACTGGTCCACTGGGGTCATAAATGTTACACATGCATACACCCACACACTCCAGATGCACTAAGTCACAGGTAAATGTGTGATACAGTCAGGCCCCAGGGCTCCTGTCTCCTCTGCCCAGCTTTTTTTTGGTCTACATAGGATAGACCATGATCTCAGTCATCTGCCTTCCCTCTCACCCTAGGCCTCACCTGTTCCAGATCCCAGCTCTCCTGGAGAGAGGGAGGCAACATCAGGGTTCCCTGGAGTCCACTCACAGGCAGAACCATGTCAGTCCAGGTGCCAGACCCTCCCTGAGCCAGCAGCTCTGCCTCCAGGCACGGCCACCCCTCCTGGGACCCTGGAACAGACTCCCTTGCTGCTGGAGTTGCAGAAGCTGCCAGGATTGGCCAACACTGACTTGAGTGCCCCTAATCCCAGTATCCAGGTGAGACTACAGAGGGATTTTATTGGTCCAGGGGACCTCTAGAGAGGTGCTAGGATGGTGACTCGGCCCCATCCTCATTCCTCAGCTGGCTGTGTGCTCCCTGAGCTTCTGTGGAAAGAGCACATGTTACTCCACCTATCAGAGAGTCTGTTGGTTCTGGAGCTTTGTCCCCTGATGTAGCAGGGATCAAAGGCACCAAACTGACAGGGTATTCTAAGGATTGAGTAACTGGACCTTCACTACAGGGGATCCTGGAATGTGGTGGAGGCCTGCCTCAGCCTCTGACTACAAGCAGGAAAGAGGCTCAGTTCAGAATAGGATAGGATGGGGCATCCTTGGTCTCCAAGAAAGAAAGACAGAAATCCAGTGGTGTCCTGCACTGACTGGCTGAATTGCCAAGGATAGCAGAAAGCTTTCACCAAAAAGATTGAAAAAGCATAGAACAGTCTACAATTGTTTTAAAATCTCCTATAGATGATAGATAAATAGATAGATAGATAGATAGATAGATAGATGATAGATAGATGTAGATAAACATGCACACATACATACAAAAAATTCAAAGTATGTCTGTGATAGATTACAGTTGATACTTTACTTTTTTAGTTTCTTTTTATTTTTCTGTTTTCCCTTCAAATTTTGTTCTCTGACCTCCCATCATTTGACAGTGTCCAAGAATAATGGATTTATTTATTTACATACATTTATTTATTTATTTATTTATTTATTTATTTATTTATTTATTTATTGGTATTTTTGAAACAGGTCTCCCTGTAGCCCCAGCTGGCCTGGAACTTGCTCTGTAGACCAGGCTGGCCTTGAACTCACAGAGATCCGCCTGCCTCTGCCTCCCAAGTGCTGTGACTACAGGTGTGTGTGCCACCACACCCTATGGAGGAGGAAGGGGGAGGAGGAGGAGGAGGAGGTTGTTTTTAAAGTTCACTTTCATGGCAGTGCTTTCATTTTACGTGATTAGTGAGATTGGAGCGCTTCTGAGGGTGACCTGAGGACCTGATGTTGGACATGCTTATCAAACCCTGCTATGGGCTATTCCTGGTCACTGAGGCCAGGCAGCCCATGTGTGGTGGAAGCAAAATTCAAAACAGCTTCTCCTAAATTACTGGGTCTCAGCTTTGGTACCTGCTGACTTTGCCTCAGCACAGTTACATCCAAGTGATTCTGACATGCGGAAAGTCTTATCCTGTGCCCTCTGTTCCCTGAGAGGCCCAGGTCAGGGAGGGAAGATAGCAGGGTGACTGGGCTGGGTTTAGCTTATGGCTCCAACCCATCTTCTCCCCTCCAGAGCCCTGCTCTGACCCACCTTCCCTGCCATATCCTTCCACAGGTGACCATCGAGGTGGTACAAGACCCCCAGGCTGAGGTAGAGATAGACCTGCTTACTGAGCCCAGCCCAGCAATCTCTGGCCCCTGGGCACCCCTAGCTGGCTGTCCAACAAGGAGCTCTTCTGGCCACTCTTCTGGAGATATCAGGAGGGTAAAGAAGGGGGCACCAGCCTCAAGGGCACAACAGGAGAAGAGGAGGAGGCAGAAGAAGAGAAGGAGGATTATACTGCAGAGTACAGTGAAGGTCAGGACCAAGAGGGTGATGAAGAGGATGAGGAGGAAGAGCCTTGGTCTGGTGGGGCCACAGACAGCTGGAACCAGAGCTGGCTGGGCCCCCAGAACTGGGACTTCGAGGATTCAAACAGCCATGGTGAGCGTCCTGGCTTGGCATCCCTATCTGCTGCCCTGCTAGGTCCTGAGTGGAAACAAGGGGTGTGTGTGTATGTGTGTGCGTGTGTGTGGAGGGGGTTGCTCCCAGGCAGAGAGAGCTGGGCAAGCTAGGAGCCTAGTCCTGTGCAGACACCGTTATCAGCTCAAAAGTGATACTGCCTGCAGCTTACAAGGTTGGGTTTCTTTTCAGCAATATTTGACTTTCACAGTGTCCTGAGATCCTCTAAGAAAAAGATATTTAACTGTATAAATATTTCATATTTATTGCTTTCCTTCTTTTGAGACAGGATCGCCCTGTAGCTCCAGCTGACCTGGAACTTGCTATGTAGAGACCAGACTGGACTTGAACTCAGAGATCTGCCTGCCACCACGCCTAGCTTATTTATTGTTTTTTAAAAAAGCTGAAAAAAAATATTGAAAGTCTTAACACAGTGGACCTCATTTTAGATTGTGGAGGACCATTTTTATGCTTCTTGTTTCCTCTGGGTGCAGTTGCATTCACTTTCCCCACAGCCCTGGGATCTTGTCACCAGATTAAGGCACCAGGGATTAAGATTAAGTCATGAGGCGCTCTTCCCAGTTTCCCAAACTAATGTAAACAGACCCAGGCCTATCAGCTTTTCTCCCATTCATTGTTCTGAAACTCTTGGTGTCAGCTGGCCTGCTGTGACCTGCCTGCTGGAAGCCAGGAGTGAACTGGTGTGCCAGGCCTGTGGGCCCAAGTGTTTGAGCATCCTCAGATCAGGATCAGGGAAATCTTTAATAAACCCAGAACAAGGAAAGTATTTCCACCTTTGATTTATTACTATTATTATTATTATTATTATAGAGTCTCCTGTAGCACAAACTGGCCTCAAACTTACCATGTAGCCAAAGATGACCTTGAATTTCTGATCCTCCTACCCCTACATCCCCAGTGCTAGGATTACAGGTATTCACCACTGTATATGTGGTGCTGGGATTTGAACTAGGGCTGCTTCATGTTAAACAAACTCTAACTCTTCATTTTGATGGACCTAAAGACTCTCAGAAATGTAAGGGGACTTTCCCAAGCTCAAACTGATAGTGGGTCAGGTGGCTTCCAGCCCCAGGTATCTTTCCTTATTCATCCTTATGCTAACATAGGAAGTGGCTAGAGTTTGTACTGTCTGCATAGGGCCTCCTGATGCATTTGCACTGGTTACTCACTGGCAAGGGATAAAGGCGTGATTTTTGCTAATTTGCCCCAGTGTGTCCTGGGGCCTGAGTGTACTCATCCTGGCCCCCTGCCTTGACCCAGACTATGAGCTTCAGGAGGAGTGGAGCTCCTTGTCTCCCTGCAGTGGGAGTTGCAGCAGCGGCAGCCAGCGGAGAACTCGGACCTGCGGCTATGCCTGCACTGCCACTGAGTCCCGGGTCTGTGACCTGCCCCCCTGTCCTGGTGAGATGAGCTCCAGTCCCTGCATGGGAGTAGCTAATATGGCTCAGGCTCTGGGCTTAGGTCCCCTGGGAATGTGAAAATGGGGTGAGTGTAGGAGGGAGGGTTTGGGAGAGGGGTATAGGAAGCTCACAAATATGGTGGTCCTGTCTCAGGCCCTTCCCAGCTGCTGTGGGCAATGAGAGCCTAGTAAGGGCTGGGCTTCCCCATCAGGAGCACAGAGGTGCCCTGGGGCGCCACCAGCCTGGCCTCCTCTCTTCCCAAAGGCACCGAGGACAAGCACACCTTGGGCTTCCCTGCTGAAGGGTGGCAGCCTCTAGCCCACAATGCTACAGATATGCTTGATCCAGGTCAGTGGTGGGCTAGACCTTGCTGCTGGGGGTTTGGGGAGCCCCTCTCTTGGGAGGCAGGGCATCACTGCACAGCAGGAGTCACTGAGCCCATCTTTCTGAGGGAGGGCTTATAGGTCCTGCCAGGCCTGGTGGCCTTGCCTAGCTCTAGGTTCCTACCAGGAAAGGGGTCTTGATGGGTACCACAGAGTTAGGAGATGATGTGGGGGTGGTAGGACTTCCTTTCTTGGTCACTCTTTGGAGGTCCCTTACTGGCTCTGTCTGGGGAAGTGCCTGCCATAATAGGCTGGGTTCAGAAGCCCAGGGCTGCTCACTGCAGGCCCCAGAGTGTGGGCTATGGTTTGCCAGTAACATTCCTTGTCCGTGTCCCTAGACCTCATGTGCCCTCCTAGAAGGTGTTGCTAAGAATAAGCTCTGAAAAGTGAAATGGAAGCTTCCTGAGCCTTTGTCATACACTGAGATTTGAACCCATGTTCAAATCCTGGAGAAGGCCCAGCACTTTTCCTCAAAGAGCTCAGGTCTCAATGGGGACACATGGTCTGCATGAGCACAGCACTCCAAAGCAGGCCCTGAAGGTCTGACAGGCCAAAGGAAGGGGCAGTTTGTTCTTTGTGGCCAGAATCTGAGGTCACATTTTTTCAGGAAGAAAGGAGGAGGCAACAGAGATCAGGAGCCATAGGAGGCTCAAAAGAGCTGAGCAATTCACCAAAGACCCCTGGTCTAAGAAAGGTAGTTAAGAAAAATGGTACCACACTAGGGAGGCAGAGGTGAGATTAGGAGTTCAAGGCTAGCTAGCCTTGGCTACACAAGACCTTGTCTTAAAAAAAGGAGAGTTTCTAGGTGTGGTGGCACATGCCTTTAAGACCAGCACTTGGGAGGCAGAGGCAGGTGGATCTCTGTAGACTGAGGCCAGTCTGGTCTACATAGTGAGTTCCAGGGCAGCTGGAATTCAGAGAAAACTACAGAAAGACCCTGTTAAAAAGAGAGAGGAAGGGGCTGGAAAGATAGCTCAGTGGTTAAGAGTAGGTGATGCTTTTGCAGAGGATCTGAGTTTGGTTCCTAGCTCCCACATCGGGCAGTTCACAACTGCCTGTAACTCCAGCCCCAGGGGATCTGATGCTTTTGGCCTCGGCTGGCACCTGCCCTCATGAGCACATACCTACACTCATATGTACACACATATACATAATTCAAAAGAAAATATTTCTTCACAAAGGAGAGGGGGAGAGGAAGAGAGGAGAGAGGAGAAAGAGAGAGGAAAAATAGAGGAAAGAGAGAAAGGAAAGAGAGGAGAGAGCACAAACAGCCGTTCCTGGCTGGAGATGTAGTTCAGTTGATAGAAAGCTTGCCTAGCATGCATGGAGCCCTGGGTTCAATCCCAGCAAGGTATAAATCCCAGAGTGATAGTTCATGCCTATAATCTCTGGACTTGGGAGGGGGAGGCAGGGGAATCAGAAGTTCAAAGTTCCTCAGCTACATAGTAAGTTTAAGGCCAACCTAGGATACATGAGACCCTGTCTCAAAGAATAAAAACCACAAACTTTTGTGCCTTCCCTGTCCCCACTTATCCAAGCCCTTTCCTGTGATCCCAGGCTTTTTATCACAGTGCACCTAAGAAGATGATGCCCAGCAGGGGGACTGCCAGCCCAAACCCAGTGTCCCTTCTGAGCCACAGCCTCTTGCTTCAGGCACTTGGGTGGTATGGGGGCGGTCACCCTTATCTGCCCCGTAGCTTTCTTGAGTCTTTTCACCTCTGCTCTAAAAACCCCTGTAAGCCATGCTTGGTCTGGGACTGCCTCTTCCCATCACCAACCTTCTCCCTCTGGTGGGACTCGCAGGCACTCTGACCAGCTGCCCTCCTGTACTTCCTTGCCCTCTGCAGATGTGGACAGCTGTGAGAAGTGGCTGAACTGCAAGAGTGACTTCCTAGCCAAGTACCTGAGCCAGGTGCTGCGAGATCTCCCCAGCTGCCCATGTGCATACCCACTGGAGGCTGTGTACAGTGCTGTGAGCCTGCAGGATGAAAACCAGGGCCGCAGTTTCCAGTGGCGGGATGCCAGTGGCCCCCGGGAGCACCTGGACGTCTACCAGCCCACTGCAGGCTTCTGCCTACGCTCCATGTTGTCAGGTGAGAGCAGCACGCTGGCTGCTCAGCACTGCTGTTACGATGAAGGCAGCAGGTTGCTGACCCGTGGCAAAGGGGCCGGGGCTCCTGATCTGGTTAGCACTGACTTTTCACCTGAGCTGCACTTCAAAGTGGACACACTGCCCTGGATCCTGTGTAAGGGGGACTGGAGCCGCTACCACACTGTGCGACCCCCCAACAATGGCCGGGCCTGTGTCGACAACCCTCCAGAGGAGGAGTACTTGGCCCAACTTCAGGAGGCCAAAGAATACTGATGATGGTCTGGAGAATGAACTTTGTGCCCTTCACCCTGCCCTGGCCCAGACTGGGCAAGTGTTCGGGTTTACCCGAGAGGCCATCTGGTTTGCATGTGTCCGGAACGCAGGTGAGCCCCAGGTATCTGGGGATTGCCCAGATTGGAGGGTGTGTCAGGTGCATGTCTCCTGGAGTGTATTGGGAATGTGTTATTCTCTGTATCTCTGCAGGGCAGAAGCTGTCCAGTTTGGCCACAAGCTCTTCTCCCTTTCCTGCAGAGGGAGGCCCTTCTGCCTTGGCTTTGCTCAGGGTTGAACCAGATATTCCAGATGCGTCCCAATTCCCAGGACTTGCTATGAATCCTTCAGCTCCCTCTCCATGGCCAGCTGAAGAGAAGCATGGGGTGGGGGGCAAGAAGGGTTAGTCCTTTCATCTCATCCTGCAGCTGTTATTTGCTGGGCTGGCAAGAACCAGGGTGACCACCCCTCCTGTCTCTGGATGGTGCACAGCCTCTCTTGCCCTGTCCCCTGCTGTGAGACCATCAGTGGACTTGAGAGGACAGCTAGGCTGAGATTGACTCCAGCAGAGGACCTCCAGCTGCTTCTGGTCTTTTCCTTTGTTCAGCCCTCAGATAGGAGGAGTGTGCAGGTTGCCACTGCTTGGTCACAGCAGCCAGGCTTGGAATGGGCTTAGAAATAGGGGTGGGCTCAGGAGGGTGTCATGTGCCTGAAGTGACTGTTACCCAGAAATGTGGCAGGGCAAAATGTTCCAATGTGTGATGTGGGCCACTGCTGTGCTATGAGTAACCAAACCGATGAGCCTCTTTGAGCTCCCACATGCCACTGAATGTACTGGACTGATGGAGTTGGGAGGAGATGTGTGTATTGGCTCACAGCAGACCTGTGCCTCTTCCCAGCCACCTCTCATCTCCCTGCCCCCCTCACCCCCAACTACATTCATACCTTATCTGGAGTTGAAATGTTGAAGAGTCAATGTTTTTCTCTGTTCATAAGTCCTCCAAAATATTAGGGACTTGAATCCTAGTCCCTTCCACAGCTGCCCTGAAGCTCTCTGGGATCCTCAGCAATAAAGTACTTTATTTTCATATTCCGTCTGATATGGGATTTGGGGCCTGGCAGAGCAGAGGGACAGATCACAATCAAGGTCAAGCTCCCATAAGTTGTACTTGTGATCACCAAGCCCACAGACCCCCTCATTTCCTTTTTCTGAACCAGCTACCCCACAGGGCTTCTGGGACACAGGGGCTGGACCACAACCATCAGTTTTCCCTGCTCACACTCAGAAAGGGCCTTGCCTTTAGCCTGACTAGCTGGCTAGACCTCAGAGGCATAGAACTCTGAATTTAAGTAACAAGATAAACTGCATATTCTCCACAAGGAAGTAGTCCCACTTCTCTAAGTAATTGGCTTGGAGGGGATCTGACCAGATGTCTGGAGGACCACATGAAATAAAAGGTGCACCTGTGCTCTCCTTTATCCAACTGTGTCATCCCAGACATTAGGGGAAGGACAGAGATATGTCAGGACATGTCTTAATCTGGGTTTCAACAATAGCCTAAATATATTTTGGTACAAATAGAATATTAGTGGGTCAGAGAAGGTGAGCTCTCAATTCACAAGGTGGGGCCAGGTTCACTCCTTTTGCCTGATCTAGTTCAATAATAACACAGGTACCAGACATGGTGGGACATGCCTATAATCTTAACCTTTGGAAGGCTGAGGCAGGAGGGTTGTGAGTTTTTAACCAGCTCCTTCCCTGAAGGTCAAAGTAACTTGACAACTGTCTGTAGACCAGATGACCTCAGAAGTATGGAGACATTGGCCCATCATGTTCTAATAAAATGAAATTCCTTTAGGGACCATTGGTAAATCCACTACTCTGCAGGGAGATTGGAGTTTGTCATGAAGAAGGTTATTGCTGTTGGTAACTCCAGAGCCTGAAGGGACTAGGGGGCAGAATGCACCTGTGCTTCGAGGATCTCCCAGGTTCATGATCCTCCCGCGGGGAGATATGGCCTCCAGGCTGGATATACTGCTTGGAAGCAGGCTCAGGAGGACCAGGGAGCGAGCAGACCAGGTGAGAGAGGTAGACAGAAGGGACCTGAGAGCAGCTTGCATTACACAGTGAGACTGTCTTAAATAAAGCAACAGAACTTTGTTTATATATACATAGCTCAGTGGTAGAGTACATGCCTAGCATATATGAGACCCTGGGTTCAATCCCCGGTAACAAATATGGGGGGCGGGGGCATGTTTTATCTTTTTTTTTTTTCTTTTTTTTTTTTTTTTTCTGTTTTTTTTTTTTAATTTATTTTAGACTAGAGTCTCTCTGGGTTGTCTAGGTTGGCCTCTTGACTCCTGAGCTCAAATGATCCTGTCTCAGTCTCCCAAGTAGCTGGGACTACAGGCATGCACTACCACATTCTACTTGTTTTAATTAACTTTCAGCAGAAAATTTTAAATTTTATTTATTTTTTAATTTTTTTTATTGTTTTTTATTTTTTATTTTTGTCTTTTTGAGACAGGCTCTCCCTGTAGCCCCAGCTGTCCTGGAACTCACTATGTAGACCAGGCTGGCCTTGAACTCACAGAGATCCACCTGCCTCTGCCTCCCAAGTGCTGGGATTAAAGGCGTGTGGCACCATGCCAGGCCTATTTTTTTAATTTTATGTGTATGTGTGTATTGCCTGCATGTAGATAAGTGCACCTGTGTTGCGCAATGCCTTCGGAGGTCAGAAGAGGCTGTTGGATCCCCTGGGACTGGAGTTACAGATAGTTGTTAGCTGCCATATGGGTGCTGGGATTCGAACTTGGGTCTTCTCCAAGAACAACCAGTGTTCTTAACCGCTGAGCCATCTCTCCAGCCCCCTTAGCAGAAAATTTTAAAAATAAAGTAGAAACATCCTGGAGACTCTTCAGAAGCAGAGTTCCCCTCCTTTCTAATAGATCTTATTCTGGGACTTAAACACATGGTCTAAATTTAACCAATACCTAATGGTTGCCTATTGCCCAAACTGATTTTAAGCGGCCCCATTTAAAATGTGTAATCTAAGTGCTGCACTAAACTGCTACCATGCCAGGCCACAGGTGAGCGAAACTAAAGAGGGGTGGTTAGGAGTGGGGGTGGGAGCAGGTCAGCTATGAAATAGTGTTTATTCAAGTTATGCAAAGGAGAAAGAGACCCTGTGCAGGTGGCTGCAGGCTTAGGAACACCTGTGTGGGAGAAGCACGAATGGAGGGTCATTGAACCTGGAAAAGGGAGGGTTTAGGAGTAGATAGTATCGGATCCTTGAAATCAGAGGGCCTCACCTCCCCAACAGGACCTAGTGTCATTCACCCATCTGACTCAACCAGCATGAGTGCACCCAGCATGAATACCACCTCTGTGAACACCACTGCTGTTTCTACTTAAATGGCGGCTCCAGCCACCCAGGTGTTTTCCCACCTTCCCTCTCTGGCTTTCTTCATACAGGCCCCCAGGCTAGGCAAGACTGATCAAATTGAAAACCAATAGCACAAACCTGCCAGAGCCTGCTGACCTGTGTCCTGCAAAATGGGATGTTTCTGGTTCCCCTCTACTCAAGAAAGGGCTGTGATATGCTTCTTTGCTCCATCACTGTTAGATTTTCCTCACGCTGGAGTGTTTCTGAAAATGCAACCCTGGTATCAGTCATTTGGGATACTAAGATGCAAGAGCATGAGACACATGTCCACATTTAATAAGAATCTCTGTAGGGGTGAGGTCTGTGCTCAAGAGGGTCCCCTAGATGGCCGAGGCATGAACCATTGTGAGGTATGCAATTTGAACTAAACCAGTGTTTCACAGTATCCGTTTTGATTTTAAGGGGAAATACCTGGGGGTGGTTGGGAGTTCCAGAAATAGGCAGGTACTAAACACCATCAGGTGCTGCCAGTGCTGTGAAAGAATTTCTTTTTTTGTTTGAAACAGGGTCTCATTTTGTAGCTCAGGCTAACCTGGTACTTACTATATAGACCAGACTGGCCGAGAATTTGTGGTAATCTTCCTGCCTCTGCCTCTTGGGTGCTGGGATTACAGGTGTGTACCACCACACCACAATGCATATATCACCCTGTTATACCCATTTTATAGATAAGTCCGTTTCTACTTCAGCATGTTGGGCTCTGATGGCTAACTGAAATGTTATCAGTGAGATGGCAATGAAGGGGGATACAAAGGTCACAGGACAGGCACTCCAGGTACCAGACACTTAAAAATACTCCAAGCAGCTGGGCGTGGTGGCACATGCCTGGAGTCCCAGCACCTGGGAGGCAGAGGCAGGCGGATATCTGAGTTCAAGGCCAGCCTGGTCTACATAGTGAGTTCCAGGACAGCTGGGGCTACAGGGAGACCCTGTCTCAAAAAGACAAAAAAAAACAACCCAAAAAACAAAAAAACTCCAAGCATCACTGGGGAGTTTACTGATCCGGTGCGTGCCTGCTGCCCCCTTCCCAGGTTGTAGCCTCCATCTGGTCAAATTGGTGACTTTTTTCAGTTTATAGAGGAAATCTAAGACTTTCATCTCTTTGGTTCATAAAAGTATGTTATTTTTGCTGGGCGTGGTGGCACATGCCTTTAGTACCAGCACTCTTGGGAGGCAGAGGCAGGTGGATCTCTGAGTTCGAGGTCAGCTGGTCTCTGTAGCAAATCCAGGCCAGCTGTGGCTACAGGGAGAGTCTCAAAAAGACCAAAAAAACCGGAATGAAAACCCATCCTCCAACTCCAAAATGCTCAATTTCTTCCTCTTTGTGGGTGTGGGAGGGGTGGTGGTGGTTACTAAGAGGCCTGGAACTTTCTACTCCAGGAGGGATACTTAATATACAGAGATGCAGCAGCTTCTCCTTGGGGATGAACCCAGGGCAGTGGATATCAGGTTTGACTCAAGCACCTGCTTTGTGGTTACAGCCTGCTCCAAATTCCAACTCAGTTCAGTATCAGCTGTGGATCTGGGCTGCTAACTTAAGAAATCAGAGGCAAATACACAATATAGTAAGTACACATTTAAAAATCACCTGTGGCGTGATACTCTTGTGTTCAGGAGGCTGAGGCAAGAGGATCCTGAGTTCAAGGCCAGTCTGGGATATGGAACAAGACTCTCAACAAACCAGAGGGAAACAAAACATGAACAAAAAAAATTTCGAAGATGAAGTTTGGTGGAAACATGATGGAATGTCACAGGGCTTTCTGCAGAGCTAATGAGCGCCTGAAAGGAAATAACCAGTTGAGACACAGCAGCTGTCTTTAACAGAAGCTGCCACATGCCATCTTCACCTTAGTACCCCACGACCTGCACCTGTGGTCATCTTTGCAAGCGGGCCCAGAGGCCATGGAAAATAGTACCCAAATCTGCCTCCACCAACTTGGTGGGATCCCAATGTGCTTGTTAGCAAAGTCCCAGTCCTCCAGACTATGGTAAGGCAGTGTCTCCTGCAGCATGAAAGGGAGCCCGCTTAGGAACTCCTGCTGTGATAAGCAGTCACCTTTTGGGCAGTTTGACAGGGTATCATAAAGCCCAGGTTGGCCTTAAACCTCCTATGTAGTCAGGGATGAACTTGAACTTCAATCTTCCTGCTTCCACGTCCTGACTGTTGAGATTACAGGAATGCCCCACAGTGCCCAGCTCTGTGTCATTTAATTACCTATACTTAGGCAGAATTGGAAGCCTCAGACTTCAAATCCCTTAGTTTTGTTTGTATTCAAAACTTTGAAGGAGCTCAATATCAGTTACCCAATTAACAGATTGTAAGAAATTTTGTTTTTAAAATTTCATTTATTTAGTGTATGTACACATAAAAGAAATCACCCTCGGATCCCACCCAGCAAAAAACATGCACAAACCCAAGATATATGTGGAAGGGAGGGGCCCCAGGCCCCAAGTTAGCGGTTGGGATGGTGCAATCCTGTGAGTCACAAGCCCCATCATGAGGGCTGGACTGAAGTGTCAGGTAGGCTGGCCCTTGCTGCTGGCCCTAAAACAAGCGCGCGCCATAGCCAAAGGTCTGTTTGATGCCCTCAAAGTAGTATCGCTGCCAGCCCTGCCGCGTCCGCTCTTCCTCAGGAGCAGGGATGCCTCGGCCTTCCATGCACAGTTCTGTCTCTCCATTCTTGTCAATGAAGGTCAAGGTGATGGTGGCAAAGTGCCCTGTGGGAAGGGAGGTTTCAGATCCAGTTTCCAGGTTTGCTCAAACCGGGGCAAAGCAAGGCTTTGGGGAGAACAGCAGCAAGGCAGCAAACAAGCAAACACTACTCACCCTCCGGCCATGACTTAAACCTCCACTTCATTGCAATTTGTTTCTCAGGGACCTAAAATAAGCAAGAAGCTCAGTCTACTGAAACACCACAATCCTAGCCAGGCATGCCACCCGCTTTCTGTGTGGAACCTGTCACCTGTGTAATTACATTACTTGTAAGAGGACTTGAATTACAGCATTCGTTTGAAAAATAACACACTTGTTTTTTGGTCTTTTTGAGACCGGGTCTCCCTGTAGCCACAGCAGACCTGGAACTCAATATGTAGACCAGGCTGGCCTCGAACTCATCAAGATCCTCCTGCCTCTGCCTCCGGAATGCTGGGACTAAAGGCATGCACTACCACACCGGGCAAAAATAACACACTTTTATAAACCAGAGATGAAAGTCTATAAACTGAAAAAAAAGTCACCAATTTGATCAGATAGAGGCTACAACCTGGGAAGGGGGCAGCAGGCACTCACCAGATCAGTAAACTCCCCAGTGACGTTGCCATCAACCATGTGAAACTTTCCACCTTTGTCTGCTTCTAAGGTCGCGGGAGCATGGGTAAAGGCCTGAACCAGCTAGAGAGAGAGAGAGGTAGACATTCTGGCTGAAACCTGCACACTTAACTCTTCCCCAAGAGTCACTGTGCCCAACAAGTGGGTCCTGGGCCCCTCTATTCTGTTTCTCTACAGACCAGGCTTGGACTTCCTAACTCTGAATCCATGATGTCATTACTTCAGGCTCACTCACTTTCTCATTCCCCTTTTTGCAGTGTTAGGAATGAACTATTCTGCAGCACTGGGTATATCCCCAACGCCCATTCACTTTTGTAGTAAGAGTAGAGGTTCCTACTTCTATGTCCTCAAAATATTACAAACAGAAAAAAGGAGGAGGAAAGGAAAATCCCTTTTGATGAGTGACCACCTAGAGGCCTCTTCTCTGCTTCCTTCAAAGGGCCTCCAAGTTTAGTCACTAGCACCCCTGCATGTTGAGCGGCCCTAAAATGGTGATAAGCTCACACATACCTCTTGGGTGGTGAAGACTCTATAGAGCTCCTCTGGTGATGTCAGAAAGGATTCTCTAAGGGTGATCTTACAGGTGGGGATTTTGACACCAACAGGTTTGGCCTGGGTTTTTGAAGGAGCAGACTTAGCCTGTGAAAGCAGTGAAAGGGGTGACTTTAGAGTAAGTGAAATCTCAAATCAACATGGCTGCAGAGACAACTCACTCACTCATGAAATTCTGTACCTCCAGAAAAGCTAATTATTCAATGTTGAAGGGAATTTGTGAGTGTAGATGTGCGAACTCTTCTAGAAAATCCTCACTGAAAACTTCCACTCTAGGAAGAATTTTTTTTAAAAATGTGTATATAGCTAGGCACGGTAGCACATGCTTTTAATCCTAGCACTCCAGAGGCAAAGGCAAGTGGATCTCTGTGAGGTCAAGGTCAACCAGGTATACAGTGATATCCTGTCTCTAACTTCCCCCAAGAAAAAGTGTGTGAATATGTGTGTGTGTGAATGTATGCCACATGTATATGTGGATGGAGACTGCTAAAGAGGCCAGAAAAGGGTGCTGGATCCTAAGAGAGCAGGAAATGCTAAGCCATCTCTCCAGCCCCTAGGAAGATTTTTTTAAAAACACTTTTTTTTTTTTGGTCTTTTTGAGACAGGGTCTCCCTGTAGCCCCAGCTGTTCTGGAACTCACTACATAGACCAGGCTGGCCTTCAACTCACAGAGATCTGCCTGCCTCTGCCTCCTGAGTGCTGGGGTTAAAGGTGTGCGCCACCAGGCCCAGCTTAAAACCATTTTTTTAATTTAGAATTTATTTTCATTTATATGTATGAGCGTTTGCCTGTATGTACTACATGCATGCCTGGTGCCTGCAGAGGGCCTCGTATCTCCTAGTACGGGAGACAGACAGTTGTGAGCCACCATGTGGGTGCTAAGAACCAAACCTGGTTCCTCTGTAAGAGCAGCAAGTGCTCTTATCTGCTGAGCCTTTCCAGTCCACAGAAAACTCTCATACTCACTAAAAAAACCTATGCTGGAAGAGCTGGACATAGGAACTAGGGTTAACTCAATAGCAGAGGGCTTGTTTAGCACATGCAAGGCCCTGGGTTTCAGCCCCAATACAAGAAAGAAAAGAAATCAAGGAAGAAAAGAACAGGAAGACAAAAGAAAGGAAAAGAAGGGGAAAAAGAAAAAGAGAAGGGGAGAAATAAAGAGAAAGAAGGCTGGATGTAGCTTTTTTTCACTTCCAGAATATTTTTCATCATTGACAAAAGGCTGCCAGGGCTCCAACCCAAATACTGTGCCTGAATCACATAAGTTCTATCTCTATGTTCCTCCGCAAATCAAATGGAATGGATACATTTCCTGATGTGTAAAGTGAGGGACTTAATCCTTGAGATCTTTATGACCGAAGTATGGAACATCAACACCCCAGTTAGAAATGATGCAAAAGACCACCTTGGGCTCAAAACCTCCTGACTGGTATTAAGTGTAACCTAACTAAAAGTCACATTTTGACACCATGGATGGCTTTCTGCTCTAAGGGTCCACTATCAACCAATTAAAAAATAAGTGGCTGGAGAGACAGCACCACTTGCTGCTCTTTCCGAGAACCCAAGTTCAATTCCTAGCACCCACATCAGAAGACTCACAGCTACCTCCAACTCCAGTTCCCTAAGACTCAACACCTTCTGGTCTCCGAAGGCACTGTACACGTTATGCACATACAGACAAGCAAACACACACACACACACACACACACACACACGCGCGCATGCACGCAACGTAAAAGCAATTAAGAGAAACAGGTTAAATATTGATAGACAACTATATATTGTGGACTCTCTAAATAAGAACATGAACAGACTGCTTTGGCTTTGGAGTCAGAGACAAAGAGAAAAGCTGATGTGGAACATGGAGGCCAGCCTCCCCCATCACCTGGGAATAGTGCTTACCTTGCACACTTCAGTTTTTGGCGCTGGCTGTCCCACTGGGTCTACCGATTCTCCATTGACTGTGGGCAAGATCATGCCCTGTGTGAACTCTGAAAAGATAAATCCCCATTTGTTTCTTAGTAGCCGACATGGGAAATTTTGACAGATATAGCTATCATAAACCACAATTAAGAAAAGAACAAAAAGGAAGTCTATATTCTGTATCTTTAATTTCATGGCGTCTACAAACCATCCTTAACTCCAGTTCTAGGAGAATCCGAAGCCCTCTTCTGACCTCCAAGGCATTGCACAACACGGGTGCACTCACATATATGCAGGCAACACATGCATACACATAAAATAAAAATAATAAAATTAAAAAAAAAAAAGTTTAAATTCCTAGGCCAGGTATGGTGGTGCATGGCTTACACCTAACACTTGAGGGGGGGGGGCAGATATAGGTGGATTTCTTTTGCATTCAAGGCCAGTATGGTCTGCATGGTGAGGATTAGGCCCAGGGCTACAGTGAGACCCTGTCTCAAAAGTAAAAGTTTAAACTCTTGACTAATTGGAAGCATTAAACTTGTTAAGTGCAAGTCTATTATGTAAGTCAGCTAGTTAGTGGAGCAACACATCAGTGACTTCAAGAGTAGGGAGCCCACCCCAGGACCTACCACTACATGTTTATTCCCTTTCTTCTGTACAACGGCCACACCAGTCACAGCACTGGGGCTCGTCTCTCACCTTCTCTGCTGGTCATTATACACACTCAGACACCAAGATCAGAATGAACTGGCAAAAGTGGAATCCCAGGGGAGCTGGGCTCACCTTTGATTCTAACCATGTAAACATTCCTGGAGAATGCATATTAGACAGTGCAGGATTATTTTCCAATAGTCTTAAGATTGGTGCTATCTAATGAAACTATGCATACCTCAAATGTAATTTAAATATTTCTAATAGCCATATTAAAAAGTTAAAATGTACAAGGTGGAAGTTCACTAGCACATTTAATCTTACCATCTAATGTCATGCTAATGTCATGTTCATTTCAACACACTATCAATCTTTAAGATCACTAAGATATTTTTCACTATTTTCTGGTGCCCTCTTCAAATCCACTGTGTATTTTATACTCACAGAGCATTATTATTGAGTGAGCACCATTTCAAGAGCTTAATAGCCAACACAGCATGAGCTCTTTCTCTTAACTCAGAATAATTTCAAAAAAAAAAATAACACCCCTCCTCCCCAAAATTTACCCATTTGCCCAAGGACAATTCAGCCCATCAGACAGTGCCTGACAGGTGGAAGCCAGACTCCTAAGGCACATGGCGTTCTCAGAAGATACCTGTTTTGAGGGTGCTGATGTAAATGCCCACTGCTTCTCTTAGAAGTTTCACCCCTTCTTCCTTCATTAAGGCCACGAGATTTGTGTCAGGCTCATCTTTGGCAAGGCTCACACTAATCTGTGTGAAAGATTACAAGTAAGTGATAAAAACTTAAGAGACAACATCATGAATGTGAGGGTTGAGCAATCAGGTGACGGCTAACATTTCCAAAAGAAATGTGTAGAGCTGGCATATTCATACAGGCCACATTAGTTTTTTCTTTTGCCTCTGTTGAGTCAAAGGTGGCTAATGTTAGAACCCATCTCCTGAGCAAAGAAATTAAGTAAGCATTAAGTTGCTCTAGAAGCTTCCAATGGCATCATATAGCAATCTGAAGTCTGCAATTCTGAACGCTCAGCCTAAGCCTGGACTATTAATCCTGAATGATAGGTCACTTTTCTCTCATCAGACTCAAGAGAGTGGGGAGGAATCAGACAAGGAGTTAGGAAGCACAAACCTCCACTTCATCCACGCTGTTTTCATCAGACAAATTAGGGATCTCCACATGGCCCTTGTATTGCACTCCTGACTTAGAGGTACCTGTCAAAAGCAATGCAATTCCATCAGCCTCCTCCTTTGTAGGAAAGGTCTCTGTAATACCGTCCTGTCAGAGCACTACCCCTTTGGCGTCTTCTGACCCTCCATTCTGAGCCAACCCTCTATTCTCAAGGGAATGCCACAAGCCAGATGCAATCAATTGTACCCCCAATGTCTTTCCTCACCCCATTACTGGAGAGAGATCAACTGGGTTATTACACTGGTAGCTACACAGACTGGGTACTAGCTCCATTCTACCAGAGCTGAGGTCAGCAGCCACTACCATCAGTTCTGTTAGAATACTCGCTTCTGAACACTTGTTCTGAAAACAAGCATTTATTCCAATGTGACTGATATGTTAAGGAACAGTCTGATCATGGCAATATCATGTTTGCTTCAATGTGGTTTTATCGTGGAAATAAAAGTAACACAGAAAACTACACCCAGGTGAACAGAATTGCATAGGAATAAACAAAACACAAACCTCAAAACATCTGTCAAGCTGGTTACGTGCCACAACCACACAATCTGGTATGTGATGGTCCTCCTGCACACCTCACTTCCACTACCTCACAACAGCCCACACGCTGCAACTTCTGTGATGCCCACCAACACAGGGAAACTTGAGGCCTTTTCCAAAGAAAAACACCACCCCAGTACAGCATTTATGTATTTCACATTCTTCAACATTCATGAAAGTTTGCTACCATATGTGTATGTATGTTTTGGTCTTTTTGAGACAGGGTTTCCCTAGCTCAGAAAAAAAAAAAGACAAAAAAATTTTTTTTATTATGGTTGTGTATTCCTCCAGAGCCCAGAGGCCTTGGATCCCTCTGGAGCTGGAGTTGCAGGCAGTTATGAGAAAACTGATATGGGTACTTGGAACAGAACCTGGGTCCTCTGCAAGAGCAACATGCTCTCTTAATCACTGAGCCATCTGTCCAGTCCAGTTTCTGTATTAAAAAAAATGTATCACTTAAAAAAAAAACAAAAACAGTATCACTGATGCAGGCCATGGTAGCCCACACCTTTAATCCCAGTTCTTGGGAGGCAGAGGCAGATGGCTCTCTGGGAGCTGAGTCCAGCCTGATCTACATAGTGAGTTCCAGGACAGGTGGGGCTACAGGGAGATCCTGTCTCAAAAAGACCAAAAAAAAAAAAAAAAAAAAAAGTATCACTGATTGTTTCAAATGTTGCATTTCTTTCTCTTCCCCTGGAATTCACAGCCATTTTTCTGTTTCACCTCCCAAGTGGTAGAATTATAGGCATATACCACCACACCTAATAGGCACTGCATTCTAACTCTATCTGCACTATAAACTTTTTTTTAAAAAAAAAAAAAAAACAAAAAAAACATACATATAGGGACTGGGCGTGGTGGCGCACACCTTTAATCCCAGCACTTGGGAGGTAGAGGCAGGCAGATCTCTGTCAGTTCAAGGCCAGCCTGGTACATAGTGAGTTCCAGGAGAGCTGGGGCTACAGCAAGCCCCTGTCTCAAAAAGACCAAAAAAAAAAAAAAACCAACCAAACAAACATACATACAGGCATCCAAAGTGAGGCGGCAAAGGAAATATGCATCCCATGCTCCCCAAAGACATTACGTATGCCGCTTGTTAGGTTCCTGAGAATGTTTTTTTTTTTTTTAATTGAGTGATTATTGCAGTGTGGTAATTTTTAGGAATGCATGCTAACTCCAGCAGAACTGACTCTACTTCAAAACTAATCAACATTTACTTTCACCTCTCTAGGCTTCAGTTTCTCAACGTATTATATAAAAAGGAGACTGAGCAAGATAAGGTTCCTTCCAGACTACAATGGCATAATTTCAGTGTACTCTTTATTTTTATTTTATGGGTATATTGTATATAAGTGTATCATGTGCATGCAGTGACCACAAAGACCATAGAGGGCATGAGATCCCCCAGGACTGGAGTTAAGAATGGTTGTTAGTCACCATGTGGGTGCTGGGAACTGAACCCAGGTCCTCTGCAAGAGCAATCAGTGCTCTTAATTGCCAAACCATTTCTCCAGCCCACAGGTGTACCTTTATTTATTTATTTTTTGGTCTTTTTGAGACAGGGTCTCCCTATAGCCCCAGCTGGCCTGGAACTCACAGAGATCCACCTGCCTCTGCCTCCCAAGTGCTGGTATTAAAGGCGTGCACTACCACGCCTGGCCTCCACAGGCATACTTTTAAAAAATAAAAATCAGCACAGAGACCCTGTCTCAAAAAGACCAAAAAAAAAAAAAAAAAATTTATGAGGGGCCTGTAGAGATGGCTCAGCAGTTAAGAGCACTGACTGCTCTTGCAGAGGACCCAGGTTCGATTCCCAGCACCCCATGGCAGCTACAAACTGTCCTTAACTCCAGTTACAGGGAACTCCAAAGACCTCTTCTGACATCCATGGCACTGCACAACAAGGGTGCCAACATGGGTGCACTCACATACATGCAGGCAATACACTCATACGCATAAAATAAAAATAATATTTTTGAAATTATGAATAGATTTATCTACTGTTATCCTCTTTTCATTATTCATTTCAGACGTATTTACTTTTCTTTTTAGATGAACTTATTTAAGCATAAATTCATTCATGTTTTATACCAGGCATAGACAGGCCACATTCTTTTGGTTTATACTGTTTTCAGTTCAGTCTCTGAACTGTCAGAGTCATCTAAGTGGGACACACATGGCCCCAATTCTTTCCTAAGATTATCACAGAAGGGACATTAAATCAGAAGGTAGATAAGGGAGCCCCAAATGATAGCCACACACCAGCTTCATTAGCAGAGATCTAACTTAAGACTCACACTGGATTTAGAAAATTAAAACTTAAAAAAACTCCCTCTTCCTCTTAAATCATTCATAAGACAAATATACAATGGAACCAGTCTGAAGAAATATCCCTTTATGAATCCTGACACAGATCAAGGTCCAAAGTACAGTGCCCCAAGACTTCACTGGTGGGACCAAAACAGAGGAAATCCACTTAGTGTTCCACAGTGATAGAGAAATTTCAGCACCTAATACTGTTTCCCTCCAAAGCAGCACTGTCTTCTCTCCAGCTTCTCAAAAGAGTGATGGAAATGACACTAACCACTTCTCTGGCAGCCCAGCTAATACTTACCTGTCCAGTTTAGTTTGATGCTCCATTCATAAAAGAAGATAAGTTTGCCTTTTCGGTTGTTAATGGATGCCTCTCCATCCAGCTTATTCACTTCTGTCACCTCACACTTGCCCTCCTCATTTTGTATCTGGACTGCCAAGAATAGAGTTTTCAGCTTCTCTGTGGACCAATTTGAAGCATCCCTCTCTGTCCTGCAAAACAGAAATAGAGCTACAGACCAGCAGTCAAGGAGAGGATACACTGCTTCAAGAAAGAGAATGCAAGGTCAAAGGAAGCCTGATGAAAGAAAAGAAAAAACCCTCCAGTATGTCCACAAATGAGTCACTTTTAGGAAGCAAGGGGGTGGTATGTTGTCAAGTGCTGTACAAACTAGTAGAAAGTTATGGTCTCTCGTCTCAGATGCTTTAACATGACGCCCCCATTTGGTCAAAAGGAAAGGTGCACACACACTACGGAGGCCAGAGGAGCAAAACAGCATTTCGCTAAAATCCCAGGAGGAATAAACCGGCAATGCTAGCCTCATTAGCAGTGTTCTGACCTGTCATTCAGACTCTGCTATAATGCTTTACATATTCTATGCCCTCTAGACGGTGTCAAAAACTTAAGTCCACAACAAAAATTAGGTCAAGTACTCTATAGGTTTAGAGGAGACAAGTGAGAAAAGAGAAAATTCTTTCCCCTCCTACTAAAGATATTAAGTAGCAGCAAAACAAGCTGTAACAAAATAAAAACAACAGTATGAGGAAAGTTCGTGGAGCTGCAAATAAGTAAACACTGCTTCCGGAAGATTTTATAAAGACAACGCTTGTAAAAACGGTCAGGCTATATAAAATCATGACTGCCAGGCAACCTGGGGTTGTAACAGAACTTAACAGTTCCGGCTGGGAGGTTGCGTGGAGTTCAGGATCGCGGAGCTCTAAGCGCCTTGCAGAACACCTTCCAAAGGTTCTCCCGCTGGACCGAGGCAGCAGTCCCCCATGACTTTTACTTTCCCGTTTACCCGCAAAACAGCAATTACAGCGCCTGGGCCTTGAGACTTCCCCAGCAAACCAACACAATCGAAAGGGGTTTGGATCTCACTGGCTAACCCCGCCACGTGTAGGAAGTATCTCCCGACTCAGGCTGGATGCGGCAACTAGGGCGCTCGGATCTCTTCCCTCCCAAATCCCTCCTTCGGGACGCAGCGGTCCATTTGGAACCCCTCGCCCCCCCAACACAGCGATGGTGGAGACCGGCTGACACGACCCTTACCACAGAAAGGACTCGCGCCCAATCTCAGGGCAGGGCTTCCCGAGTCCCAGTTTTGTACACGCCAAGGTCCCGGGCACCCCCAAACCCTAGCCTGGACGCAATGCTCTTGCGGCCTGCCTTGCTGGCCCTCACCAGTGCCAGTTGTTGACGTTGGTAGCATCTGCACGCTCCTCCACGATCCAGCGTGGGTCTCCCTCACCCCACTTGGCCATCGGCTCTCTTATCACGCCGCTACTAGCTCCCAAGCAGCTGCAGCCACAGCCTCAGGACCGCTTGGTCCCAGCCGCCGGGCAGCGCCTGGAAACTACTAGAAGCGGCAGCAGAACCTCCTGGCTTGCTTTTCCCTCCACCCCTACCCCCTCCCCGCCTTAACTTCCGGCTCCTCCTCACGCCTACCGGGTACTTCCGTTCCAAATAGCCAAACGGTAGTTTCCGCCAGTTCTGGAGTTCCTTCAAACTCTCTTAGGTCATCGTCAGGGTGCTAAAGTTTAGTCCCTCAAACTACCATTCCTCACCAGTGGGTCGGGACACAAAGTACATGTCTCACTGTTTCCTTGGGCCCTAATCCGACCTGCTGAGCCTGATGGGAGTTGTAGTCTTGCTAAACGACCCTTTAGATAACTGCAGAAGGTCGACCTGAAAGTGAAGGAAATGACCTAGCACGGCGCGCTGGGTTTTCTGGGAATGGTAGCCCAGAAGCCTCGCGGCCCACTGGTATAGCGCCTGGACGACAGAGGCCAAAAAACTACAATTTCCAGGATGCTTTGCGGCAACTTTCTTCACCGTGTTTCCTCCCCACCCCCCCCCGCGACTGTCCCCTTTCCGCCCCTTCTTTATGCCGCACAGCCGGATTGAAAAGGCAGGTCCGGCGGCTGAGGCTGGCGCTGTCCTGAGAGGGAGGGCTCGGTGTGGAAGAGGTGAGGGTGTCCCAAGTCCCTGCCTGGGCAGCGGATCTGACCGAACCCACCTTTTTGACATCCTTAGTCTTTCCCTCTTTTGTCGGAGGGCTCTCACTCTCGGCCTTACTCCTCGGGTCGACTCTTGGGCGTCAGAGTACGCGGGGAGTTGGACTTCCACTGAGCCCCAGCAGCCGGTTGAGAGCCCGACATTGGTTCTGAACGAGCATCTATTTTCCCAGGGGACCCGCTAGGCTCTGGCGCTTGCGAGAGACTCATGGCTTCCTTGGACGTTCCTGTGTTAGCTCACGTCTCGGGTCTTTTTCCCAAGCCTCACCTTGAAACCTGGTCTGACTTCTCCGAGGCTGATTTCTACAATGCCCGGAGGCAGGGAGCGTGTTAGTTGTGGGGTTTTGTTTTTGTTTTTTAACTCTTCTGTTTTCCTACGTCATTTTCCTGTTCACCTCGCTGATCTTGGGAGCTCTCAGTACGAGTGACGATGAGATAGATCTCTGAAGCATTTTAAATCACGTTGAAGCCCCTTTTTTGGACACTCTTCAAATTATTTTGTTGTCTTTTTACTTGCCAAGTAAATCACCTTCTCATTTGGCACTAGAAGTACAAATTGATACTGTTAAAGATTCCAGAAATGCTTTCGTGGAATATTGGGTTTGTTCACATTCTCTGCTGGTTTATACCATTGTAAAGATCTGCCCTATTTTTCCCAGAAGTGAAAAACGTGTAGAAAGGCCATGCAAGCCAGTGCAGAAATAGTCCAAGAGCCAGAAAAGCTGGATTGTAATTTTGACTATGAGTTATTAACAAAGTTGTTTTTTACTTTTATGCCTCATTTTCGTAGTCAGTGGGATGAAAAGGGAATTTCCCAGGCCTACCTTAAAAGGATTGTCCTCAAGATCAAATGAATGACAGAGTTATTTATGAAATTAATTCTAAAGTCATATATGTTCTATACACACCCTCAACATGTGTGTCTGGCTTAAATTTTTTAAATTTAATTTTAGGATTGTTTTTAAAATGTCTATGGGGGGCTGGGAATACAGCTTAGTGATAGAGCACTTGCCTAGCATATGTGAAGCCCTAAGTTCAATTCCCAGCATTGAAAAAAATAAATTCCTCCAGTTTAATCAAAGATACCATGATGATTCTGTCAGGCAGTAAGTGCTTTACACACATCTGGTTTAATCCTCATAATTCCTATAAGGCAGGCCACCTGTTATTACCATTTTATAGATAAAGAATAAAGGTGTGCCAATGAGGTATCTGGGACTAAAAGGATGTAATAAGTGTTTATCTTCTGCTACACATTTGTTAGGTTTTCTGAATTCTGTTAATTTTTTACTGTACATCAGTAAAGGTAAGGTAGCATTTTCTTCAGGACTTAGAGCCATTAACCTTTTGACTTTGACAGTTTGTAGTTGGTGAGGTGCTGTGGAAGTTTGGGAACCTACTTTTGGGCCTACGCTGTAGTTTTCACTCTAATCCAGTTGTCATTGATAGTGTAGTTTGCTGTTTTAGGGAAAGTCTTGTTTTTGCAAAGTGGTGAGAGGAACTTGGGGTCTTTTTAAGTATTTTTCTTTCCTCAGGCATGGTCTCAGTTTCCAAAATTTGGCCAAGTAGTTAGCAAATAATCATGACTTGAAGAGACAGGCAGGATAATTCCACATATTTTTAGTTGCTTTGCCTTCAGTCATGTCAGGCATTTAAAAAACATACAGGGAGAGAGGGACACTTGCCCCTTAACTGTTGCAGTTGCTGGATATGCTAACTCTGTTGTATGCTCCTTCAGGAGAAAGACTGTGTCTTGTGCTTTCTGTAGTATTTTTTAAAAATATATATTTTATTATTTTTATTTAATGTGTACGAGTGTATGGCCTGTATGTATGTGAGTGCACCCCTGTCATGCAATGTTGCGGAGGTCAGAAGAGGGTGTCCGATTCCCTGGAACTGAAGTTAAGGACGGTTTGTAGCTGCCATGTGGGTGCTGGGAATCAAACCCAGGTCCTCTGCAAGAGCAATCAGTGCTCTTAACTGCTAAACCATCACTCCAGCCCCCTTTCTATCATTCTTATTGTACCTGAGAGAGTTCTTTGAATACAGTAGAGGCTCTTGCAGTGAATGTTTCTGGCTAACTAGAGAATCTAAAGTATGATCTGATGAGTTGGAAACCCAAGGATCTGATCTTTGTGGCAGGTTCAGAATTCTTTTCTTTTTCTTTTTTTTTTTGGTCTTTTTTGATATAGGATCTCCCCGTAGCCCCAGCTGGCCTGGAACTCGCTATGTAGACCAGGCTGGCTTTGAACTCACCGAGATCTGCCTGCCTCTGCCTCCTGGGTGCCAGAATTAAAAGGCATGTGCCACCATGCCCGGCTCCAGATTCTTTTCTGTATCCCTAATCTTTGGGAGCAGTTTGTAGTGGAATGTCCAGTAAGGGATGTATCTTTTTTTTATTCCAGATGAACAGGACGAAGGGTGATGAGGAAGAATATTGGAACAGCTCCAAGTTCAAGGCTTTCACTTTTGATGACGAAGATGATGAGCTCTCACAGGTAGGTTTCCACAGTTGCTGAACGTCATGCCTTACTCTTTACTGCTCTAAAATTCCTTCCCCTTTCAGCCTGGATAACCTAGCTTTTGACCATACTTTAGTATGCTCATAAATGTTTTGGGTCATACCCTCAGAAAAACTTTTGTGTTAGTCAGCTTCCACCACTTTAAGGAAATACTCCAGATAATCAACTGATCCAGAAAGAGCTTTATTTTGGCTCAGTTTCAGAGGTTCTAGACCATGGTCAGCCAGTTCCATTACTTAGGACTTGGGATAAGCAGCACATCATGGTGCAAACATGTGGCAAAGCAAAACAGCTGAGTTCATTGCCAGGTAGCAAAGCAGAATAGGACAGGGTAGCTCTCATAATCCCCTTTGGAGACAGCCTTCCATGGACCTAAGCACTCTAAGCTCCACTTCTGAAGGGTTCTGCTACCTCTCAATAGGGCTGCCTGGGGACCAAACCTTTAACAGACAGGCTTTTAAGGGCCATTCAGAATCCAAACAAATAGGGGCTGGTGAGATGGCTCAGCTAGTAAAGGCTCTTGCCAAAGGCTGGTGACCTAAGTTTGATCTCCAGAACCCACATATAGGTGGAAGGAGAGAATCAACTCCATAAAGTGGTCGTCTGACCTCCACTCATGCACCATGGCATGGCACATGTATACATACACATTATGTACACAAACTCATGGAGAGAGGTCCTTAAGAAAAGCCAGAAAGACTGTAAAAACCAACTTCACCCTTCTTTTACCTTCAAGAAATCCCAAGTCTTTTACTCATGTGATATAATTTTTTGTTACTATTATTATTTCTATTTACCTTTTTTTTTTGAGATAGATTCTCATGTAGCCCCTGCTGGCCTGGAACTCATTATATAGAAGACACTGAACTTCTGATCTTTCTACCTTCTTCTTCTTTTACATTAAAAAATTTTTTTTGTTACATTTGTTTGTTTGTGTGTGTGTGAGTCTATGCATGTGCCACTGTGTATGCGTGGAGATCGGGGGTCAGTTTCTGGGAGTCGATTCTCTCCTTCCACCTTGTGGAATATTGTAGGCCCCTGTTGTCTTTGTGTTTGTTTTGTTTTTCTTTTTTGAGATAAGGTCTCACTATGTAGCCCTGGCTGACCTTGAACTGTGTAGACCAGGCTGGCCTCAAACTCACAGAGATCCTCCTGCCTTTGCCTCCTGAATGCTGGGATTAAAGGAGTGGGCTATAACACTGGCTTTTTTATTTTCACTTAAAAAAAAATTTTTTTTTCATTGCAATTGCCTCCATCTCCTGAGTGCTGGGATTATAGGCATGTGCCACCATACGTGGTGTGTGTATGTGTGCGTGCGTGCGTGCGTGTGTGTGTGTGTGTGTGTGTAGTTTTGTTTTGTTTCATTTTTTTGAGACAGGGTTTCCTTGCATCTCCATCTGGCCTGGAACTCTCTGTGTAGACCAGGCTGGCCTCTATCTCACAGAGATCTACCTGCCTCTGCCTCCCAAGTGCTGAGATTAAAGTCTAAATATGAACCTGGTTTTTGTTTCCCATACACCTTACAAATATACATGGCCTGAAGTAATTTTTTTTGGTCTTTTTGTGACAGGGTCTCCCTCTAGCCCCAGCTGGCCTGGAACTCACTATGTGGATCAGGCTGGCCTCAATCTCACAGAGATTTGCCTCTGTCTCCTGAGATTAAAGGCGTGCTCTACCACACCCTTCGAGACTCTTCCCTTAGGAAGAGACACTTAAACAGAAGGCCCTCTCCTGCCTTAGGAGCTGAGTAGGAACTCCAGCCAGGTGCCATCAACATCCACATAGACCAGGCTGGCCTTGAACTCACAGAGATCCACCTGCCTCTCCCTCCCAAGTGCTGGAATTAAAGGCATGAGCCAACATACCCGGCTGATTGCTGTTTTTGAGATGGGATCTTGGTGTGTTACTTAGACTGATCTCAAATTCTTGGGGTGAAGCCATTCCTCTGCTTTGGTCTCCTTGGTAGCTGGAACTATAGGCACATACCACTATGCATTCCTAATTTATTTTTGAAGATGACCCGTATTGGAACAGTCATTTTTTGAGAAGTCATTGACAGAATATGATTAGAATTCAAAACTGGCTTTGATTCCTCCACTGGACTGCAATACTGTCTAAAATACAATTTGATTTCTATGCAAGTATCTGGTGGGCCAGATTTTGACTGCAGAGGAAACAGTATTGGCTATCATGAAGTCCCAGTTGCTCATTTAGAGAGGTGGGAAGTGATGACTGCCTGAGTACCCCGATTTATGTCCCTCTGTAGTTAAAGGAATCCAAACGGGCAGTGAATAGCCTTCGGGACTTCGTGGATGATGATGATGATGATGATGATCTGGAGCGAGTCAGCTGGACTGGGGAACCTGTGGGAAGTAAGTATGGAGTCTCTACCAGGGGGTTGATATTCAGGGTTCTTGTCACTAATGAAGGCTCTTCTTTACTCCTCAGTGCTAGTCAAGTAGCTAGACTGTTGTCAGATGATGTATGTCTGGAAGTTCAAGACCACGCAGAGATACTGGAACCACAGCAATAGTTCCCTATGGCTTTCTGGATCTGCTGTTCTAGTGCGAATGCTTTCATAGCAATTTCAGACTCGTTGGGGTACTTGTTAAAATTACAGAGTCCTAGGCTTTACCTTTGAGGTTCTTGTTCAGTAGGTATTTGTAGGGGGAGTCACATGTGTGTGCGCGTGTATGTATAATGGGAATTGAGCCTTATGCTCCACCACTGAGAGCCCTGGGTAGGCTCTCATGTGGTCATAGTTGGGAACTATTGACTTAATGATTCATAACTGGTTGGCAAAACTACTGTCCTTGGCCACCAAGTTTTATAGAATTATATAATACCACTTCATTTCTTCACAGAGTTCATCTGATTTTTTTTCCCTTTAGCCCCAGTTAAAATATTTTCAATTAAAAGCTTCCTTCCTTCCTTCCTTCCTTCCTTCCTTCCTTCCTTCCTTCCTTCCTTCCTTCCTTCCACTAGAAGGCAGTATAGCATGATTTAAAAACAAAAAGATTAAAGGCATACATTGATAAGTTTTCTTCCCACAGTGCTATGAGTCTTCTCAGTTCTCTGTCCTTGTCATCCCTAAAACTAGTTAGTGTTGCTTTGTTATTGTATAACCAGCTAAGGATATTTTTACACTTAGAAATGCTTATAGGAATACATTTTGCACCCATGATTATACACATATACCTTGGTGTTTTGTTTCTTTGTTTTTTTGTTTGTTTGTTTTGTTTTGTTTTGTTTTGAGACAATCTCATTCAATCTCACTCGAGGCTGGCCTGGAATTCACTATGTAGCCCTTATTGGCCCAGCCTCAAACTCGAGACAGTTCTTCTGTCTCAGCCTCCTGAGTGTTGGGATTACAGGTATAAGCCAGCATTACCTTGCCCCTTTGATGTGTTAATAAAATTTGGAGATCTTTCCATAGTAATATAAAGAAATTTCTGATGTATTCTTGACTTTTAAATAGTAGCAATATTACATTGAATGGATTGCCAAAATGTAATTAAATTAATTAATCTACTATTAATGAACTTGAGATTGTTGTATGTTCCCAGTTGATAACTGTATTCTGAGTAAAGGAAAGTTCAAGTCTCAGAATTACTGGACTAGGCTATCTGTATCAGTATTGGATAGGAATTGTCAGTTGCCTTTCATAGGAGCTGTACCAGTTTGTACTCCCACCAGCAATGCAGAAGGAAGGGTTCTGTTTCCACACAGCCTTGCCACACCTTATCAAGCTTTTTGTTCTCTGCCCATCTTACAGAGGACCAAGAGTATTTCATTGTACTTTTAATTTGTAAGACTGTTATTAAGAGTGAGCTAGAGAGAGCCGGGCATGGTGGCGCACGCCTATAGTCCCAGCACTTGGGAGGCAGAGAAGGCAGAGACAGGTGGATCTCTGTGAGTTCAAGGCCAGCCTGGTCTCCATAGTGAGTTCCAAGACAGCTGGGGCTGCAGGGGGACCCTGTCTCAAAAAGACCAAAAAAAAAAAAAAAAGAAAAAAAAAAAAAGAGTGAACTAGAGAGAAAATACACGCATGACTTGTTAAGTGAGTTATACTAATAATTGCTCAAGAAACGAGTGAAGTATCTTCATAGATTTGAAAGCCATTTGGATTTGAATTTCCTTCTCTGTGGTCTGTTCATTCATTCCTTTGCCCATTTTCCTGGTGATTAGTCTATTTGTCTATTTGATGATACCTTTTTGCCTTGCTTCATGCTGGGCAAGGGATCAAGAGTTTGTTGATTGTTGGGTGTCAGGGATTGATTTTAGAATAGGATTACTGATTTAGTTCTTACCAACCTGCAGGTATTTCATGGTCCATCAAAGAGACTGCTGGGACTAGTGGGTCAACCAGTGAGGGACGTGAACACCTAAAGAACCGAAACAGCTTCTCCTACACACAGCTACCCAAACCTACTTCTACCTACTCCCTGAGCAGCTTCTTTAAAGGTAAAGAGTGGAGGGTAAGGGACAGGAAGTCCTTTGCTTTTATCACAAAAATGCTCGGGCTGAAATTTTCATTGACTGTTGAAGAATTATCATTTGAACAGGCAGCTTAGTATTAGGATTAGGAGAAGTGAGAAATTCATAGGCAGTAGACTGGATTTTTAGAACATGATCAATGAAATTGACATTAACCCCTGGCAGGTATGAAAGAAATTTGCCTAGATCAGAATTCCTGCTTACCCTTTGTGCAATGCTGTTGGGATCCCTTGTGTATTGCTGGTGGGAATATGTAACTGTGTAGCTACTGTGGAAGACAGTATGGCATTTCCTCAAAAATTTAAACATAGAATTACCATGTGAACCAATAGTTTCACTTCCAGTACATACCAACGAGAACTGAAAGCAGGAATTTGAGCAGATATTTATTTGTACATTAATATTTGAGGAAGCAGTACTCACAACAGCCCAAAGGATTGAAATAGTGTATCCATTGTGGGCTGAAAGGATAGACAAAAAATGGAATGTACACACAAAGAACTATTAGCCTTAGAAAGGAATGCACATGATATGTCTTACAACGTGGATGAGCTGTAAAGTCATTATGCAGAATGAAATAAAATCACAAAAGAACAAAAGTATGACTCTACTGGTATGGATATACTGGAAGACCTCATAGAGACAGGAAGTAGCATGGTAGTTTCCTAAGGACTAGGGTGGAGGGAATGGATAGAATCTCAGATTGGGATGATGAAAAGTTCTGGAAATGGATGTTGAGATTGTAGAACAATGTAAATGTACTTATTGCCATTGAATTCTACATGGAAAGAAGATGAGAATGTTGAATTTTATGTTATTTATATTTTAACCACACTGAAAAAAATTTTCTCCCTGCCTCCCCCTGCTTTAATAGCACCTCAGGTGTCTGAAGTTGAGTAAAAGTTTTTTTGTTTTTTTTTTGCTCTTCTCTTTTTTTGAAACAGGGTCTTCCTGTAGCCCCAGCTGGTCTGAAACTCAGTATGTAGACCAGGCTGACTTTGAACTCACAGAGATCCACCTGCCTCTGCCTACAGGCGTGTTCCACCATGCCTGGCAAGTAAAAGCTTTTTTAAGGCTAATTCCTTATATTGCATGATAAGGCTCCTTATACCCTCTGACCTTAGCCAAGTCTGGATGGTCTGACTTGAACTGTTGGCCTCTTCCGTCTGTGCTCTTTCTCCTTAGGTAGAACTAGACCTGGAAGTTTCCAGTCCCTTTCTGATGGTAAGTATCAACTCCTTTCTTTTTTGTTTTTAAACTTTATTTTTATTTTATGTGTATGAGTGTTATGCCTGCATGTATGTAAGTGCACCCATGTTGTATGTACAGTGCTCACAGATGCCAGAAGAGGGCATCAGATTCCCTGGAACTGGAGTTATGGATGGTTGTTAGCTGCTATGTGGGGTTTGAACCCAGGTCTTCTGCAAGAGCAGTCAGTGCTCTTAACCACTGAGCCATCCTTCCAGCCCTGAGACTCTTTTCTTTTCTTTTTAACATTTTTTTTAATTTTTTTTTTTGTTTTATGTGAATGCATGTATTGCCTACATATAGGTAAGTGCACCTGTGTCTTGCAATGCCCGCGGAGGTCAGAAGAGGCTGTTGGATCCTCAGGGACTGGAGTTATCACCAGTTGTTAGCTGCCATGTGGGTGCTGGGATTCGAACCCAGGTCTTCTTCAAGAACAGCCAGTGTTAAGCGCTGAGCCATCTCTTCAGCTCGAGACCCCTTTCTTGAATGCTCTAGAAAGTGTTGCTGATTTATGGGACAGCCTGAATAGTCATGGAGATAAGTGGTAATTGGATTTCCTCTGACTCTAGAGAAAGTTTCTGGTACTAAGTGAGGAGGTAGAAGTCACACAGGTCACAGGGCAGGAGGTAACTGCTAGGGCTAGCGAGTTGGTTCAGTGGATGAGACATTTCACAGGTCTAACAACCTGAGTTTGATCTCCAACCCAAGTTGTCCTCTCAACCTCCACATATGCTATGGTGCGTGCACGCGCGCGCACACACACACACACACACACACACACACACACACGGCATGTGGGAAGGAAGCAGAAGGAAAGAATGACAAGAAATAGGCTTTATGGTGCCTTCTAAACCAGCTTCTGGTTCCTTTGTAGCTCTGTCGGACACACCTGCCAAAAATTATGCTCCAGAGCTGGGGAGGCCTAAGGGAGAGTACAGGGTGAGTTACGTAATTTTTCTTCTTTCTTTTTTGTTCTGTCCATTATTTACTTGTGTTTTAAAATTACATTTTGTCTTTCTGCCATTTGAGTCCATTCTTCAATTCTTTATGAATGAGACTAAGAACCCTCTAGGGGACCCTCTTCCCTGTTTCAGTACAGGTCAAAACAATGGATATATGGTATCTTACTTTAATTAAGAGACAAAATGACCTCCAGTAACAGTATGTGAAGGTGCTTTGCAAACAATGAAAGACTGGCACCATCCTTTGAAATGTACTGGAAAAAAATTGATTTTGTACCTTTTGTACTTTCAGAATGTATGTAGCATTATCAGAAACCCTCAAAAAAAATAATATAATAATAATAATAATAATAATAATAATAGCTTCCTCAATCCAGTGGTCATAATATCATCATACTTATCTATAAAACAATCATTACTTCAAATCTATTCCATAGACCTTTGCCCAGCCATCTAATTATATCCCTTTCTCACCTCTTCTAAACTTCTTTCTTCTGAGCTAATAAAGTATTTTGTAGAAAAAAAATTACATTTTGTGTGTGTGTGTGTGTGTGTGTGTATGTGTGTGTACTCACACCCACTAGCCACATGCCATGGCATGTATGTGGAGGTCAGATGATAAATGTGGGCATTAGTTTTCTCTCCTTCCATCACCATGGTAGTTTTTTTTTTTTTTTTTTTTTTTTGATCTTTTTGAGACAGGGTCAGGGTCTCCCTATAGCCCCAGCTGGCCTAGAACTCATTATGTAGACCAGGCTGGCCTTGAACTTAGAGAGATTCGCCTGCCTCTGCCTCCCGAGTGCTGGAATTAAAGACATGCACCACTACACCCAGTCACCATGTTGGTTTCATAGATTAAATTCAGGTGCCTTTCCTGCTGAATCATCTCACCAGCCCTTATTGTGGTTTTGTGGGGTTTTTTTTTTTGAGACAGGGTCTCACTCTGTAGCTCAGGCTAGGCCTGGAACTCATCTGATAGTGAAATTTATGGCAGTACTCCTACCTTAGCCTCTTGAGTGCTGAGATTATAGTTGTAAGTCACCATGTCCAGGACATGTCCAGCTTGAGTTACCCTCTTTTGATTTCCCTCCAGCTGAGACATGCTATGTAGACCAGACTGGCCTTGATCTCTCTGCCTGTCTCTGCCTCCTGGGTGCTGCTGAGTTATATCTTAGTATTGATGTGTTACTTAGTATAAAGTACCTTGACCTATGTTTCCCTGCTTAATTTTCCCAAGTCTCTGAGTAGCTGTTACAGTTGTGTGTCAATGAGTGACAGGGATACTTCTGAGAAATGAATTGCTAAGTAATTTCATCTTTGTACAAACAGGATGTGCTTACACAAACCTAGATTGTATAGCCTATATTATACAACTATTGTAGGCTATAAACCTGTATTGCCTGTTACTACCTGAATACTGTAGACCATTGGGCATAATGACTAGTTTTGTGTATCTAAACCTAGAAAAAGTATAGTAAAAATACTAGGCAAGGGCAAGGGGCTAGAGAGATGGCTCAGTGGATAAGAATGCTTGCTGTACAAGTATGAGGACCCGAGTTTGGATCCCCAGCACCCATGTAAAAAATCAGACATGGCTGCATGAAACCCCAATGCCATGAGGAACAGAGATAAGAAGATTTCAGATAGTCACTGGCCACCAGCCTAGCTGAAAAGTGGCAAGCTTCAGGTTCAGTGAGAGACCCTGTCTCAAGGGAATAGGCAGAGAGACCTTGAACAGGCCACCTGGCATCCTACACACATACACACACACACACACACACACACACACACACACGCACGCACGCACGCACGCACGTGCAGTAAGAGTTTTTCCATTCCATTATAATCTTACGGAGCTGTCATTGTATATGGATTGACTGAAATGTCATTATGTACCAAATGACTGTATTTCCACCCCCTCTTATAGGTGATAAAACTGAACTTCTCAGCACTAGGCCTTAGTTGGGTCTCATAACTAGGAAAGGCTAAAACTTGGGAGTCAAAGTCTATACTTTCTGAGTCTGACTTTTCTGCTCTGCTGCCTTTTGGAGGCTCTACTGATGATAGTCACTGCAGCCTGGAAGATTGGTGGAGCTCATATTCCCATGAAGTATATTTAAAAAGCAAATTGATTCGAAAGGAAGAAACTATAGTCTAAGATTAAAAAAGGAATGTGTCTCAAGTTTCTCTTTCCTTCTCTTGGCTAATGATATTGACTCTTAGGCTCTCTGATTGCTTCTAGGGTTTGAAACCCTGAATCAGTAGGTATAGAGTTATGAGCTTTGCCAGTTGCCATCCCTTTTTGATCCATCTCTTACTGTCTGTATCACCCTTGCTTTAGTTCCTTTAGAAACTCAAATCAAGACCAAACTCAAAACAAGACTATTCCAGTTTCATTTTTCTCATCAATTCATTCTGTCACAACATTTCCTTCTTAGAGGCAGAGATAGAATTTAGGTGAGGAGCTGGTATACTGGTAATTCTGATCCCTTAACACATGATCCGTGTGTTGCTAATGTTCCAGGATTACAGCAATGACTGGAGCCCCAGTGATACAGTGCGACGCCTCCGGAAAGGCAAGGTAAGACCACTGGAAAGAAACTTCTTGTGGGAGTCTTTGGCAGGATAAGTACTGTATTCCCACAGAAAGGATTTCTTTATTTCTCTCTTCCATTCCAATTTGCTAAATGAGGTGGTTTTCAGGAGGAAAATTAATCCACTAAGGTTAAAAAGTTAGCTGCAAAATCTTTGACTCCAGGGTTTGGAGTTGCTTGGCTAGCATAGGGGAGATATCAGTAGATGAGAGAGAAAAGATTGTGTAAGAGTGAAGGCAGCCGGTGTGGTAATACACACCTGTAACCGTAGCACTAGGGAGACTGAGGCAGGGAGATTGCAAGTATGAAGCCAGCCTGGGCTATGGAACGAATTTGAGGCCAGCCTGGGCACATGGTAGAGGCCCTGTCTCAAACCTGTTCTTATCTTTATGTTTAGATTTATGATCCATTTTGAGTTATTGCTTGTACATGGTGTGAGAGAAGCATTGAGGTTAATTTCTTTTTCCATGTACATCCCAATTTGTTTTTTTTTTGTTTTCAGCACAATTTGTTGACAAGACTTTTTCTCATTGAATTTTGGGGGTATTTTTTTAAAAAATCAGTTATTATTTATATGTAGGTATTTTTCTGAACTCTATTTTGTTTCCTGATTTGACTCTCCTTATGCCAATATTACAAACTTAATTATTGTAGCTTTGATAAATCAGGTAACTGTAACTCTTTTAAGGCTTCCAGACTTCAACTCTGTTATTTACTTCCAAAATTATTTGGGCTATTCTAGATCCTTTGTGTTTTCTTATAGATTGTAATACCCATTTGACAGAGTGTACAAAAGAACTGTCAAGGTTTGATTGGATATGCATTGAATCTGTAGACTAATTTTGGGAAATTAACATCATAATAATTAATGGATCATAGACCTAAATGTAAGTGTTAAATTTATAGAGCTCATAGAAGGAAATATAGGTGAAAGTCCTGATGAGCTTGGCTTAGACAAAGATTTATTGCATAGGACACAAAAAAATATAAACCATAAAAGAAAAAGAACTGGCGGCTGGGTGTGGTGGTGCACGCCTTTAATTCCACTGCTTGGGAGGCAGAGGCAGGTGGATCTTTGTGAGTTCAAGGCCAGCCTGGCCTACATAGTGAGTTCCAGGACAGCTGTGGCTACACGGAGACCCTGTCTCAAAAATACCCCAAAAATAAAAAAAATTAAAAAAATTGTTAGATGGACTTCATCACAATTAAAACCTTTTGAATTTTGAAAGCTCTGTTAAGCATGAAAACTAAGATTATTTATTTATTATTTATTTATTTATTTATTTATTTATTTATTTATTTAGGCTTTTCTTTTTCATTTTTATTACGTGTTCCATAACATATTGCATGCTATATAATATACTGTGTAGCCTTTTGGTGGGAATAGTTGAGCATGTTGAGTTATTTTCTTCTTCAATCAGGAAAATCTTTCCTTAATCAATATTCTCCAAGCTCCATAGTAGCTGTTGACTCCAGAGACATGCCTATCTCGTTCCATCAAAGCCCATTGATATGGAAATTGAGCAATTCTTTTTACCTTGCCCGGGTTACTAAACTTACGGATGTACGCAGTGGTCACTCGGGATCATCAGGCATGATGGCGAAGCCTGGGAGAATCTCGAACCACATCTCTGCACAGTGAAACATACCTCAAACCCTATCTTTCGGATCCTCAAAGGTGATCCGGTTTTGCCACCTTTTCGGATAAAACATTTATAAAGTTTATATTACAGGGCTAGGGAGATTGCTCAGTGGGTAAAGCACTTGCCCTGCAAGTCTGACAACCTGAGTTTGGATCCCTAGAACCTACATAAAACCCAGTCACAGTGGTGTAAACATATGTAACTAGGAGATGAGAGGCAGGACAGGGGAACTGATGAAGCTCTTGGGCCACTTGCCTGACATATGCAAAGACATTCTGTGTCAGAACAAGGTGACAAGGCAAGGACTGGTACCTGAAAGTTGTTTTCTGACCACCACACACTTGCCATGGCATTGTGTACACACAAGAATATGCACACTCATATATATATCTCACACATAGAAACTGAGGTTATAAAAGACTTGTCCAGAATTCTTAAAATTTGACAGTAAGAGGCTGGGTGTAGTGGCGCACACCTTTAATCCCAGCACTTGGGAGACAGAGGCAGGTGGATCTTTGTGAGTTTGAGGCCCTCCTGGTCTACATAGTGAATTCCAGGACAGCTGGGACTACAAGGAGACCCTGTCTCAAAAAAAGACAAAAAAAAAAAAAAAAAAAAAAAAAAATCAACAATAAGAAGATAGACAATCCACAAAACAATTGGCACAAAATATGACCAGACACATCACAAAAGATACATGATTGATAAAATGGTCACTATTATAGTTATCACAAAAGTATGAATTAAGGCCTGAGATGTAGCTCAGCGAGCACTTATCTAGCATGTGTGAAGCTCTGCGCCCACAAAAGATAAAGTATAAATTATACCAAACACTGTGACACATACTGTAATCTCAGTTACTGTAGAGGTCAAGGAGGGAAGATCTCAAGTTCAAAGCTAGCCTGGGCTATAGAGCAAGACTTTGTCGAGAGAGGGAGGGAGGAGAGAGAGAAAGAGAAACAAGTCATTTTAGTGATAGTTTAATGGTGTTATCACATGGTTTTTTGAGACATGGTGTCATTGTGTTGCCTAAGCTAGCCTCAGACTTAAAATCCTTCTTCTGGGATTACAAGATGTGTTCCAAGGTGCCTAGCTAAGGGTAAATTTTAAAGACTTTGCAGTATTATGTGTTAGAAGGATAGACTAAACCCTTATACTTCGCTGGTGGGAATATACAATCATAAGATTACTTTTGAGAATAATCTGGTGGTTTCTTGCAAGGTTAAACATATATTTATTACATAACTTAGCAGTTTCACTGTTAAACATTTGAAGCCCACGATAAATTAAAACAGTTTCTAAAAAGATTTACATGAAGGCCAAGCATGTTGGCCACATGCCTTTAATCCCTGTGCTCGGGAAGTAGAGGCAGGCAGATCTCTGAGTTTGAGGCCAACCTCATCTATAGAACCCAGGCCATCCAGGGTTACATTTGAGACAGTAAAACCCTGTCTCAACAAAAAAACAAAACAAAAAAGATTTGCACTGATGTTCAGTGTAGCTTTGTTATAGAGGCCCCCAAAATGGAAACTACCCAGATACTAATCAGAAGGTAAATAGATAAACTGTGGTATAATCGTGCAACAGAAAACAAATTGGCAATAAATAGGAATAAACTGGTAATACCATGACACATGGTTTCATCTCAGAAACATGGTGTTGAATGAAAGAAGCCAGTTATAGGAGTATATGGTAATAGGATTTTATCTTTGTGAAATTCTAGGAAAAGCAAAACTACAGTGATTAAGAACAGATGAGTAGTTGATGAGATAAGGATGGAAGGAGGGCATTAATGTCAAGGTGGACAAAGGGACTGTTTTCAGGTGATGGAACTGTTTTGTATGTTTGTTGTAGTGGTTACATGGTTGTAGGCACTTTGCAAAGCTCACTCAGCTATGTACTTACATAGGGTGGATTTTTATTATAGGAACATGAAGAAAGAGTAAGTGATTATCCTTTGAGTTTGTCAAGATTTGAAGACATCAACATCCTATAGGGTATCACATTGAACTAGAGGGTGTGGTGGGAACCTGATATCTGGCAGAGCACAGGGAACCAGGGTGTAAACACAGACGTTCTGTCTGGGGATGGTTCCTTTCACTCCTGCCCTTTCCCTCACTATCCGGTGACAAAGGAACACAAGAAGTAGTCTTTCTTACACATTCCTTGTGTTCTTACTCTGCCAGATCTGCTCACTGGAAAGATTCCGCTCCTTACAGGACAAGCTGCAGCTCCTAGAGGAGGCAGTAAGCATGCACGATGGAAACGTCATCACTGCGGTAAGTGTGGGGTTTCCCTGTTGTTTGTTTTCATTAGTTTATGAAAACTCAATCAAAACAGACATAACATTTTAGGTTAACTGTCATGAAAGATTCCTGAGGCTAGGCTTCTCAGCAAACTGTGTTCAAGGTCAGCTGGTGGGACATGCATTCTACATGGAATTCTTGAGTGTAACCAGAAAACAGAAGTCTGGCTGTTCTGTTACACAAAGTTTTCTGACAACAGAACTGTGTGAGAGCAGTCTCTCAACAGGCGGGGGATAGTGTCTCAGCCAGTTTAGACTTGGTCATGTGGGCACCCAGGACACAGCACAGTTTCAAAAGTTCATCATTTCCTTCCGTCCTGCAGAGAGGGCTATCATTTACTGCAGTGGTTGCTAACAGGATGTGCTTATTCCTAGACGTCAGGTATGTGGGCAGTCTTTGTGTTTGAAAAGCTGTACATTTGTCCCCTTTCCTCTAGGTTCTGATCTTTTTGAAGAGGACCCTGAGCAAAGGTGAGCATAGTTTAAAGTGAGTCTTAACTCAGCACGGTATATACCACATTGAGGGAAGCGTGGCATTGTGGCTTTCATACCAGAATTCACCAGGATCAAGTCTGTATCAGAAACAGCTGGAATAGCCTGGGGCTTAACACATCATACCTCTGAGGGCTGTCTTCAGGGTGGCAACTATATTAGCCACCTCTCAATTTGTTTGCTACACACATGGCTGTTTGAAGAAATGTGAATCCATGCCAAGTGCCTACTGTTTGTGTTAGTGCGAACTGAAAAGCTGATTCCATGGTTCTGAGTTGCTGGGGAGCCTAGAGGCTGTTGGTGGTGGGTTGTAACACAGGGGTAAACCATTTTTTGCTTTCGCTGGTCTTTTAGGAGATAATGCTTAGGATGTGTGAGTGGAGAGGCCATTTTCAAATCTGAATAATAGGAACTTTATTCTTTTCCCCATCTAACTTCTTCCCACCTGCCAGAGATCCTTTTCCGAGAGCTGGAGGTACGCCAGGTTGCCCTGAGACATCTCATTCACTTTCTTAAAGAAATCGGGGACCAAAAGCTACTTTTAGATCTCTTCAGGTAAGAAGTGAGTTTCTGGTCTATACAGTTTATCAAATGCTTTTTCAGAACACTCTGGGGCCTGCAAAGAAATTGAAGACACTGTCCTTTTCCAGAAACATTTAGAAAACAAGATACTTAAATGTGATGGAATAATTAACAACACCATATGGTCTATAATAAGGTGACAATAGATTAGGGATGTTAAGAACCAGGCTCTGCAGTCAAACACACCTGGACTGAATATGACTGCCACTATACTGTGATCTTGGGCAGATTACCACATTTCTTTGAGCATAAGTTTTTCCATTTATGAAATAGGGGTGATATCTACTACATGGGGTCATTAGAAAGACTGGCAGTGAGTGAATTAGTACTTACTTGGTTTATGGCTATCTGCTGTGTTAATGTTTGCTAAGCATTTTCTTATAAAAGACCTGGAGTAAAAGTGGCTGTTTTTTTTTTTCTTTTTTAGTCTTTTTGAGACAGGGTCTCCCTGTAGCCCCAGCTGTCCTGAAACTCACTACGTGGACCAGGCTGGCCTTGAACTCACAAAGATCCACCTGCCTCTGCCTCCCGAGTGCTGGGATTAAAGGCGTGCACCATCACGCCCAGCAAAGTGGCTGTTTTTTACTTGGTCAAGAGATGCCAGTATGAAATACAGTAGAGAAGAAGGAACTGTAATTTTCAGTCAGGATTCCCCAGGACAGTCTCATAGAAACAATTAGGATCTGGATTGACTTCTGAGGCTAGATGAGAGGTAGGCTCTCTGCCTGGGGCGAAGAAGGATCGGGGTGGCCCTCTGTCATGTTTTCCTTTCCTATTTCATTCCAGTCAATGGGGTCTATTTTTTGCTCTTGGGTTAAACTTTATGTATGTTTTCCTCAATGCAAAGGAATGGGTTAAAGCATTTATTTTAGTTTTGTGGCCCAGTGCAACTCCATTTACCCAATAGCCAGAACAGTGACAATCTGCCCCTAAGACTGAAGTGGGAAAGCAGTTTACTTGGTTAGGTTAGCCAGGAATTTGCAAAAGAAGATATGCTCACAGAGATACACTCATTTCTCTCTGACCCTCTCTCCTTTCCAGTCGAGGAAGTCTTGTCAAGTATCACTCCCATGCCAAAGCAGGGATGTTAATTATGGTTTATTCAAAATGAGGAACCAGAAGACAGAACACGTTATACTTGTTACACGAACAATAAAGAATATAGGCTGTTTCCAGGATTGTTTTATCAGGAAACAGTGCTCTGATTTTCAGTAAAGTAACAAACACACGAGGTGACCATGGGCTAGGGCAGGCTTTGTTAAAGCTTTTGGTGTCCTGCATTGTCTTGTCCATTTGTTTAGTTGGAGCAGAGGGACAAATGATACATAAGCCACCAAGTGTTTTGAAGGGGCGGAGGTGGTGGAAAATTTAAGAGTAGGCTTATCTCATAATGTATAGAGGAAATGAGATGAACTGCTTCTTCTAGAACTTGTCTTTTTGAGGTTAAATGTCACATCTCAGTATATTACAATGTGTTGCTCCCTTCTGCTTCTTCCCAGGTTCCTAGATAGAACAGAAGAGTTGGCGGTGAGTGTGGCCTTTGTTTCAGTTGGGGACCTGTTTACCAGACAACTAAGCCAACACCCAGCCTTCGGGATCTCAGGCTGATGGAACTGTTTCCTTTCCTTTGTATTGATTATATTCAGAAGAGAGAGATGCTTGAAAAGTTAATCCAAATGGTGTGCTGCATTTTTGCTTTTTACATGATCTCTTGGTAATATGTGTATATATATATATATATGCACATACTTTTTTTTTTTTTTTTTTTTTTGTCTTTTTGAGACAGGGTTTCCCTGTAACCCCAGCTAGACTGGAACTCACTATGTAGACCAGACCAAGCTGGCCTTGATCTCACAGAGATCTGCCTGCCTCTGCCTCCTGAGTGCTGGGATAAAAGGTATGCATACCATGACTAGCTCAAGAATAGTATTTTTAGTGAATGAAAACTGACTTGATCTATAATTTGTTTTACAGTTCTTTATGAGTCCTGGTTTGGAGGAGCTCATGGGTTTAGACTTGTAACCCTGTAGAAAACTGAAGGTTGAGAGTTAAGAAACCAGACTATAGGTCAGTAAAGATGATAGGTCAGGCTAGTGGTGCTCTCAAACACATTTTGGCTGAGGGAGGTCAATGAATAAGAGTGAATGTTGAATTTCGACAGAGTTTTATAGTTTTAGAATGAGCTCTAGGAGTATAAGAAAATTTTTGAAATTTTACCAAAAACCTTTACTTCAGATTAAGACTAAGCCAGTCCCGCTGTTGATGGCTCCTTTCTTGCCAGGCCAGCCACACATTTGCAGTGCTGCACTTTTCATAACATTGTTAGAGCTAGGTGTCTTAGTTTCTTTCTGTTGCTGTGATAAGCACCATAACCAAAGCACCTTGGAGAAGAAAGTGTGTATTTCCTCTTTTACAATCCACCATCAAGGAAAGCCAAGACAGAAGCTTGAAGCAGGAACCATGGAGAAATGCTGCTTTCTGGCTTGGTTCTTCTGGCCCACTCAGCTACCTTTCTTATACAGCTCAGACTCACTGCCTAATGGCACTTCTCACAGTGGCCTAGGCCTTCGTATGTCAATTCACAATCAAGAAAATGCCCCATAGGCCAATCTGATGGAAATAATTCCTCAATTGAAGTTCTCTCACCCTAGGTATGTCAAGTTGACAACCAAGACTAGCCATCAGACCAGTGTGGCAGTTCATACCTGTAATCTTAGTACTTGGGAGGCAGCAGCAGGTGGATCTCTGTGAGTTTGAGGCCAGCTTATTCGATGTAGTGAGTTCTTGACCAGCCAGGGCTACCCTGTCCCTTGTCTCAAAAAGCAGTTAACCTTTGCACAATAGAATATTATTCAGGAGAATGTTTTCTAGTAATGTACTTTATTATTTTTATTTTATGTGTTTGAGTGTATTGCCTGCATGTGTGTAAATGCACCCGTGTTGTGTGGTGCCTGCGGAGGTCGGAAGAAGGCATCAGATCACCTAGAACTGGAGTTACAGATGGTTGTTAGCTGACATGTGGTGCTGGGAACCAAATCCTGGCTCTCTGCAAGAGCAGTCAGTGCTCTTAACTACTCAACCATCCCTCCAGCCCTGTATTTTCTAAAAGGAAATTATATATAATTCAAGCCTTGGGAAAATTTGAAAAGCCCTTGATCTTTTTTTTTTGAGACAGAGTTTCCCAGTAGCCCCAGCTCATTGACCAGGCTGACCTTGAACGCACAGAGATACACCTGTGCGCCACCATGCCTGACAAAATTCTTGATCTTAACCTACTGAAAATAACCAGTAGTCAAAGTAGTCATTTGAAGAGCTTTTTTTTACATTTTCAATCTCTATGGATTCAAACCAATAAAGAATTTTCTTTACAGGGAATTCTTGAAGAGCTTGTTGTTTTGAGGTTTGATTAATGAGAAGAAGCATGTTTTGGTTAACATTTTTTTTTTCCCAGAGCTGAGGACCGAACCCAGGGCCTTGTGCTTGCTAGGCAAGTGCTCTACCACTGAGCTAAATCCCTTCTTTTAAAATTTTTATCTTTTATTCGTTACTTTTTTTAATTGTGTGTGGTATATGAGTGTACAGGTGTGTGCGCATTGTACAGGTGTCTGTGCATATGGAGGTCAGAGGTGAACATTGGATGTCTACCTCCACTACTTTACAGTTCATTTTCTGAGATGGGATCTCGGTGATTATGGAGCTCGCTGTACCAACCAGTGTGGTTGGCTAGCAGTCCCAGGGATCACCATTTGCTTTGTTTCACGTGGTGTTCTGGAGATCTGAACGGACATCCTCATGCTTACATGGCAGGCATTGTACCCATCGAACCATCTGCCCAGCGCCTTGGGTAACTCATCTAAAACTTTCCATGTGTTTAGTTGAATATGGCATTTCATGCATGTTGTATATAAATCTATAGTTTTCCAGCCTTGTAAACTTTGAAAGTGACAGAGCTGATTGCTTACTTTTAGTTTATCCTCCTAGAATGTGAAGATTTCTTAAGCAAATTTTTCCTTGCAAGACTTATGCTGACATGGAATTGATACATAATATATTAGTTTTAGATCATTTTTGTTCTGATTTGTGTTTTTTTTTTTTATGGTACTAGAGAGATTGAACCCAGGGTCTCCACATGTAAGCACTCTATCACTGAGCTAACATCCCCAGCCCTAACTATAAATTTATTTATTTATTTATTTATTTATATTTTATGTGTATGAGTGTTATGCCCGCATGTGTGTAAGTGCACCCATGTCATGCCTTGCCCACTGTGGGCAGAAGAGGGCATTGGATCCCTTGGAACTGGAGTTAGCTGCTATGTGGGTGCTGGGATTCAAACCAGGATCTTCCACAAGAACAGCTAGTGCTCTTAACCACTGAGCCTTCTCTCCAGCCTCCTAACTATAAATTTTAAAGGTTATTTTCTTTAGTATTAAAATGATATTTTAAATATTTCAGATATTTTATGAAGCTTAAATTATAAAATATAATTATTACTTGGTCTTATTTATATTTTTATATACATTTTTTCTTTCATTTATGTGTGTGTGTGTATATATATATATATGTATGTATATGTGTGTGGATACACCTGCCACAGCACACATATAGAAGTCAGAGGATAACTTTCTGGCATCTTTACACTTTGCTGTGGGTTCTGGGGATCAGGTTTTCAGGCTTGGCAGCAGCATCTTTACCTACTAAGTCATCTCATGGACCCACATCTCTTAGTTCTAAAGAATATGTTTCCTGGGCTGGAGAAGTGGCTCAGTGGTTAAGAGCACTGGCTGCTCTTGCACAGGACCCAGGTTCAGTTCCCAGTACCCACATGGGCGCTAACAACCATATGTAATTCCAGTTCCAGGGGATCTGAGGCCCTCTTCTGACCTCTAAGCACTGCATGACATGGGTGCACTTACATACATGCAGGCAATACACTCATACCCACAAAATAAAAATAATAAGTTTTTTTTGGTCTTTCTGAGACAGGGTTTTCCTGTAACCCCAGCTGGCCTGGAACTCGCAGAGATCCACCTACCTCTGCCTCCTGAGTGCTGGGATTAAAGTTGTGTACCACCATGCGCAGCTAAAAAAGAATATTTTGCCAGGCATGGTGGTACATGCCATTAATCTCCATACTTTGGAGGCAGAAGTGGATGGATCTCTGCGAAACTGAAGCCAGCCTGGTCTCCATAGCGTATTCCAGGCCAGCTGTGGCTACAGGGAGACCCTGTCTCAAAAAGACCAAAAAAAAGAATATACTTCCTAAAGCTATTTCACATCAGTGTGTTTATTTTTCTATTTATCAGTGTGCTTTATTTTTCATATCAATTTATTTACCTGTCAGTCTGTTTTATATTTCCATTTTTAATAATTATATATAAAATTACAGTTTTCATAAACGTCACTCATTGTGGGACTGGTGAGATGGTTCAGTGGGTAAAGGTACATGCTACCAAGTCTGAAAACCTGTGTTCAGTCTTTCAGACCCACATGGTGGAAGGAGAGAACCAACTCTTGAAAGTTGTCCTCTGACCTCCACATGCACTTTGTAGCACATGCACATAGATACACAAATAAATAATGAAGAAATGTAACAATAAAATAAATTTCCGATTATTGCATCATTTAACTCTTAGAGTAACATTCATTATACCATTTAACTTTTTTTCTCATGTATGTGTGTTTGCATGTGTGTGGGCACGTGTGTGTGTGTGTTTGGGGTGCACATGCATGTGCATGAGTGCATGTGGAGTTCCGAGGTTGACATCTGATGGCTTCCTCCAGATTCTGTCTAAAAAAACCAGAAGGAAAAAAATAATTTCTGCATTGATAGAGCTATTCTCTATTTGTGCTGTCTGATATGTTAGTTGATAGTTAACTGTATTGTTTAGTACTTAAAAACTGGCTACTAGCTGGGTGTGGTGGCCCACACCTTTAATCCTGGCACTTGGGAGGCAGAGGCAGTCAGATCTCTATGAGTTTGAGGCTAGCCTGGTTTACATAGCATGTTCCAGGCCAGCTGGGGCTACAGGGAGAGTGTCTCAAAAATGCAAAAAAACCCCCAAAAACCCAAAAAACAAACAAAAAAAAAACCCACAAGCAGACAAAAAAACTGGCTACTATAACTAAAGATTTGAAACTTTATTTTTATGTCTATGAGTGTTACCTACATGTATGTAAGTGCACCTGTGTTGTGCATTTCCCACAGAGAACAGAAGAGGGTGTCAGATCCCCTGGAACTGGAGTTATGGATGGTTGTTAGCTGCCAGGTGCGTGCTGGGAACTAAACCTGGGTCCTTTGCAAGAGCAGTCAGTGCTCTTAACTGCTGAACCATCTTTCTAGTCCATGTACTATTCTTGCAGAGGATCCACATTTGATTCCCAGCACCCGTGTCAGGCACCTCATTCATAACTGTCTGCAACTTCAGCTCCAGGGGATACAACACTAGCCTCTGCACATACCTGTACTCAAGTGCATGCACACACTTAAAAATGGAATAAAATCTATTTTTTTGTTTTTTTAAAAAATATTTTATTTTATGAGTTTGCATGTATTGCCTGCATGTAGGTAAGTGCACCTGTGTTGTGCAGTGCCCATGGAGGACAGAAGAGGCTGTTGGATCCCCTGGAAGTGGAGTTACAGACAGTTGTTAGCTGCCATGTGGGTGCTGGGATTCGAACCCAGGTCTTCTGTAAGAACAGTCAGTGTCTAACTGCTGAGCCATCTCTCCAGCCCCGAAATCTGTTTTTTGTTTTTTGTTTTTTTTTTTTAAAAAAAAAGATTAGGTGGAGAACATTAGAGGAGGACAGCAGATTTTGACCTCTGGTCTCTACGCCCATTCACACACACATAACACACACAGTGTACTTCCACAGCTCTTTCTCCCTCTCCATTTTTTTTCCCTCTCTGTCCCTCCCCTTTGTTCCCTGCCCCCCTTTTGTGGTCTATATAAATTAGACAAGTGTTGAAACACTGGTACCTCTAGTTCCCTCTGTCTCCACAGAGGCACAACAGCTCAAAATTCTGTGTTTTTTTTTTTTTTTTTTTTGTAGCTGTCTCATTATCGAGAGCATTTGAACATTCAAGACCCTGACAAACGAAAAGAATTCCTTAAGACTTGCATTGGGTAAGTATGGGATAGAAGTAGTTTTATGTGGCTGTAATGAAGAGAATAAAAGCGGATGGAATGGAAGGTTAGGGAGGAACTGATATGAATCGCGGGGGTACTGTTGAGGTTGTCTCATTCAGTGCCTCTCAAATACTAGTTTCCAACAAAGTTCACCAATTGGGGGTAACTTGAGAAAAGCAGAGACAAGGTAGAGTCTTTTTCTAAAGCTAAATTTAATTTGAAAGACTGTCTTTTTTTTAGACTTTTTTGAGACAAGGTCTCCCTGTAGCCCCACCTGGCCTGGAACTCACTATGTAGACCAGGCTGGCCTTGAACTCACAGACATCCGCCTTCCTCTGCCTCCCGAGTGCTGGGATTAAAGGCGTGTGCCACCACGCTCGGCTGAAAGACTGTCTTTTATTTGGGGATTTTTGTTCCCACTTCTCCCCTTTTTTGGCAATAAAATGGTGGCAATTTTTTTTTTTTTTTTTGTCTTTTTGACGTAGGGTCTCCCTGTAGCCCCAGCTGTCCTGAAACTCATTATGTAGACCAGGCTGGCCTTGGACTCACAGAGATCCTCCTGCCTCTGCCTCCCAAGTGCTGGGACTACAGGCTTGCGCCACCATGCCCAGCTCCATTGGTGGCAATTTTTTAATGATTTGATGTAATAAAATTAAAAGGCAGCAACTGTTCGTGGACCTTGTACATTATTTGTGTTACTGGTTCTCGAACCCCAAAGTCTCAGAACTGCTGATTTAGTGCAGGGTTTCATCCAAAACATAAATCTTTGTTAAAAAAACAACCAGCCACAGATATTCTTGTTCTGAGGGAATGATGCGTACTGCTCTTGGAAATGCCTTGTTTATCGTTGGTCTGCCTTCATTGTCGGAATGTGCTTCCTGATGTTAAGCTGAGAGTCAGTGTCTTGTACAGGTCTTCAGTCTCCCAGCAGTCCTTGCTTCTTCCAGTTCAGTGTTCACAGTTGCTTTAGCCATTCTTTAGGTGACAAGATTCCAGGGTCTCATTTAGATTTTACTTATATATGTGAAATCCTCAGTTTTCATGTTGCCAGATGTGGAGCTGTGTTCTGTGGCCTCTGGAGAATAAAGAGATAAGTTAGTTTAATGCAGTAACTGGAACCCACTGCTGTCCCTTTTATCTCATAAAAATTCACTCTGGCTCATACTTACCTGGGACATTGTAATTGAATTTCAGGCCTATTCCTGTAGAGGAATAGGCAGCATTTTCTAAAGGATGGATCTATGAACTGAGGGCTGTTCTTGGTCTTCCTTATTGGTATACCATATATCTTTTAGGCAAGACCCTGTCCCTCAATATCTTCTTATGTAGGGGTGTTTGAGAGGGGCTTGGGAGTTTGAGACAGGTTCTCATGTACCTTGGACTAGCTTTGAAGTTGTTGTGTAGTCAAGAATGACCTTAATCTCCTGAACCTCCTACCTCCACCTCATAAGTGCTGGGATTACGGGCATGTGCCACTATGCCTGGCTCAACACAGTTTTGAAGATGGAACCCTTGGCATTTGTGTAGATCTGTTCAGTCTTTCCCAATTTGTCGGCCTACCACTGTGCTCTATAATTAGCTTTTTATTACTCTGCACTAAAAAGAGCTAACAAATTCAGTAGGGTTCAGCAAAGATGAGGCACAGAGCTCTGTGGACATGTGGATGATAGGCAGTTGGCTATGCTCACTTACTAGCTTTACCCATTCACCAAACATCCAGCTTTCCCAATAAAATGATTCTTAGTTATTCCAAAGCAAAATTAGCAACAATTAAGCATTTCGTGGACTTTTAGGAGTTCCCTCTTGAGTTTGTAGAATTTCTCCCGCCCCCCCCACTCCCTTTGAGATATGGTCTCATGTAGCCCAGGCTGGCCTTGAAATCTTACATAGGCAAGGATAGCCTTGAATTTCTGAGCCTCCTGCCTCCAACTCAAGAGTGCTAGGATTACAGGCGTATGCCGCCCTGCCTGTTTTATGCAATTCTGGAGATATAACCCAAATCTCCGTGTGTGTTAGGCAAGCATTTCCAATGAGTTATATACCCACAGCTTGAATTGGCAAATCTTGAATATAAAATCCAAGCCAAAGTTCTCCATTTTCTGCTCTCTCTGCCTCTTAAGGGAATTAAAGTGAATTGATCAGACTTGTGAAACACTGTGAGCCTCTTAAAGTTTTAGTGAAATCTTTAGTTGCTCTTGTCTTCCTTTTTGCATAGAGAAAGACTAACCTTGTGGCCCTCTACCAGTTTGCCATTTTCAGCAGAAGATTCTGTGCACATACAAGACCATTACACACTCCTGGAACGCCAGATCATCATTGAGGTGAGCCTCCACGTAGCTGCTTTCTGCTTCAGTGCCCAAGCTCAGAGCCGTTCAGCAGCTGGGACACTTCTTTCCACTGCACATATTTGCCATTTTCTGTTGCGGTCTCCAAGAACCTTTCATCTCCTCCTCGTGTGTACGAGCCACCTTCCTTGACTGCTCTTAGGCATCCTTTTTCTTACCTGCTGTTAACCTGCAAGTATTTCTTCTCTTTAAAAAGAAAAATTATAGCTGGGCTTGGTGGTGCGTGCCTTTAATCACAGGACTTGGGAGGCAGAGATAGGCGGATCTCTGACTTTGAGGCCAGCCTGATCTACATAGTGAGTTCCAGGACAGCTGGGGCTACAGGGAGACCCTGTCTCGAAAAAAAAGAAAATTTATTTTTAAATTTTTTTGTATTTTTTTTTTAATGTGTATAACTGTTTTACTTGTATGTATGTACATGCACCATGTGCATGCAATGCCTACAGAAGCCAGAAGAAAGTGTTGGATCCCCTGGAACTGGAATTACGGGTAATTGTTACCCGCCATGGGGGTGCTGGGTCCTCTGCCAGAGCAGCCAGTGTTTTTTTTTTTGTTTTTATAATTCATTTTTTTTTAAATTTGTTGATTTTTCTTTTGTGTGTGTGTATGTATATCACACAGAACATTCTAAACCATCTTACTCATCTATACAACCACTTCCCGGATGGCACCCTCCCATAGCCTCCTCCCCGCACCAGAGCCCTTCTACTCTGTCTTCTCTGCTGCTGTCTGCTGTGGTGTCGGCACCCCCAGCCATTCCCCACTACTTGTCCATCCGGTGAATCTAGTCAGCCTTTCTAGAGTCTTTGTTTTAAGAAGGTCAGCTGTTCCTCATCTAGCAGCAATCAGTTGTCAATACTCCTTTAGATAAGATTGGGGTCTGTTGTTCATTTTCCCAGTTCTATGCTGGGTTACTATCTGGGAGTCCCTTGGGCCACTCTGGCCAACAACTCAAAAGAAGGTATCTCCTGTCTGGCATTGTTGCTTGTTATGTAGCCTTTAGCTGTGCATATGGACTCTTAAGACATTATATTGGCCCCTTTAATATTTGGTTATACTTTCCTTTTGGGTGTTTAAGGCCATACAGTTGGCCCAGATAAACCAATTTTTTTTTACTCTTAGGCTGTTTGAGGATCTGTTCCTTGGGGGTCACGTGGACTTGGGAGGAGCTCCTGGCTCCTTGTTTTACCAGCTCCGCCTATGTGAAGATAACTCAAAGATCCTGTTCAACCATGGCTGGCTTCGCTTGGAAGCATGGAGGAAATGATTCCTCTGTGTTGACCCTCCTCTTTGTAGACTGGACACTGGTTCAAGTCCATCTGGTGGGATCTCCTCAGCCTCCTTGATCAAGAGGACAGGTGACCCACCACATTTACAAGACATTTTGAGAGATGCTCATAGTTCCCTGGAACTGGTCGACCTAGGAGGGCAAGGAGCAAAAATTGTCCTTTATGTCCCTCTGACCAAATTAGTATAGGCCTCAAAGTATGTCTCTTAAACATCCAAGAAGGTTAGTTCCACCAGTCTGGTACTTTAAATTACTGTGTGCCATGTAGATAAATCTTGGGCAAAGACCAGTTGTTCTCAGATAAACCTTGCCTAGACATATATCTATTGATCTGCTATGTATAATTTGTAAGTAGGTTGTTGGACTAATATGCTTCCCTCTGGTTTTTAAAACTAGCTAGGTATTATTTATCTCTCACATTGTCTCAACCCTCCATCATGGCTTTCCCACTTAAGGTACCCCCATTTCCCCCCTTTCTCCCTTAATAATACCCTTCTCCTATGGTCCTACCTCTCTTGATCTCCTTCTTTCCCTTTATCCCCTAGGTTCCTTGTATACCCTTCCCTCCCCACCTCTCTTAAACTAACCCAATTTCTATCCATATTTCCCTTATTAAGGCCCGTTTCCTACTGTTCTTCTCTTTCAGATTCTTTCTTTTCCTTTACCTCCCTGGTTCCTTTCCATTATCCTAGTTCCTGTAGTTATGTCTGGTTCTAGGATCCACATATGAGGGAGAACATATATAGATTTTTTTTTTCTGAGTCTCTGTTATGTCACTTAGTATAACAGTTCCTAGTTCCATCCATTTACCTGCACATTTCATGATTTCA
>NW_008329640.1:2687181-2687942 GCF_000622305.1 Nannospalax galili
TGATCCATTTGGAATTGACTTTTGTGCAAGGTGAAAGATAGGGGTTTAGTTTCATTCTTCTACAGGTGGAGATCCAGTTTTGCCAGCACCATTTGCTGAACATACTGTCTTTCCTCCAGTGAATATTCTTGGCCCCCTTGTCAAATATCAGGTGACTGAAATTGCATTTACTCATATTTGGGTCTTCAACTTTGTTCCATTGATCTATGGGTCTATTTTTGTGCCAGTACCATGCTGTTTTTATGACTATAGCTCTGTAATACAGCTTAAAATCTGGTATAGTAATCCCTCCGGCATTGCTCTTAGTGCTCAGGGTTGCTTTGCCTATCCGAGATCTTTTGTGCTTCCATATGAATCTAAGGATGGTTTTTTTCCCATTCTATGAAAAATGTCATGGGGATTTTGATTGGCACTGCATTGAATCTATAAATGGCTTTTCACAATATTAATTCTTCCAATCCATGAGCATGGGAGGTCCTTCCATTTTCTGATGTCTTCCTCAATTTCTTTCTTTAAAGATTTAAAATTTTCATTGTAGAGCTCTTTAATATCTTTAGTCAGGTTTATTCCAAGTTTTTTTTTTTTTTTGCAGCTTTAGTGAAGGGGAGTGTTTCCATGTCTTCTTTCTCTGATTGCTTGTTATTGGTATATAGAAAGGCTATAGACTCTTGTAGATTAATTTTGTAACTTGCCACTTTACTGAATGTTTTAATAATTACTAGGAGTTTTCTGGTGCAATTTTTGGCATCTCTTAGATATAT
>NW_008329640.1:2688374-2689682 GCF_000622305.1 Nannospalax galili
TCTCTTCTTGGTTTAGTTTTGGTGGTTCCCATGCCTTTAGATATTTCCATTTCTTTTAGGTTTTCAAATTTAGTGGCATATAGGTTTGTTTTTGTTTTTGTTTTTGGTCTTTTCGAGACCCAGCTGTCCTGGATTCACTGTGGAGACCAGGCTGGCTTCAAACTCACAGAGATCCGCCTGCCTCTGCCTCCCAAGTGCTGGGATTAAAAGCGTGCACCACCACCCCCAGCCAGCATATAGGTTTTTAAAGTATTCCCTTAAAATGTTCTGTATCTTTTTGGTGCCTGTTGTGATGTTTCCCCTTTCAGCTCTGATTTTGTTGATTTGGAGGTGCTCTTTCTTTCTTTTGGTTAACTGGGCTAGCGGTCTGTGAATCTTGTTTATCTTTTCAAAGAACCAGCTCTTGGATTAGTTGATTCTTTGTATTGTTTTCTTTGTTTCTATTTCATTAATTTCTGCCCTGATTTTTGTTATTTCTTCTTGTCTGCTGGGTTTGAGTTTTATTTGTTCTTGCTCTTCAAGTGTCTTGAGTTGCAGTGTTAAGTCATTTATTTGTGTTCTTTCTGATTTTTTGATGTAGGCACTTAGAGCTACAAACTTCCTTCTAAGGACAGCTTTCAGAGTGTCCCAGAGGTTTTGTTGTGTTGTATTGTCCTTTTCATTTAGTTCCAGGAATACTTTTATTTCTTTCTTAATTTCTCTTTTGACCCATTCATCATTCAGGAGTGTGTTGTTTAATCTCCATGTGTTCATGTGGTGATTAGGGCTTCTTCTGGTGTTGATTGTAAGCTTTATTGCATTGTGGTCTGATAGAATGCATGGAATTATTTCAACTTTTTGTATTTGTTGAGGTTTGTTTTGTGCCTCAGTATATGGTCGATTTTGGAGAAGGTTCCATGGGGTGCTGAGTAGAAAGTATGTCCTTTGGTGCTTGGGTAGAATACTCGGTAGATGTCTGTTAAATCCACTTGGTATGTGGTATTGTTTAATTCAGATGTCTCTCTGTTAATTCTCTGCCCTCTTGACCTATCTAATGGAGTATTGAATCCTGTCATTTTTATTTCCGTTTACATTCTTGATGTAGCTGTACTTTTCCACAGTTATACCTTCATTGAATTTCTTTCCGCAACCCCTTGGGTATAGTCATTCCTTTCTTCAGCTCTTTGTATTGCTTCCAGAACTCTCTGAAGGGCTAGTTTTGTGGTCATGAATTCTTTCAGTCTATTTATGTCATGGAAGATTTTTCTTTCCCCTTTGACTATAATAGACATTTTGGCTGGGTAAAGTAATCTGGGTTGGCATCTGTGG
>NW_008329640.1:2689786-2690196 GCF_000622305.1 Nannospalax galili
TTGCAGCTTTCAGAATTTTCTCTTTGTTTTGTGCGTGTAGTGTTTTTACTACGATGTGCCGTGGAGAGTTTCTGTTATGTTCCTGTCTGTTAGGTGTTCTGTATGCTTCTTGTATTTGTATGGGCATGTCTTTAATTTTGGGAAATTTTCTTCTATGAGTCTGTTGAAGATCTGGTCCATGCCATTATCTTGGGATTCTTCTCCTTTCTGTATGCCTATGATTCCTAAGTTTGGTCTTTATATTGTGTCACACAATTCCTGCATTTTCCATTCTTGTGCTTTCTTAAATTTTTCAATAATCTTTGCTTGAGTGGTCTAGTTTGTCCACCTTATCTTCCAGTCTTGATATTCTGTTTTCCATTTCATTCATCATATTGGTGGTCTTTTCTAGTGGCTGAGTGTTTCACTTA
>NW_008329640.1:2690429-2693458 GCF_000622305.1 Nannospalax galili
ATTACTGGTATTTGGTGGGGATATGTTATTTTGGTTTTTCATGTTATTATTTTTTCTCTGTGAATTTCTTTTGTACTTTCTGACTCTTGTGTGAGACTCAAGCCTTCAAGTTTAGGTCTGCTTCTTTTTGTAAACTTTGTGTGTCTTTGTGCTTTACTTTTTGGGCATGAAAAGCCGGTTCGTCTAAGCTTCCGGTTCTCTCTTTTGATTTTATATTGGAGTGGCCAGATTGCTTTTGCCTTCAGGAGTTCCCACAGAGGCCCAAGTCAGATGAGGATCAGATGTTCTCAGGCTCTCTCCTAAGGTCTGGATCCCTCCAGGAAAGATGTTGTCCTCAGGAATTTGGGGCCTGGACTGGCCTGGGAGCAGGGCCCAGGAAAGATGCTGGTCTTGGGCAGCTGGTGGCTGTGCCACCCATGAATGCAAAGGGAAGTGGGGGGCGGAAGAGGCCCCAAGGGCTCCTGGGGACTGCGGGGAGGAACTGGGTTGGTCTGGATGCAAACGATCAGGAAGCAGTGGTGGCTCCAAGCAGAGAGGTCAGTCCTGGTGTCTGGGGTGCCAAGACAAGAAATGGCCCAGTACCCAGGCAAGGAGGAGAGACAGGGCAGGGGAGCTGTGAGGGTGAATGAGGCTGGGGGAGTCAAGGTACGATGGGCACTGATGGAAGTCCCCAGGAAAGAGGCTGATGGGTTGTACAGCCCAGGGAAGCAGAGGGAGATGAGGGCGGGGCCAGGCCCAGAGTTCTCCCAGGAGAGAGCCTGGCGGGTTGTGCAGCAGAGGGAAGCAGAGGGAGGTGAGGGCAGGAACAGGCTCAGAGGGCTCCTGGGGACCTCGAGAAAGAACTGGGTTGGTCTGGATGCAAAGGATCAGGGACATTGGTGGTTCCTGGCTGAGAGGTCAGCCCTAGTGTCCAGGAAAGAGGCTGGTGGGTTTTCACAGCCAGTGTTCTTAACCTGTGAGCCATCTCTCCAGCCTTAGTATTTCCTTTTTATCTCAAATTTCTCATGTCATTCCCACTTCTGTAATTTCTTCCTTATTTTCTTGTTTTTGAGACAGGATCTCATAGAGCCCAGGCTGGCCTGGCACTCATGTGTAGCTGAGACCATCCTTGAACTCCTGACCTTCGGCTTCTACCTCTAAAGTGCTTGATTACAGATGTACAGTACCATGCTGAACTGTTGAAATCTCTTAAGCATAGACCCATGATCACTTTGTGGATTTTAACCCTCTCTGGGATATCCAAAGCAATTTTTGTGTTTTTTTTTTTTCTTTTTTTGTTTCATTCCTAAGGTGGGAAACACAACAGCTGTAGTAGTAGAAGTTTTTTTCTTCCTTCTGCCCATGAACTTTTTTCTCTTGGCTCCTTCCACGCAGGCAAATGATCGACATCTAGAGTCAGCAGGACAGACTGAGATCTTCCGAAAGCATCCCCGAAAAGCTTCCATCCTCTACATGCCACTGGTGACAACACTCTTCTACTCCTGCTTCTATCACTACACAGAGTCCGAGGTACAGGCGGAAAATGAAAGAACTTTGTTCAAGTCCAGTTTTGTAAGGTATTATTAGTGGGGACCTGTAGTTCTCAGAAGTCACCCAGAAACTTTACAGGCCCTCAGCAAGACTGAGCTAAGAGGGACAAAGAGGTTTATAAGGGTTTGTGTGGCCTCAGGTGGGCTGGCAACAAGCACACCCTGTCTCTGGTATTGGTTCCCTTAGCAGTGGTGGAGGAGCAGTGTGTTGGGTAGCTCTGGATTTTTCTCTTTTTAAAGCTTAGATTTAATCATCACAAGTATGTTTTCCTCTTCTTTGGATTAGCAGAAAAGTAGAAAAAGAATTATGCTCACTATTATTCTTCCTGATAAAGTAAGCTATGGTAGTATTCCATTAGACTTGATGGAGCTTTTCTAGTATATTTCTGGGTTTATATGGGTTAGAATAAGATAGTGTGTGGTAGAAAAGAAAATGGGAGATTGGGTGATGTCACTAAAGTTTCTTTCTCCACTTCCATCCTAGGGGACATTCAGCAGTCCCACCAATCTGAAGAAGACATTTAAGGTAGCATCGCATGAACTGGTTTTGTTTTTTTTTTTTTTTTTTTTTTTTTTTTTTGTTTCTACTTTCTGTGTATGAATGCTTTGTTGGTTTTGTTGAGACAGAAACTGTAGCCTCACCTGGCCTGGAGCTCGCTATGTAGACCAGGCTGACCTTGAATTCACAGAAATCCACATGACTCTCCTGGGATTAAAGACATGCCCACCATGCTCAGATGCATGGACTGTTTTGTAAAAGTAGTGTCCGAGTACTGTAGGGAGTATATTGCTTGGTAATCCTGGACACTATGTTCGAGTCCAGGGCTAAAGGTGGAAAGTTATGTTTGTGGGATGTGAGAGAAAACATCAGTGTCACAGTGGACAACAGTGTGGGACTTGGAACATAAAGACTTCTTGATGTTCTGAAAAATGATTGATTTTTAAGGGACAGAGTCTATACCAGCAAATATATATTCTTTTTACTTTTCTGAAAATTTAAAACATTTAATGGATCTATTTCTACTTCCTCTTGATTTTTTTTCTGGTTTTTGCTCTTTAGATCCCAGACAAACAGTATGTGCTGACAGCCTTGGCTGCTCGTGCCAAGCTTCGAGCCTGGAATGACGTTGATGCCCTCTTCACCACAAAGGTGCGGGCCCTGGAACTGACCTGTGCTGTTTTTAGGGAAATCAGCCATCACAGTGTTTTAAAGTTCTAATTACTAATGAATTCTTCCAACCTTTTGTTTTCCAAAATTTTAATTGTAAAGAAAATTTGAAAGAATAGTGCAATGGCCAGTCTCTGTCCACTAGTTCATTAACATTTTTGCCATACTATTTAGTTTTTGCCTTCTCTGTATACATGCATATTTTCAGAAACCATTTGAAAGTAAACTGTGGATAAAACACTTCTCTCTTTAATATTAAAGCATTTATCTTCTGAGTGTTGCATCTCAAGAAATTTAATATTAGTACGATTATATTATCATAAACATCTGAT
>NW_008329640.1:2693559-2718777 GCF_000622305.1 Nannospalax galili
ATTTAAATTTTAATTTATTCTTATTTTATGTGTATGAATGTTTTGCCTACATGTATGTAAGTGCATCCATGTTATGCAATACATGGAGGCAGTAACTTCCTGTGGAGGAAGTTATTGATAATTGTTAGCCACACGTGGGTGCTGGGAACTGAACCTAGGTCCTCTGCAAAAGCAGTCAGTGCTCCTAACTTCTGAGCCATTTGTCCAGCCCCTATATAAATTTTAGATAGTTAATTATTGTATATACTTTAAAGTGTACCATGTGATACTATAGTCAAGCTAATACCCATTCTATACTGTCATCTAGTGTATGGTAATATCCCCTAAAGTGCACTCTTGGCAAATTTCCAATATACAGTACAATATAGTTCGCTAAAGGCTCCTACTGCACCTTAGAACTAAAGATTTATTTATCCTATATAACTACAGATTCATACCCCTTTGCCCCATCTCTCCATTTCTGTTGCCCCTGTAAACAGTTGTTTTCTGTTTCTATTTGAGAGTTTTTTCAGATCTCAAATATGTATAAGATCATGTAGTAGTTTTGTTTCTATGTGTGGTTTATTTCACCCAGCATAAGGCCTTCTGGATTCATCATTGCTTCACAAATTATAAGATCTCCTTAGGACTGGATACTATTCCACTGTGTTTATATATACATATATCACAGTTTATCCATTTGTCTAGTGTTAGACCTTTTTTTTTTCATATTTTGACTTCTGTGGATAATGCTACAATTAATATAGGAAGGGTGATATTAAATTTTAATTAGTGAGGCTGGAGAGATGGCTCAGCGGTTAAGAGCACTGATTGCTCTTGCAGAGGATCCAGGTTCCATTCCCAGCACCCACATGGCAGCTATGAACCGTCCTTAACTCCAGTTCCAGGGGAATCCGAAGCCCTCTTCTGACCTCCTCGGCATTGCACAACACGGGCGCACTCACATACATGTAGGCAATACACTCATACACATAAAATAAAAATAATAAATAAAATATTAAACGTGCATATGGGTACACATAACCAGTGGTGTGAGTATGGAGATCAGAGGACAACTTGGCAGAATTTGGTACTCTCACCATATAGGTCCTGGGGATTCAACTCAGGTCATCAGTTTGATAGCAGACCCCTTTACCTGCTGAGCCTCTGACTGGTCCCTAATTTTAAAAGGGATTTTTATATCTGGTATGCCAGGTGTGGTGACACATCCCTTTAATCCCAACACTTGGGAGGCCAAAGCAGGCAGATCTCTGTGAGATCAAGACCAGCCTGGTCTGCATAGCCAGTTCCAGGCCAGCTGTGGCTACAGGGAGACCTTGAATAAAAAACAAAACAAAACAATGCTGGGCATGGTGGCACATGCCTTTAGTCCCAACACCTGGGAGGTAGGGGCAGGCAGATCACCCAGGCCAGTCTGGTGTATATAGTAATGCCAGGCCAGCTTGGGCTTCAGGAGACCCTGTCTCAAAAGCCCGCCCCCCCAAAAAAAAAGAGAAAGAAAAAAAAAGTTGTTCCATTTATTTATTTATTTATTTATTTATTCATTCATTCATTCATTCATTCATTTATTTCTATGTGTGTTACTCAGGATTGCTTTGGTTGTTTAAGATCTTTTATGGTTCCAACAAATTGCTTTAAATTTTAGATATCTTTCTTTTTCATTCTAGGCTTGAGAATTTTCTAGTCTTACTTATAATTATTAATCAATTAGTTATATTAACTACTAAAGCAAAACATACCTATGTCAAATTCAAATATTTATTCAAAAGTACATAATGTGTGAGAGGGCTAGCTTGGTGGTGGAGTACATACCAAGCATGCACAAAGCCTGGGCTTGGGCCCCAGCACAAAACATTAAGAAGAATTTCATCTTTTAGTACCTACTGCTCTTCACTCACTCAGGGCAAGCACTGTTAAATGTTCGGTCAGTAGCTCTTCAGACCGTCCTCTTGAATTTATAAATGAACAATTGTATTTACATGTAAAGATACAGAAGTGGGATTTTTCTGTACTGATAAACTCATGGTATGTATATTAATCACTCTTCCACTTAGAAGCATTTCATAGACTTTTTTTCCATGCATTGCTGTCTGTAGATCAAAAAGCTTATTTTAGATTTTCTTCTTTATTCTACCCTCTAAATTATCTTGCTTTTCTGAAAAATCCATCTCATCATTTCTGCATCCTTCATCCCTTACTTATCTACCATGCTTTTATGGTCTGACCATGAAACAGAGATGAGCTCAAAGTGTGTTGATGATGTCTTGCCTACCTACTTGTCTTTCAGAACTGGTTGGGTTACACCAAGAAGAGAGCACCCATTGGGTTCCATCGAGTTGTGGAAATTTTGTACAAAAACAGTGCCCCAGTCCAGGTAATGGTATAAAAGAGAGTTAGGTCTAGAAGACCTAACTTTTAGCCTCCTTTTGTTCAGTGATGGGGACCTGACCTGTTGTCATTTTCCCTGAATGGTAGCATTGTGGCTGTGTTGGGCTTTGAGGTAGAAAAGACCAGGGAGGGGCATTCCCTTTGCAAGTAATCTCAGACTATCTCTGAGGAACAGGTACTGTGCTTAGCCATATAGAGAACTACTGCACTGTTCAGATGATTCAAAAGCAGTGCCTGTGGGCAAGGACACTGTGGAGCTGTGGGCATGCCCAGGATCAGCTGTAGAGCACTGCCTTGTGGCATGTCTGCAGGGTCCGGAGAACTACGCTCTTCCCTTCTCTGCTGGACAGCAGGGAAGTGCTGCCTAGTATCACCTCATTTCCCACTCCAATTGTAGACACTGGTATTGAACTCTCCTTTAGAACTTGCTACTTATAGAGCTCTGTGTGATTGTGGGGCCAGAATCATTAATTGGAAGTACTTTTTCCTACAGATATTGCAGGAGTATGTCAATCTGGTAGAAGATGTGGATACAAAGTTGAACTTAGCCACTAAGTTCAAGTGCCATGATGTTGTCATTGATGTGAGTCATCATAAAGTGAGAACCCTGAGCTAGGTCCTGGGTGATGGGTCAGGGATAACATTTGCCCCAGATCCTGAAATACTGCCATCAGTTTTCACTAGTGGACAAACCAGCCTGGCAGGAATTTGTTTGGAGCCCAACACTCCTGTATTCATCCCCAGTCCTCTGAATGGATTCTCTCAGCTTTTATAATTGGCTACATTTGGAGTCATCAGAACTGAACAAGTTATACAAGTTCTGTGGACGTCTCTCCAATGTGGGGTTCTGTGGGTGCTTGTACACCCATTATTACTATAGTCTCTTAGCCTTTCCTTGAGCCCGGGATACAAGTAATAGTAGCAAAAATAGAGAGCCCCTCATAGACAATGATGAATAGGACTTTGATTATTTTTGCTATACAGACCTACCGAGACCTGAAAGACCGGCAGCTGTTGCTTGCATACAGGAGCAAGGTAGATAAAGGATCTGCTGAGGAAGAGAAAATTGACATCATTCTCAGCAGCTCAGTAAGTAGCTGTACTTACCCTCCAGTGGGCCTAGGAGACCATTCACAAAGTAACATCAAGCATATGCTTCCCAAACCTGAGCAAAGACACTTGACTGAGCCATGTGGGTATAAGGCTCACCTATGGGCTAAAATACCAGAAGTACTGCTTTTTTTTTTGGGGGGGGGGTGTCTTTTTGAGACAGGGTCTCCCTGTAGCCCCAGCTGGCCTAGCGCTCACTTTGTAAGACCAGGCTGGCCTTGAACTCATAAGAGATTCACCTGCCTTTGCCTCCCAAACTCTGGGATTAAAGGTGTGTGCCACCACACCCAGCCTGTATTACTTTGCTTTTTGTTTATTTTTATTAGAATTTTTTTTTTGCATTTTTATTTAATTTTATGTCTGTAAGTGTTTTGCTTGCAGACCCTGGTCCTTACTGAGCCATCTCTTCAGATCCAAAAATACTACTTTGAATAGCAGAAATTATTCCTGAGATGTGAAGTGATAGACCTCAGGATGAGGCTTAACTATAGCATGCTGATCATTGTTAAACCTAGCAGATAGTGGAAGCTACCTGCTGGAACTACAAAGCACATGCTACAAATTCAATATCCAGGCTGTATGATTTCTCCTGGATGTGGATGTGACCTACCTGTTGTAAATAAGAAGTAGATGAAGTAGGTTTAGCTGTTAGGGAACTCCATCTGGTTATCTCTCATAGTATGAAATCACTGAGCTTTTTGTTAACATGGAACCTAGTTTTCCTATTAGATATTTTGCCATCTGTGCTTGATCACTGAGTACTAGTGAATCTTGGCCCTAAGAAGGGCAAAATCAGACAAATGCTCTAAATCAGGCAATCTGGGAAATACAGGATAGTTATTTAATCTATCTCTGAATAAATCAACTCCCCACATACTCAAAAACTTCTTGGGACTGGGGAGATAGCTTGGTCTATAAAATGCTTGCCATTGCAAGCATGAGAATCAGAGTTTAATCCCTAGCACTCACATAAAAGCTGGGCATGCTGGCATATGCTTATAATCCTAGTGCTAGGGAGGCAGAGACATGCAGATCCCTGGGGCTTACTGACCAGCTGTCTTAGACTAATCAACAAGTTCCAGGGCAGTGAGAGACCCTGTCTCAAAAAACAGGGTGGATGGCACCTGAGGAATGATAACCGAGGTTGACCTCTGTCCTTAGCACGTGCCTGTGCACGCACATGCATGTACGTACACACACACACACACTTAAAAGAAAATTGTTTGCTGGCACATGCGTATAATCCCAGCACTTGAGAGACTGAGGCAAGAGGCTCGAGAGTTTGAGGGTTTGAGGCTGACCTGGGATACACACTTGAGTTCCAGGCCAAAATGGACTATATAGAGAGACTGTCTCAAATAAATGAGCAAAACTCAAAACTCTTGACAGCTCCCTACCCAGTCCTTATTTTCACTTTGCTGTAGTGATAGGTGAAAATGGATCATATCATCGTTTGCTTTTTCCACAGCAAGTTCGATGGAAGAATTAATGTCATTCATTACCCTGAAACCTGCCTCACTCCTTACTTTTCTGCCTGTGAAAATAGAGAGGTCTCTCTTCTTGGGAGAGTCACAGCATCATACTACTTAAGCCTGTCATTCACAGGCAGTGCCTGCTGCTTTGGGGACAGAAACCAGCACCTGGACTGATCTGTTCACGGGACATTATCTGAAGGCCAGTATCTAAAGCTTTGACTCATGAGAAAGATGCTCTCTCCCTGGTGCTCACGTGAAGGTGGGAGCCTGTCCTGGGTAAGATGGCTCTTGGTTAGAGAAAAGTGACTGTTCCAGAAAGGACATCTGGATGAGAGGTACAGGTGCCAGAGGGTGGTTGCTCCACTCCTCTCAGCTAATTATGATCCAGGACCTTGTGTTGGCATTTCTGCTCTTAAGGAAATCAGAACAGAAACAAAATGGCTTTTCAAGGGGCCTCAGGAAAGGGTACAGGTATGTTAGGACCAGCTGGAAACCAGACTCAGATTCTCAAACCTGCCTGCCCAGGGCTGCACAAGTTATGACAGACATTTCCTGGACATTGTGTTTCTTCAGTATCTATCTGCTGTTTCTGTCAACTTTTTGTTCATAACAAGGTTCTTTTCTCACTGCATATGGAGATGACCTGTTTGGGTCTGTCTGACTCACAGTCTTATATGGAGCTTAGATTCACCGGTGCTGGAGAGCTCTTCTTCTAGGCAAAAAAGTCTCATTTCAGTAGAAGCATCACCAGTTTCACCTGGCTAAATTTGGTAGCACTTCTGCTAAGATATTTAGAGGGAGGTTTTATTTTCACACCTGACTTTAAGTGGACTTCTGCAATGTTAGATTCTGCTCTGTACCAGTATCAGCCTCCCTTCTGCAAGTGAACTGGATGTTCCTGACATGCCTACACTCATAATAAAGCTGTTTCATCCTTGGTGCCTTCTCGTCCCCACCTGGTTGCTTTGTGCAGAATGGTGAAGTAATTGTCCAATGTCTTATCTGCATCTGTGACTGTATCAGCAGCCTGTCAGGCTGTCACATTATGGAGTGACAGTGCTTACAGCAAAGGACTGTGTGATTAACAGAACACTAAGCCAAGAGACAGAAGACCCAACTTCTCTCACCCCTGCTACTGACAAACTGTGGTGCTGGTGAAGTCCCTTTTTCTGTGGACTCAGGTCATCTATAAAATAAGAGGGTCATAATCTGTGTAAGGTTCTATACTCATGACAAGTCTGTGAAGCGGTAGGAGGAAAACAGGTAATGCACACAGCATGCTCTAGTCTAAGGCAGTGTGCCTCTCAGTTGGAGACAGTTTTGCCCCTCAGGAGACATTTGGCAGTGTCTGAAGGCACTTTTTATCACCACACTTGGGGGTGTGCTGCTACATATCCTGTAATGCGTGGTACAGCGCCCCACAGCAAAGAATTATACTGCTTAAAACATTAGTAACGCCAGTGTTAAGAAACCCTACTTTAGGGGTAGAAAGAAGGCTCAGTGGGTACAAACACTCGCCACCCAGCTTAAGACCTGAGTTTGATCTCTGGGACCTACATGGCATAAGGAGAGAACTGACTCCTTCCAGTTGTCTTCTGATCTCATGTGCATCATGGTGTACACACACACTGAATAAATGTAGAAGGAAAAGAACAACCTTGCTTGCTCGATTCCATCTTTTGCTCATCCATTTTACACTCAACTATAATCCAGGTAACCTCATACTTCCAGAGATACTTTCCAGAGTATCTTTTTTGCTGTTGAACTAATGGGCTTAAATTGCTAGTTTGGGCCTATGTTATTGGCTCATCTCCATACAAACAGTAGTAACCTGATTAACTTGTAGGTCAGACTTCAGTAAAGAAGCAGCATATGTGTTATCTGATCTCCCTGTAATTTGTTACAGGACCTTGACCCAAGTCAAGATGGCAGCTAAATATTCTGTATAAAGTGATTGTCTTCATGTCTCGTGGTAGAATTTGAAATTCATAGGGCAGGGAGGCAGAATGGATATAAAGGAGATGGTAGCAGGGACAGGCTCAAACCCATGGTTACCGACTAAGACCCACGGTGGTTGCAGTGATAGCCTGCCGAAGCTGGTAGCCTTTGTCATAGAGTTGAAAAAGACCTGTCCCTGGAGTAAGCAGCTGAAGGAGGATCCAGGAGAAGGTGTAGCCGTTACAGATCTACTGTGGTGCTCCACCAAGGCAGCCAGCAGATACGTAATGGTATGTGTACTGCAGAGGTGCCCGTCTTAGCCTTGCAAGCTGAGATGGAAACTGGTTTCCATTTCCTTTCCACATTCCAAATTCTTCATAAAAATCCCCCATGTTTAACTCTAATCAGAAACACAAAAGGTAGAACATTCTGAAAAAGATAGTTCAGTCTGGCTAAGTTGTCATGTTATAAAGCTCTTAACACTGAATCCCCATTTTTGAGACTGTATAAATAAAGGAAATACTTAGGATTTCTATGTCTGTGCAGCCGAATGGGTGCTGTGCTGGTTGTGCAGCTCTGGCAAGCTTTGAGTTCCTCCTTCCTTTGTAGCAGGAATCATCATTTGCAATATTAGGATGACCTGGCACTGTCTTGGTACAAGGAAGTGTTCCTTAGGTTTGAGAAGAACTTCCATGATCACTGTAAGTGCTGGGGACTTCACTTTCAAGGGTACTAGATGTGACATGGTAGCCTTTCCTGTAACAGAGAATTCGAGAGAAGCCAGGCATGAAAGGTCACATACTATATAATTTCATTATTTTTTAACTTCTGAAATAGGTAGATCATACACAGAAAGCATATTGGTGGTTCCAGGGTGTCAGAGATGGGGAGTGATTGGGAGGAATTGCTTAATGTGAATAGGGTTTCTTCCTCTGGGGTATGAATGAACTAATTGTTCATTTTAAAGTGAGTAATTTTATGTTATGTGACTTTCACCTCAGTTTTTTGTTTTTAAGTCTAGTAAGATTTAGAGACTATGAAGTTTTATAAAATTGATTTTCTTATAAAATTGAAGTTTCTATAAAATTGATTATTGAACATAAAAAGAAGGGCTTGGAAAGATAGGTAGTGCCAAGGGCTAGAGGTACAGCTCAGTGTGGTAGAGTCCTTGCCTAGCAGATGCAAGGCCTTGGGTTTGGTCCTCAGCACTGCAAGTTTCCTTTTCTGGGTGTTGTGGTACATTCCTATAGTCTCAACTCTGAAAGAGACAAAATCGGGAGGATCACAAGTTTTTGGCCAGCTTGGGTAATTTAATGAGATAACTATCTTAAAAATTGGCTGGGATATAGCTCAGTAATAGAATACTTGCCCAGCATGCACAGGTCCTGGTTCAATCAATCCCAGGTACTGAGAAGAAGAAAAATAATATCTAGCTTTGTTGTTGTTTGAATTTTAATTTTATTTTAAAAATATTTTTATCGAGGGGCTGGAGAAATGGCTCAGCAGTTAAGAGCCCTGGCTGCTCTTGCAGAGGACCTGGGTTTGATTTCCAGCACCCACAGGCAGCTAACAACCATCTGTAACTCCAGTTCCTGGGGATCTGACACCCTTTTCTGACCTCTGCAGGCACTGCACAGCATGAGCGCACTTACATGTAGGCAGTTCACTAATAAAATAACAATAAAAAATATTTTTATAGAGTTTTCATACATTCCATATAATCTTAATCAGATTTAAATCCCCTCCCATATCTGTGGCCTCATACTCCTGTTGTTTTAAATTTTAAAAAAATTATGTGTATGAGTGTTTTGCCTGCACATATGTAAGTGCACTACATGCATGCAGTACTCACAGAGGCCAGAAAAAGGCATTCAGTCACTTTGGAACTAGAGTTAAAGTTAGTTGTGAATTGCCATGTGGGTGCTGGGAAATTGAACCCAGGTCTTCTGCAAAAGCACTAGTGTTCTTAATCACTGAGCTATCTCTCTGGTCCATTGTTTTTAATTAAAAAAAAAATAGGAGCTGGAGAGATGGTTCAGCAATTAAGAACACTGGCTGTTCTTGCAGAAGACACGGGTTAAAATCCCAGCACCCACATGGCAGCTAACAGCTGTCCTTAACTCCAGTTCCAAGGGGATCCGACAGCCTTTTTTCTCCTCTGCAGGCGTTGCACGACATGGGTGCACTTACCTACATGCAGGCAATACACACATACACATAAAAATAAATAAAATATTAAAAAATAAATTTAGGAGCTGGAGAGATAACTCATTGGTTAAGAATACTTGCTGCTTTGCAGAGGACCCAGATTCTGTTCCCAGCACCTATGTGGTAGCTAGCATCCCAATTCTAAGGGATCAAATACCCTCTTCTGGTCTCCAAGGTCATTGCATGTACATGATACACTTAAATACATGGAGGCAAAATACTCATATACATAAAAAATAAATTTTAGGGGCTGGAGAGATGGCTCAGTGGTTAAGAACACTGGTTGTTCTTGCAGAAGACCTGGGTTTGAATCCCAGCACCCACACAGCAGCTAACAACTGTCTATAACTCTAGTCCCAGGGGATCCAACAGCCTCTTCTGACCTCCGCAGGCATTGCACAACATGGATGTACTTGCCTACATACAGGCAATACGTGTATACACATAAAAATTAAAATAAATTTTAAAAACTTTAATAGGGTATGTGTATGCACATGTATGCATGTGCCACAGCATATACATGGATGTCAAAGGACAACTTTACAGAGTTGAACCTTTCTACCTTTCAGTGGGTTCTGGGGATTAAATTTAGGTCATGAGGCTTGCAGAGCAAACTCTACCTACTAAACCATCATGCCAGTCTTGGTTTGTTTTTAAGAAGAGCTAAGATCTGTATGATACTCCAGTCTTCAAGAAAAAAATGGAAATCCAGAATCTTTTGTTGGGAAAAAGAAGGTCCCATACTGGTATAACATTCCTATAAATAGTGAAAGGAACTTGTGTCCTTTCAGGCCAGGGAAACTTGTAGGTAGGGCTGGCTCCTTTAAGACCAGAGACTAAAGTGATCTGGTAGCTAAGGAGTCATAATGGTAACTTTCTTGGGTGGCTGGCACATATGTAGTTTTTACCTGCCTGGACCAGAAGTACCAAAGAATAGTTGGTTGGTGAGAGGTGTATGTGGGTGGATTTATACATGTTTGGGCTTATTTTATAAGATCTGAATATCCATGCTCTAAATAAGGGATTTGTGATTCTCAGTTTGGGCTCTTTAGTACCCTAGGTAGAACTCAAGGTTTAGTGAAAATTGAGACTTTCTTTAAAATGAGGTATTCTGTGGTCAGTAAATTTTCTAAACCCAGAGAATGGAAGGGAAAAGCTCTTGGCCAAGAATACCTCTGAAACCCTTGCTAATGTAACTTCTGTTCAAAAAAACACTTGTAGCATGTGTGGATAAATATTATTGTCAATTCCTTTTCAGGTTTTCATGAATCCAGAATTCATAAGCAGTAGTGATCAGGGACCCTCAGTGGTCTCACTCAAACAGAGATGTGAGTTCCAAGTTCAGAACCTGGAAGGACAGTGGTGCTGACACCCACCACCATGAGTATTTGTGACCTAATCACACATACCATCGCATAGATGAGTGCAGGGTACCAGACTGATCGGTGTCTGTCACTGCAGGAGACAGTGGCTTGGAAATGGATTTACTGGAGGGCCTTGAGTCCCTGAAGTTTGAGTATGGGATTCCAGAGGAAGAGCATTACTGGCTGTATTTGCAGAGACGTTATCGGGGACTGATGATTGAAGGCTGTGCCCATGCAGTCTTCTTCTGCAAGCTGTTGTGTAATTTGAGGTAAGCTAGGCTTCCAAGTTGAAGATAAGTGTCTCACTCCTGGGAATCCTATGGTAGAGGTTAATTTGGCAGGAAAATAGTTTTCCTACCTTTCTAATCCACATTCAATCACTTCTGGTCTGCAGGGACTAGCAAAATTTACACCAGAGTGTCTTGGCTGTTTTACATGGTTAAGCATGGATTGGTGATGGTTTCTATTCAGAGGGTGAGCTGATTTATTTCATTTATTCATGCATTTTCTCATCAAAATTACCAGCTTACCTTCCACAGCTGCTAATGACTAGTCAGTCATTCCTTGTTTATTGCTACAAGCAGAGTCAGTTCTTTTTTTTTTTTGAGATTGACCTGACATTGGATTGCTCCATCACAGAAAAGCCACCTGGGACTTTGGCTGCCCCTACAGCCAAATAACTTGCATGAAACAAGAAATACTGATTTGTAGAGAAGCTATCATGGTCCAATCCTGGTTTCTGATCTATCTTTCTTTCTTTCTTTTCTTTCTTTCTTTCTTTCTTTCTTTCTTTCTTTCTTTCTTTCTTTCTTTCTTTCTTTCTTTCTTTTATTTTCCTTTTTTTTCTTTTTTCTTTTTCTTTTTCTTTTTTTTCTTTTTTGAGACAGGGTCTCCCTGTAGCCCCAGCTGTCTTGGAACTCACTATGTAGACCAGGCTGGCTTTGAACTCAAAGAGATCTGCCTGCCTCTGCCTCCCAAGTGCTGGTATTAAAGGCATGCGCCACCACGCATGGCTTCTGATTTCTTTCTACAGTAAAGCTTCAGACACTTCACTTGATCTTAGCCAAAAGGCTGAGACTCTATTAGCCTGAAACATAGGAAAGTGTGTGAGCCAAGCACCTAGAACTAGGCTCCTGGGTTCTGTGACTTCCAGTCTCTCCTGGAGCATTTGTAAGTCTTCTCAGTTTCCTGTGAAATTAGGTTAACTCCTGGATGATGGGACCAGGTCTGAACTGATTATATTTAAAGATATGACCTATACCCCAGGAGGCAATCCGTTCAGTTAATTCACTGATTGACTACTAATAAGAGGATACAAATTTATTCCTTGTACCTGGCATTACTACTGAGAAATTGATACATGAAATTTCTAAGTGGCATTTTGTATTTGGAAGTATCAGGTACTAGGAAGAAGAACTGTTTTTTTAACCAGAAGAAAAATCTTTAAATAGAACATAACTTAGGCTTCTATTATAGAAACTAAAACTTTAAGATTCTAGTTTATGAGATTGTCTATAGCAATAAAAGTATACATTATGTATTCAGAGGTCAGACTTTGTTATGTTGTCACAGAAAGACACCAGATGACAGCAAGAAGTCACAGCTCCTTCAAGAGATTATAAAACAAGGGATTATAAAACAAGCCCAAAGAAGACACATTCCCCAGAAAAGCTTTGTGAGGGTCCCAGAACTGCCAGCTGAGCTGGTTGGTGAATATCTTCCCCTGTACAAAGTCAGGTTATGAATATGTAAAAGGTAGCTATTTTTTCAAATTGCCAAATATTAGTAAAAAGTAAAGCAGATGAAGAAACAAAATATGGCTCAAAGGAATACATTAAAGCTATTGAAAAACCAATCCTAAAGAAGTAGACATATGAATCACCTAACAAAGATTTCACATTTATAATCTTGAGGAAGCCCAGTGAGCAGAAGAGAACAGAGATGAAAACTAAATGGAATGGGGAAGATAGTATATGAACAAATAGTACCAATGAAGAGAAACTTTCAAAAACAAGTTCTTGGGACTAGAGAGATGGCTCAGCAGTTAAGAGTACTGGCTGCACTTGCAGAGGACCCATGTTTGAATCCAAGTACCCACATGGCAGCTAATAACTGCCTGTAACTCCAGTTCTGGGGGATCTGATGGGCTCTTCTGACCAAGGGCACTGCATGACATGAGTGCGCTTACACACGTGTGTGAGTGTAGTATACTCGTGCATAAAATAATTTCCTTTAAAAGCAAGTTGTTGAAGACAACAACTGAAATAAAAGAATTCACCAGAAGAATTGAGCATCAGGTATGACCAAGCAGGCAGAATTGGTGAATTTAAAGGATGGGTTAGTTGAAATTATTAAGAACAAAAAGAAAATTGAAGAAAGTCTGAGTCTTGTGGGACACCATTAAGCTTTAATTCCCAATATGTACAGATCATGGAAATTTTAGAAAAGCTGAGCATGCTGGCCCACAGCAGGACTACTGTACATTTGAGGCACAGTGAAACCTTTTCTCAAAAACAGAAATCAAAAACAAAAAAGTGGGGCAGAGAGCATATTTGAAAAAATGATAGCCCCAAACTTACAAATCTGAGAAAGAAAATAGATTCAAGTCCAAGGAGCTCAAAGGCCTCTAACTTGAATGTACTAAGAGGCCCATGTTGAGATGCATTATAATCACATTGCCACATATGAAGAATATTGAAGACAAAAGAACTTCATGTTGAAGGGACCTTCCATAAGATTACCAGTGTTTGCAGTGAGTGCTTTGATATGTTCAAAGTGCTGAAAGGAAAAACTGCCAATCAAGCATCCCATATCTGGCAAAAACTATCCTTTAAAAATCAAAGAGAAAAAGATCTTTCTAGATAAAGGCTGAGGGAGTTCATTGCTGCTGGACATACCTTACAAGTAATAGTAAAAGGAATCCTAAAAATTAAAGTGAAAAGTGCTAGATAGCAATATGAAGATACAGGAATGGAAAATTGCTATGACAACTATCCAGTGGGTACAAATTATGGAAAGATTTAATTGTGACATGAATAACAAGAAGAGGAAAGTGCAAAGAAATAGAGCTCTTCAATGACTAAGGTAAAATGGTCATCAATTTAAAATAGTGGATAGCTATAAAATATGTAATTCCCTATGATAATCACAAAATACCCGTGGAAGACACACACTCTTTATACTCTTTAACAACCAGTGAGTAGAAAAGGAGATCAGAAACCATCTGAGAGTGGAAACAGTGTACTAAGTGTGTGATACAGCAAAAGCAATAGCAAGGGCGGTTATCAGAAAGGCCTTCATTAAAGAGATGTCAGACCAACAGTCTAATCTTATGCCTCATCTTAGTCTGTTTTCTGGTGCTAGGAGAGCTTCAGACTACATAAATTTCCACAAGAGGAATAATGGAAGACAGCGGCCATGCAGTGAAAGACTCAGCTTTTCTAATCAAACCACTCCTGAGGCAACCCACTCAGACGGCAATGCCATTCATCCATCATGAGAGTGGAGGCTTCATGACCCAGTCACCTCTCAAAGGTTCCATCTTCCAAAACTGTTGCAGTGGTGAATAAATTTGAATATGAGTTTGGGAGATGATACCATAGTACATGTCTAGGAACTAGAAGGGACACTTAAGGCCCAAGTTAGCAAAATGAAGAGCAAAAATACTGGATTTTTTTTTTGTGTGTGTGTGTGTTTTTGAGACAGGGTCTCCCTGTAGCCTCAGCTGTCCTGGAACTCATTGTGTAGACCAGGCTGGCCTTGAAATCACAGAGATCCACCTGCCTCTGCTTCCAGAGTACTGGGATTAAAGGCATGCACCACCATGCCTGGCTAAAATATTAGATTTTTTTAAAAAATATAATAAATTGGCAATGGGGCAAGAGTGAAACTATGAGCTGGGTTTTTGAAAATATCAAAACTGACAAACTCTTACCTAGATTAACGAAAGGAGAATAAAAAATCAGAAATGAAAGAGGAGACGTTACACTCCACAGAAGTGAAAAGATCACCAAGAAATTAGACATCTTAAAAAATTAGATAACATTTAAGAAATGAAAAGTCTTAGAAACATAGAACCTGTGAAGACTGAATCATGAAGACAAAAAATATGAACAAACTTTAACTAGTAAGGAGACTGAATTGATAATCAAAAAACCTCTCAACGAAGGAAGTCCCAAGATACGATGGCCTCACTTGAAAATTCTATCAAATATTAGAAGAATAAATAACCTTGAGCCAAGGAGATGGCTCAGCAGGTAAAGAGCTTGTTGGTTAGGTATGAGGATGGGAATTCAGACCCTAGCACCTATGTAAATGTCAGCTGCAGGATGGGCATGGCAACCTACTTGTTTCCAGCCTGTAAGAGGCAGAGGCAGCAAGCTGGCTAGCCAGACTAGTGTAAACAATGAGCTCTGGGTTTATTGAGAACAATCAAGGAAAATATCCAAAGCCAACTTCAGGTCACATGCATATACACATACATGCACACGTAACATACACACATGTAAAAAAGAATAATCTTCAAACACTTCTAAAACACCAAAGAAGAGGGAACATTCTCAATCTCATTTTATGAGACCAGCATCACTCCAATACCAACACCAAAGATATAAGAAAGCTATAAACCAATTACTACTGCTGGTGAACATTAATGCAAAAATCTTGAACAAAATATTAGCACACTGAATTCAATCTCACATTAAAAAGTGTATACACCATGAACAAGTGGAATTTATCATTGAAATGCAAGGATACTTCAACATGCAAAATCAGTCAATGTTTAATATATTGATGTAGGGCAGCTCAAGTGAGGTGAACCTCTTTGTTTCAAGTTCTCAATGATAGAAGACTTTATAGATGGAGACAAGGCTAACAAGCAAGAGGTTCATTGAGAAGAGGAAGTGCTTGAGAAAGTGAAGGTATGCACAGTGAGGAGCTGTGCAGGCAACCTCATGGACCAGGACCACACTGGAAATTGTTGATGTGGTTTCTATTGGCTCAGATGTCGATGAGGTGAATATTTAGTGGGAATCATTTGACTAGCTCCACCTTTTATGTTAAGTTACAACTAATTGTATAATCCTACTTTGGGCATAATACTGTGTCTCCCAGTTTATCGTGGTCATTATAACATGCATATTGCTGATCTGAAGCTACAGGACTTACACACTACAGGACTTACACACTGATTGAGCGCCACCAGTGGAAGGGCGTGTACCAGTCCCTTGGTGAGGCTGGCATCAGGGAACTGTATATGCTCAGGGGTTTGGTTGTTAACAAAGATTAACATCAGGGAGATGGAGTCTCTTTTCTAATTAGATGAGAGGGAGAGTGATTTGTCTTCATTTTATGTAAAGTGAGGAGGAATAGTATAATAGGGGAGTTAGTCACAGCCCCTAATTTCTAACTTTCTGCCTGGCGACCCTTTCGCAGTATCACATTGAAAAAAAGAAAGAAACCCTAAGATGATTTCAGTCAGCGCAGAGTAGTTGACAAAAGTCAATACCCTTTCATGATTAAAAACACACTCACTCACTCACTCACCAAACTAGGGATAGAGAGAAATTACTTAATCATGATAAAAGTCATATATGGAAAACCCAAGCTAACATCACACTCAAAGCTGAAAACTTTTCCTCTAAGATCAGAAACAAGGCAAGGATTCCACACTTCTACAGCGTCTATTCAACATAGTCCTGCATAACCAGTGCAGTTAGGTACAAAATATAAAAGATGTCCAAACTGAAAAGGAAAAAGTGTGTATCTATTCATGGTGACAAAAGACCCTGTAAAAATGTTTAGAACCAGTCAACACATAAAAGTTGCAGTATGTGAAACTAGCACTCAAAAACCAATTGCATTTCTGTATTTCAATAACAAACTATTTGAAGCAGACATTAAAAGCAATGCCAGCTGGGGACAGAGCTCAGTGGTAAGTACATGTTTAGCATGCTTGAAGCCTGGGTCATTACCAAGAGGGGTGAGATGGGAAAATATTAATTCCACTTATAATAATATCAAGCGGAATAAAATACTTAGTGATAAGTTTAACCAAGGGAATAAAAGGATGAAAGACTTGTATACTTTATACCACAATAGAAAGACACAAATAAATGGAAAATATCCCACATTCATGAATTGGAAGCCTTTAATAGAATTAAATGTCACATTGCATAAAGCAGTCTACAGATGCATTACAGTCCTTATCAGAATCTCAGTAGCATTTTTTGTAAAAATGGGGGAAAAAATCTCAAGTTCACACATAATCTCAAAACAGAGTCAAAATATTCTCAAGCTATGGCGATAAAGCTACTTGTACTGGCATTAAGGTGGCCATAAGACCAATGGGATAGAACAGTGCAGAAACAGACCTCTACAAACACAGTTAAATGATACACAATGGGGAACAACTAGTCTCTTCAAGAATTTTTTTTGGAAATGATATCCACATGCAAAAGAATGAAGTTGGAGTTTTGCAATAGGCCACATAAAAAGTTAACTCTAAATGGATTAAATAGGCAAATGCGATTGTAATAAACTTAAAAGCATCTGTACAGCAAAGGAACCAACAGAGGAAAAGGGAGAAAATGTAAACTATGCATCTGATAAGGAGTAAATGCATTATAGGACTGGGGTTATATTCAGTTGGTACAATGCTTACCTGCCATGCATGAGGCCCTGGGTTTGATCCTCAGCACTGCATAAATCAGGCATGGTGACATTGGCCTGTAATCCGAGCTGCAGGAGAACAAGAAGTTCAGGGTCATCCTCAGTGACACAGTGAGTTTGAGGCCAGCCTGAACTACATGAGACGCTTTCTAAAATCCATGCAGGTGTACTGGTGGTGAATGCCTTAATCCCAATAGTTGGAAGGCAGAAACAGACTGAGTTTGAGGCCAGCCTGGTCTACATAGTGAGTTCCAGGCCTGCCTATGCTGCATAGTGAGACCCTGTCTAAAAATAAAAAATCCAGCATATGTAAAGAACTGAAACTCAATAATAAACCTATAAACCTAGCAATTTTTTTTTTTTTTGGTCTTTTTGAGACAGGGTCTCCCTGTAGCCCCAGCTGGCCTGGAGCTCACTATTGTAAACCAGGCTGGCCTTGAACTCAGAAATCTGCCTGCCTCTGCCTCCCAAGTGCTGGTATTAAAGGTGTGCACTTCTTCAAAGAATATATAGAAATGACCAATAGGTATATGAAAGGATGCAAAACATCAATAGTCATCAGGAAAATGCACATCAAAACTACAATGAGATATTACTGAAAACTTACTAGAACACCAGAAGTTAACAAGTTTTGGTGAGGATATAGAGAAATTGGGATGCTGTGCACTATTGGTGAGAATGTAAGAGGTATAGCTACTATGGACATAGTATAGAAGGTCCCCCCAATTTTTTAAACTGCTATAGATTCAGCAATTCCCATTTCTGGGTATATATCCAAAAGAATACCTAGAGCTATTTGTGTGCCCATATTCACTGCAGCATCATTTACAGTGACCAAGATGTGGAAGCATCTTGACAGGATGTAGAATCACCTAGATTATCTAGAATGTTAATTGAGGCAGGAAGACTCATCTTAACTGTGGGCAGCACCATAGCACCATTCCCTGGACTGAGGTCCTAGACTGAATAAAGAGGAGGAAGCTAGCTGAGCACAAGCATTCTTCATCTGTTTCCTGATGATGGATGCAACTCAACCACTGCCTCCAGCTCCTGCCACCACAGCTTCCTCGCTATGATGAACTGTACCCTCCAACTACAAACCAAAATAAACCCTTCCTAAAATGCTTTTGTCAGGTGTCACCATTGTATTAACATTACTCATACCAATCCAATGGGTCAAGAGATTGTGCACTATATGCCAAGTGTGATGGCTCACATTTGTAATCTCAGTCCTCAGTTGAAGCAGGAAAATCAGGATTTTTAAGGCCAGCCTGGGCTACATGAGACTGTCTCAAAAATGAAACAAAATGAATTGTATTATAAGCATACAATGTAGTGTTATTATTCAGCCTTAAAAGGAAATTTGGGCCAGGCATGATGGTGCATGCCTTTAATCTCAACACTCAGGAGGTAGAGGCAGGCAGATCTCTGTGAGATCGAGGCCAGCCTGGTCTACATAGTTCCAGACCAGCTGGGGCTACAGGGAAGACCCTATCTCAAACAAACAAAAAAAAAATAGAAATTTTATAAGCTATAACATGGATGAAGACATTATAAGCACAAAATGATAATGCTGCACGATCATATTTACAGGAGGTAGTAGCCAAAAAGGAAATAGTAAAACGGTAATTGCCAGGAGTTGTGGGGAAGGGGATATGAAGTTTCAGTTTTGCAAAGATTCGAAGGTTCTAGATCTCTGTTGTTTAACAACGTACATAAAATTAAACATCCTATGCACTTAAAATGGTTAAGATGGTAAATTTTGTTAGATACTAATTTTTTTACATGATTAAGAAATCAGCAACTGTCTGCCCAGAAAATAGACACCCCTCCAAAAAAAATTAGTCCACAATGTGTTGCACATTACCTTGTGACATTTAACAGTTGCAATGATCCAAGGTTAATATGGCATGATTAGAGAAGCAGATCTTATGTTTAAGAACTCAGGAAAAGGTATAATACAGGGCTGGAGAGATGGCTCAGGTATTAAAGAGCACTGGATCCCAGCACCCACATGGCAGCTAACAACCATCTGTAACTTCAGTTTCAGGGAATCTGATGCCTTCTGACCTCCACAGGCATTGCAAGGCACAGGTGGACTTACATGCAGGCAATATGCTCATACACATAAAATAAAAATATTTTCAAAAAATGAATGATACATATAACAATGTTTTCATTAATTAAATTTTAATCTAGTTTTAGACTTTTGGAAAAGGGAGGTGCTTTAGTTTCTGGAAAATGCACTCAGGAAGAACATTTTATCCCTAGTAAGGCTGGATAAATGGCACTCCATTGAATGCCTTATTTCTGAAGTATAAAGGTACTGTCCAGCTTCCACTTGCAAAAGCTAAAACAAAAGAACTTCAGAGATCACTGGGGAAAGTGACAGCATGAGCATGTATTTATGTGTGTATGTGTTTGTTCATTCCCCAGAGAATTAATACATGAGACTCAGTACTCCAGACCCCGGGCTGTATCATTTGATGCATCAGTTTCTGCTCAAAATGAGAAGTTAAAGGTGGGCATCATTGGAGGTGGCCACCTTGGGAAGCAACTGGCTTGTGCACTGCTGAGACTTGTCCCCATCCCTGCTGAGAGCCTTCGGATCTCCACTCGGAGGCCAGAGGCCCTGGGTGAGGAGCAGCTTGTGTTATGCAATGGGTATGGTGCTGGGTTTGTCAACACAGCCACTTTGAAAGGTCCTAGCAAAGAGGAATACCTGTGTCCAGCAAGCACAGTTCTTAGTTGGTGGGCTTAAATTTTAAGGAGTTGCTTAAAACAACTCTTTTATCAACTTACTTATTTTTATTTTTTAAATATTTATTGATATTTATATGTGTATGAGTGGTGTCATGTCTGTATGCATGTAAGAGCACCCATGTCATGAGATGCCTACAGAGGTCAGAAGAGGGCATTGGATCCCCTGGAACCTGAGTTGTTAGCCACCATGTGGGTGCTGGGAATTGAACCCCGGTCCTCTGCAAGAACAGCCAGTGCTTTTAACTGCTAAGTCATCTCTCCAGCCCCATAAATTGGCTTCTTTTTTAAAAAAATATTTTATTTTTTTAATTTTATGTGTATGTGTGTATTGCCTGCATATAGGTAAGTGTACCCATGTCGTGCAATGCCCACAAAGGATAGAAGAGGCTGTTGGATCCCCTGGAACTGGAGTTACCAACAGTTGTTACCTGCCATGTGGGTGCTGGGATTCGAACCTGTGTCTTATGCAAGAACAACCAGTGTTCTTAACCACTGAGCCATCTCTCCAACCCCTAAATTGACTTCTTAAAGAAACCAAATACATTTATTCCAAATTGACATAAAAATTCAGGTTTGAATTTTTATCAGCATTGTGTAAAAATACCCATTTCATTATACCCTTTTTTTTTTATGTGTATGAGTGTATTGCCTGTATGTAAGTGCACCTGCGTCATGCAATGCCCAAGGAGGTCAGAAGAAGACATTGCCCCTGGAACTGGAGTTATGGACAGTTGTTAGCTGCCATGTGAGTGCTGGAATCGAACCCAGGTCCTCGGCAAGAACAGCTGATGCTCTTAACTACTAAGCCATCTCTCCAGCCCCTCAAATTCTGTTTTTCAGTAACACTGAAAGCATATTACCAAATGAAAGTATACATTCTAAATTCTTAATTTTGAAAATCCATGTTGTGGCAAGTATAATCAAGTAATTAACTACTTGTGTGTTTTATGCAGTTGGATGAGTTCTATTTCTCTACATTTATGAATATTCTATCGTGTATACTTTACAACAATTACATCTTCCAAACTCCTCTCAGTCTCTGCTACATACCCTTTCACTCTGCTAATCTTTCCAACTCAAGCTAATGAGCTATATAACTTTCAATTGAGTCCAACAGCATTCTGAAGCCTCAGTTTGCTCATCTGTAATATGGGAATCATCCGAATCTGTCTCAGAAGCTCCAAGTGAGGATCCCCTTTAACCAATATACATCAGGCACCTTGCATGTTATCTGGCACATGATAAATCTTCAGGAAATTGAAGCAGAAGGCTTCCTAGATAATTTTTTTTTGGTCTTTTTGAGACAGGGTCTTCCTGTAGCCACAACTCTCTATGGAGACCAGGCTGGCCTCTGCCTCCTGAGTGCTGGGATTAAAGGCGTGTGCCACCTCGCCCAACTAAGAATTTTTTTTCTAGCTTAAAATTTTAAAATAAATCCTAGCATTTGTTCTAAAAGAAAGTTAAAAAAGAATTATACTACAACCTCAAGTTCTGTTGCTGTGGCACTAGCTGCTTTAGTAAAGGGGTGACGACCTGGGTACATAGCTCTTAGAGGCTCACAGGAATATCTTTGATTCATGTGGCAATGTGACTTGGGTTGCTTACTGAGATAAAATAGTGACCATCCTCTCCCATGGTTGATGTTCGGGACAAACTCCTTTGTACTTTCTATCTTCCTTTACCCTTCCCAGGTGAGATCCAGAAGCTGGGGGTCCAGTGCTTTTACGATAACCCTAGTCTGGTGAATTGGGCCAACGTGGTATTCCTCTGCTGCTTGCCATCCCAGCTGCCTAATATCTGCCTAGAAATTCAAGCCAGCCTTGAGAAGACCTGCACTGTGTACAGCTTTGTGTCTGCCATCCCACTACCCAGGTATCTTGTTCGGGGGGGAAAACTGGTGGAGCCACTGTCTCCTCATCTCTGACTTTCGTCTCCTTCACCATAGCCCCTACTTCTTGGAGTTAGTCATTCCCAGTAACAGAGAGGAGGCAGTTTGACCTGCAGAAGGACCCAGCCATCCTTTTTAACCCCAGTTTTGCACACACACACTTGTGGTCAGAATGTTTTCTCTGTTGTACAAATGTTTAGAACTGTAAGGACATATTGTTTCCCAGTACTTGTTTCCTGCTCTATGTGTTAGTGAGAAACCACCAGACAACATGAAAACTTGTGAAAATATGTGTTACATGTTACTTTTGAATTCTTGTGACTGGCCAAGTGATAGCCACATGATAACATTCAGTAGTGTTAGGTGAAGGGTTGAGTAGTCCAGTTAATTAGTGCCCTTAGTGCACACACAGGTGCACATTTTGCCTGAGCAGTGCTGTGCAGGAGGGTCTGTTGCTTGGCTGGATGTAAATGCAATAGCTTGTGTAGTCGTTTATTCCACTCCTGCCATGCACTCCCTGTCTTGGCTTCCAGGTTGAAAACACTAATGAACCACACCAATGTCTTGCGGCCCTATTATCACTGTGTTCAAGATCTTGACAACATCTGGGGGGCCAATAAAGAAATCGTAGCTGCTCTCCAAGATCCTGTGATTCTTCAGGCTACCTGTCCCTACAGTAATTCTGGTAATCATTCAGTTATTTGACTATTTCTGGCATTCTTTTAAAAATTACTTTCCTCCTGACTGGTTGCTATCTATCTTATGAAATCTGTGTGTGTGTGTGTGTGTGTGTGTGTGTGTGTGTGTGTGTGTGTGTGTCTGTTGGAAAAGCATAAGGCAGATATATTCTTAGTCATTTGAGTTTGGCATTCAAAATGTTTCATAGTTCAAAGCAACATTTATTGGGCAGAGCTGAGAAGCCTAATTTTTTTAATCCTTGTTTGAACTAGAAACAACTGGAAGACATAGTTGATACAAACAAGAGAATGAACTGACCTTAGTGGTACATGCCTATAATCGCAGCTTTTGAGAGATGGAGACTGCAGGAGTTCAACACTATCTTTGGCTGCATAAGTTCGAGACCAGTCAGAGCTACACGAGACACTGTCTCAAAAAACTAAACTAAAAACAACAAAAAATGGGTGAATACAATGTCTAGGTCTAAGGTGGGAATCTTGTAATTTCCCCAATTTTTTCCTTTATTGGCAAGGACCATTCTGGAGATCATTTTGGCATTAACAGTGTCTACCTTAGTCTGACTTGTTCTCCTTCAGTGTGATCAATATAAATGTTGTAAAGGGCAAACAGGGCTCTTGGCCAAGGAGGGAGGAGTGTTTATTCATCTCAAGGTCCACATTGCCAATCAGCTTAGGGGGAAAGGTGATTTTACAGTCACCCTGTGGGGTTCTTCTATGTTCCCTTCAGCTCCTTTTTGCCGGTGCTAACTGTTACCCTCCCTTCTCGTGGATGTACAGGAGGAGTCACTCTCAGTATCAAATGGCTGGAGGGCTTGTTCTATGCAGCCATCAACGCCTGCACAGCAAGAAATGTGTTCCGCTCAGAAGTGCTGCAGCTTCTGAACAAACTATTTCTCTCTGTGCACTTAGAAAGCTGTGAGAAAGATAACGCATCTTGCCCCACATTTCAGTTATCAGATTTTATGAACAAAGCCTATGTCAAGAACTTGTTTCACAAAAGGTAAGATGTCAAACAGCTGCCATTCTGATTTGTCCCATGCTCTTGTCTTAACAGATGCTTTTTCTTTTTTACATTTATTTATTTTGTTGAGGGGAAGACATACAATTCAGCAGTGTGTGGAGGTCAGAGGGAAACCTGTGGGAGTTATCTCCTTCCACCATGTAGGTTTGGGGGATCGAACTCAGGTTATCAGGCTTGGCAGCAAGCTCCTTTACCCACTAAGCCATATCATTGACCCCACAGATGCTTTTTTTCTTTCATCCTTTCATATTCTTCCCCCATCATCTCTTCCTCAACTAGCAACAAGCAGTTGCCAACATTCATTTAGATAAGATTGGGGTGTGCTGTTCATTTTCCCAGTTCCATGCTGGGTTACTATCTAGGAGTCTCTTGGGCCACCCTGGCCAACAACTCAAAGGAAAGTATCTCCTGTCTGGCATTGTTTCTTGTTATGTAGCCTTTAGCTATATACATGGACTCTTAAAGAAATATGCTGATCACTTTAATCTTTGGTTATACTTTCCTTTTGGGTGTTTAAGAATATTCAGTTGGCCCAAATAAACCAATTTATTTTTACTCTTAAGGTTGAGGATTTGCTCCTCAGAGGTCACATGAGCTTGGTAGGAGCCCCTGGCTCCCACTCTTTTTTTTACCAGTTCCATCTATGTGAAGATAAGTCAAAGGTCCTGCTCAACTGTGGCTGGCTTCACTTGGAAGCATGGAGGAAATGTTTCCTCTGTGTTGACCCTCCTCTTTGTAAACTGGACACTGGTTCAAGTCCATCTGGTGGGATCTCCATGGCCTCCTTGATCAAGAGGACAGGTGATTCACCACAGTTACAGGACATTTTGAGCGATGTTCCATAGTCTCCTGGAACTTAGTTGACATTGGAGGGCAAGAAATAAAAACTGTCCTTTAAGTCCCTGTGACCAGATTAATATAGGCCTCAAAGTATGGCTGTTAAACATCCAATAAGGTTAGTTCCACCAGCCTGGTACTTCTAATTACCATGCACTATGTAGATAAAGCTTAGGCAAAAAACAAACGTTCTGAGATAAACCTTGACTAGACATGTATTTTGTTCCTTGAACTAGTTGTACGTATAATTTGTCAGTACATTGTTGGACTAATGTGGTTCCCTCTGTTTTTTTTAAAAACTAGCTAGGCGTTATTTATCTCTCTCACTGTATAACCCTTCCACCATGGTTTCCCCATTTTCCTCATTTCTCCCTTAATAATACCCTTCTCCTATGGTCCCACCTCTCTTGAGATCCTTCTTTCCCTTTATCCACAAGGTTCCTTGTATAACCCTCCCCGCCATTAAAATAATCCTATTTTTATCCATATCTCTCTTAGTAACACCTGTTTCCTACTGTTCTTCTCTCTAAGGTTCTTTCTTTTCCTTTACCTCCCTGGTTGCTTTTCATTATCCTGGTTCCTACAGTTATGTCTGGATATATATATACTCACTTATAAGGATTTGGTGCTAGGATCCACATATGAGGGAGAACATATGTTGTTTGTTTTTCTGAGTCTGTGCTACTTCACTTAATATAACAGTCTCTAGATCCATCCATTTACCTGCAAATTTCATGATTTCATCTTTCTTTACTGCTGAGTAAAACTCCATCGTATAAATGAACCACTTTTTCATTATCCACTTGAGGGACACTTAGGTTGCTTCCATCTCTTAGCTATTGTGAAAAGAACAGCAATA
>NW_008329640.1:2718942-2729331 GCF_000622305.1 Nannospalax galili
CTCACTCTGTAGACCAGGCTGGCCTTGAACTCACAGAGATCCACCTGCCTCTGCCTCCCAACTGCTGGGACTATAGTCGTGCGCCACCATGCCGGGCTTATAGCCCATCTTTTAATTGGTTCATTTGGTTTCATGGTTCTTTGTTTTTTGAGTTCTCTATATATTCTGGATGTTAAACCTCTGTCAGTTCTGTCACTGGTGAAGATTTTTTCCCACTCTGTGGTTTTTCTCTTCACTTTTTTGATTGTTTCTTTTGTGGTATAGAAGATTTTTAGTTTAATGATGTCCCATTTATTGATTCTTCACCTTATTTCTTGAGCAACTGCTGTCTGGTTTAGAAAATCCTTTCCTACACCTATATCTTGTAGGTTATTGCCAATGTTTTCTTCTGACAGTTTCAGAGTTTCAGGCTTCACATTGAGGTCTTTGATTCATTTGGAGTTGACTTTTGTACCAGGTGAAATATAGGGGTTTAGTTTCATTCTTCTACAGGTGGAGATCCAGTTTTGCCAGAATTATTTGCTGAACATACTGTCTTTCCTCCAGTGAATGTTCTTGGCCCCTTTGTCAAATATCAGGTGGCTGAAATTGTATGTACTCATATTTGGGTCTTCAGTTTTGTTCCATTGATCTATGGGTCTATTTTTGTGCTAGTACCATGTTGTTTTATCACTATAGCTCTGTAATATACTTTATATCACTATAGCTCTGTAATATACTTTAAAATCTGGTATAGTAATCCCCCCAGAATAGCTCTTAGTGTTCAGGGTTACTTTGGCTATCCGAGGTCTTTTGTGCTTCCATATGAATCTTAGTATGTTTTTTTCCAATTATGTGAAAAATGTCATGGGGATTTTGACTGTCATTGCATTGAATCTATAAATGGCTTTTGGTACAATGGTCATTTTCACAATATTAATTCTTCCACTCTATGAGTATAGGAGATCCTTCCATCTTCTGGTGTCTTCCTCAATCTCTTTCTTTAAAGATTTAAATTTTTCATTGTAGAGGTCGTTAATGTCTTTAGTCAGGTTTATTCTGAGATTTTTTATTTTCAGGGCATTATTTTATTTTATTTTTTAATTTAATAACCACATGATTAGAAGAAGCATTTCATTACAGCTTTAACATATTCGGTAACAATTTCCAGAGCAAGGATACATCTCTTTCAAAAGTGGCTGTAAATTTTTAGGTTCACAGTTGAATTAATACAGTTATACAATATTGAACTCAGAGCATTTTTAAGTCTACAGTTCCATGGCATTCATACTATTGGGCAATCACAACCACTCATTCCCAGAACTCATAGATCTTCCTTAAGTAAAACTTCTACCTATGAAATAAGAACTTGTTCCCTCCTCATTATGGCTATTGTGAAAGGGAGTGTTTACATGTATTCTTTCTCAGATTGCTTGTTATTGGTATATAGAAAACCTACAGACTTTTGTAGATTAATTTTGTAACCTGCCACTTTACTGAAAGTGTTAATCATTTCTAGGAGTTTTCTGGTGGCATTTTTTGGTGTCTCTTAGATATAATATCATATTTTCTGCAAAAAGGGATAATTTGATCATTTCTTTTCCAATTATTACTCCTTTAATTTCCTTCTCTTGTCTTATTGCTCTTGCAAGAGTTTCAAGCACTATGTTAAAGAGAAGCGGAGATAGTGGACAGCCTTGTCTGGTTCCTGATTTCAATGGGAATGCTTCCAGTTTTTCTCCATTTAGAATGATGTTGACTGTGGGTTTGTTATATACGGCTTTAATTATGTTGAGGTATGTTCCCTCCAGTCCAATTCCCTCTAGGACTTTGAACATAAATGTGTGTTGAATTTTGTCAAAGGCCTTTTCTGCATCTATTGAGATGACTATGTGGTTTTTGTCTTTGAGCCAATTTTTATGATTTATGATGTTTATTGACTTATGTATATTGAACCATCCCTGCATCTCTGGAATAAAGCCAACTTGATCATGGTGGATGATCTTTTTGATGTGTGTCTGTATGCTGTTTGCAAGGTTTTTTTTTTGGTCTTTTTGAGACAGGGTCTCCCTGTAGCCCCAGCTGTCCTGGAACTCACTATGTAGACCAGGATGGCCTTGAACTCACAGAGATCAGCCTGCCCCTGCCTCCTGAGTGCTGGGATTGAAGGCATGTGCCACCACACCTGGTGGTTTGCAAGTATTTTGTTAAGAATTTTTGCATCTATGTTCATTAAGGATATGGGTCTATAGGTTTCCTTTTTGGTTCTATCTTTACCTGGTTTTGGTATTAGCATGATGCAGCTGGCTTCATAGAAGGAATTTGAAAGTTCTCCCTCTATTTCTCTCTTTTTGAATAAACTAAGTAGTAGTGGATGTAGGTCTTCTTTGAATGTCTGGTAGAATTCTGCTGTACATCCATCTGGTCCTGGGCTTTTTTGAGTTGGGAGGTTTTGTATACTGTTTCAATTTCCTTATGTATTATGGGTCTGTTTAAGCTGTTGATCTCTTCTTGGTTTAGTTTTAGTGGTTCCCATGCTTTTAGATACCAGTCCATTTCTTTTAGGTTTTCAAATTTAGTAGCGAATAGTTTTTTAAAATATTCCCTTGTAATGTTCTGGATCTTTTTGGTGTCTGCTGTGAAGTTTCCCCTTTCATCTCTGATTTTGTTGATTTGGAGGTGCTCTTTCTTTCTTTTGGTTAACTGGGCTAGTGGTCTGTCAATCTTGTTTATCTTTTCAAAGAACCAGCTCTTGGATTCATTGGTTCTTTGTATTGTTTTCTCTGTTTCTATTTCATTAATTTCTGCTCTGATTTTGTTATTTCTTCTTATCTGCTGGGCTTGGGTTTCATTTGTTGTTGCTGTTCAAGAGTCTTGAGTTGCAATGTTAAGTCGTTTATTTGTGTTCTTTCTGATTTTTTAAATGTAGGCACTTAAAGCTATAAACTTCCCTCTAAGGACTGCTTTCAGCATGTCCCAGAGGTTTTGTTGTGTTGTGTTGTCCTAAAATTTCCAGGAATACTTTTATTTTTTTTCTTAATTTCTCCTTTGACCCTTCATCATTCAGGAGTGTGTTGTTTATTTCTAAAAATATTTTATTTATCATTTTTTATTTTATGTGTATGCATGTATTGCCTGTGTGTAGGTAAGTGCACCCATGTCGTGCAATGCCCATGGAGGACAAAAGAGGCTGTCGGACCCCCTGGAACTGGAGTTTCGGACAGTTGTTAGCTGCCTTGTAGGTGCTGAGATTTGAACCTGGGTCTTCTGCAAGAACAACCAGTGTTCTTAACCACTGAGCCATCTCTCCAGTCCCAGGAGTGTGTTGTTTAATCTCCATGTGTTCGTGTAGTTACTAGGATTTCTTCCAGTGTTGATTTTAAGCTTTATTGCATTGTGGTCTGATAGAATGCATGGAATTATTTCAGTCTTTTTGTATTTGTTGAGGCTTGTTTTGTGCCCCAGTATGTGGTCGATTTTGGAGAACGTTCCATGGAGCACTGAATAGAAAGCATATTCTTTTGTGCTTGGGTGGAATATTCAGTAGATGTCTGTTAGGCCCATTTGATATATGATATTGTTTAATTCAGATGTCTCTCTGTTAATTCTCTGTCCTGTTGACCCTTCTAATGGGACAATAGGGTATTGAAGTCCCCTGCTATTAATGAGTTGGGATTAACCTAGGTCTTAAAGTCCTGTAGTACTACTGTTTTTATGAAGTTGGGTGCACCAGAGTTTGGTGACTATATATGTTCATGATTGTAATATCTTCTTGGTCAATTGTTCCTTTGATCAGAAATGGCCCTCTTTATCTCTTCTGATTAGTTTTAGTTTGAAGTCTGTTTTGTCAGATATTAGAATTGCAACTCCTGCTTTTTTTCTTAGTACCATTTGCTTGGAATATTTTTTTCCATCCTTTCACCTTAAGGTAGTGCCTGTCCTTGAAAGTGACATGGGTTTCTTGCAGACAACAAACAGATGGGTTTTGTTTCTTAATCCATTCAATTAGTCTGTGTCTTTTGACTGGGGAGTTTAGTCCATTAATATTTAAAGTTATTCATGAAAGATGTGTATTGATTCCTGTCGTTTAGATTTCTGTTCACATTCTTGGTGGAACTGAGCGTTTCCACAGTTATACCTTCATTAAGTTTCTTTCTGTTATCCCTTGAGTATAGTCTTTCCTTTCTTCAGCTCTTTGTATTGCTTCAAGATCTCTCTGAAGGGCTGCTTTTGTGGACATGAATTCTTTCAGCCTATTTATGTCATGGAAGATTTTTCTTTCCCCTTCTAGTATAATAGACATTTTGGCTGAGTAAAGTAATCTGGGTTGGCATCTGTGGTCATTTAGAACTGGAAATACTTTGGTCCAGGTTTTGATTTTCATAGTTTGCACTGAAAAGCCAGCTGTAATTCTGATGGGTTTTCCTTTATATGTGACTTCTTATTACTGTGCTTATTACTGCTGAGCCATTTTGCCTCTTTTTTTCTTTTTCCATGTATTGTGTGTGTGGGGGGGTATGCATGCATGTGCATGCTTTCATGCATGTGGGTGCTTGTGTGCAAGTGCACATGGAGGCCAGAGGCTGATGTCAGAAATCACCTGCAATGACTCATCTACTTTTTTGGGTTTTTTTTTTTTTTTTGGCCTTTTTGAGGTAGAGATCCACATGCCTCTGCCTCCCGAGTGCTGGGATTAAAGGTGTGCGCCACCACGCCCATGACTCATCTACTTTTATTCAGAGGCATGGTCTCTCCATCAAACCCAGAGCTCATGGTCTGGGATTACAGGCAGATCAACACACCCACCCAGAATTTATGTCCATTCTGGGAATCTGAACTTGGTTCCTCACGCTTGCTTGCCCCAAGTGTCTTAACCACTGAACCATCTCCCTGACCCTCTTTTCTCCTTTTAAGTTGTTCATGTTGGGTATTTGGTCATAGCAATACAAAGTTAAATACAAGTTTATAATTAAAAAGTCATCACTGGTGGGGTATGGTGGCATACACCTATAATGCTAGACTTCATGAGGCTGAAGCAAGTTTGGGGCAAGTTCTTTAATTAAAAATCCAACCAGGGTAGCATGGCATTGTGGCACGCACCTTTAATCCCAGCACTCAGGAGGCAGAGGCAGGTGGGTCTCTGTGAGTCAAAGCCAGCCTGGTCTATACAGCAGTTCCACTCCAGCTGGAGCTCCAGCTCAAAAAATGAGAGAGGAGAGAGAGAGAGAGAGAGAGAGAGAGAGAGAGAGAGAGCTCAATGTACCCTTATCTATCTCTTCTTCCTTTATATGGATCCAAATTTCTGAAAAAGTTTGAATGTTAATTTGAGTTTGGTAAATTTTTCTTTCTCCTTCACTTTTGGAAGGATAATTTTATGTGTGTCACAGTTCTGGGTTGATGTTTTAAATATTTTACCCCTTCTCTTCCTGTTTGCTTGATTCCTGAGAAGTCAGTTTCTTACCATTGTAAGAATACCTTTTTTTCCCTCTGGCTTCTCTCAGAATTTTCTCTTTATTTTTGATTTCCTATAGTATGAAAAATCTGTCTAGGTGCATGTAGTTTTTTGTTAGCATTTTCACTGCTGGCATTTATCCTGATTGGTGCTCTTAGCTTGCCATCTAGATCTATGGCTTGTATATGTCATTACTTTGGGGAAATTCTCAGTCATTAGTTTTTCAATAATCTGTTCCTTTCTCTCCTCCTCTTCTAGTGTGATCAATTCATTTACATTATATATATAATTTCTTGTGTTTTTTCCATAGTCCTTGCTTATTTTCCTCTATATATTTCAGTCTCCGGTGTTTTCTTTTTTCACTTTCATCTTTGGAGATTTCTGTGGTAATGTACTCAAGTTCAGAAATTCTCTCCTTAGGTGTTTATCATATGTGTTAAACAGACATGAAGAAAGTAATACTATCTTTTTTTCCCACCTCAGGTTCTTCCCCTGGTTTGATCTGACTGCTGTGCAACTCAAGGAAACTCCTTTTAGCCGATGTCTCTCAGCTAGTACTGTTCTCCAGGACCACCTTACTCAAATGTACTGTGAGTCGTTTGGCATCTCCCTACCCAAAGAAAAACAGCCAGACGTTTCCATGAACTCTCCATCCCAATAAGAAATACCAGGAATCAGGATTGCCAGAGAGTCATGCATTGTTTGAAAATTGTACTAAAAGTTCTTCTAGGTGTAGACTAAAGTAAGAGGCCCTGTACATATCAATGCCTAGCTTATAGAAACAACCCAATAAAAGTACACAACCTAACTTACTGCTTCTTCAAAAAGCCTTGTTAACACAAATTATTTCTCTTCTAAGAATTGAATTCAAGAAGTTATGCCATTATTAGATAATTTAAAAAAACAGCTTCACTCCTTGTGATAATATTTAGCTAACTACCTTTTGGATAGACAAGTGAATTTATGAAATGCAATCTTATTGAATTATGATATTTATTTTAGTTATATTGGACTGTCCTAGTACTATCTCCTTTTAAGTTCTTCCCTTTAATACCATTTAAAATATTTTATTTATTTATTTATTTTTGTCTTTTTGAAGCAGGGTCTCCCTGTAGCCCCAGCTGTCCTGGAACTCACTATGTAGACCAGGCTGGCCTTGAACTCACAGAGATCCGCCTGCCTCTGCCTCCCATGTACTGGTTCTACAGGCTTGCCCCACCATGCCCAGCTTATTTATTATTTTTATTTGATGTGTATACATGTATTGCCTGCATGTAGGTAAGTGCACCTGTGTTGTGCAATGTCCACGGAGGACAGAAGAGGTTGTTGGATCCCCTGGGACTGGAGTTATGGACAGTTGTTAGCTGCCATGTGGGTGCTGGGATTTGAACCCAGGTCTTCTGCAAGAACAGCCAGTGTTCTTAACCGCTGAGCCATCTCTTCCGCCCCCTAATACTGTTATTTAAAAACTGGTGGAGGAGCTGGAGAGATGGCTCAGCATTTAAGAGCACTGACTGTTCCTTCCATGGACTGTACTTCAGATCCTGCCTCCAGGTTCCTGTCCTGCATTTCTACTTTGGGCTCCCTCAGTGATGATATAAACCAAATAAACCCTTTCCTTTCCAAAAAAAAACAACAACAACAACAAAAAGAGCACTGACTGCTCTTGCAGAGGACCTAGATTTGCCCCCACATGGTGGCTAACAGCCATCTAGTTCCAGGAGATCCGATGCCCTCTTCTGATCTTCACTGGCATTGCATTGGTGCACTTATATACATGCAAGCAAAACACTCAAACACATAAAGTAAAAATTAAAACACTGGTGGAGATGTAACTCGGTAGAGAGCTTGCCTAGGATGCACAGTATCTCGTGTTCAATCACCAGCACCTCATACATTTGATGTGGTGGCACACACTTGTAATCCCAGCACTTGGGAGGTGGAGGCTGGAGGATTGGACATTCAAGGTCATCCTTGGCTACCTAGTGAGTTTGAAGCCAGCCTGGAATATAGGAGACACTGTCACAAACCAGAACAAAACAAGGCAAAGTAAAATAACAACTGGAGTTGAGTGCTGTGGCAGGAAGATAGCAAGTTCCAGGCTAGTGTAGGCCGCAGGTAAGATCTTGTTTCAAAATAGACAGACACAGACTTATAAATAAAAAAGCATATACAAGTTCGAGGCCAGCCTGGTCTAAATTGTGAGTTCCAGGCCAGCTGCAGCTACAGGGAGACCCTGTCTCAAAAAAAAAAAAAAAAACCCCATAAACTGGCTTCATATTAAATAATTTAAAAGTTGTTGCAAAAATGTAGATTTTTTTTTTTTGGTCTTTTTGAGAAAGGGTCTCCCTGTAGCCCCAGCTGGCATGGAACTTGCTATGTAGACCAGGCTGGCCTTGAACTCACAGAGATCTGCCTGCCTCTGCCTCCCAAGTGGGATTAAAGGCCTGTGCCACCACACCTGGCAGAAAATGTCGATCTTAATTCTATAGTGTGCATTTGTTTCAGTTTTGTTACTGAATAGAACCACTGTTTTTTAACTGCTAAATGACTTTTGAGCAAAACCATTCACTATACATGGAAATCAACATGGTCTTAGATTAATCATTTACATTTTCTTATTTTGCATAATCATGAGCTAAGCAAATACAATGCTATGGTTACAGAATGCCTTCTTTTTATTTTATTAGAAAGGGTTTTGATTAAAATTCTCAGTTCAATCTGGGGGAAAAATAGGCTCATCATCGAATATTAATTTGTATCATGAATATTAGTTTGTCTGATTCTGCTGTGAAATTAGACAAGGTACATCACTGCCTTTATGCACTACGTTAGCCATACTCAGGATTAAGAAGGGAGAAGAGGAGCTAGGGGAGATTCAGTGGACAAAGTGCTTGCTGTGCGAGCATGAATACCAGAAATTAAAAAAATATTTTATTATTTTTATGTATATGAGTGTAATGCCTACATGTGTGTAAGTGCATCCACATTGTGCAATGCCCATGGAAGTCAGAAGAAGATGTCAGATTCCCCTGGAACTGGAGCTATAGACAACTGTTAGCCACCACTTGGGTGCTGGGAATCAAACCTGGGTCCTCTGCAAGAGCAGTCAGTGCTCTTGACCACTGAGCCATCTCTCCAGCCCTGAATACCAGAATTTGGACCCTCACAACCCACATAAAGCAAGACAGGCATGATGGCTGTCTGTAATCCCAGAGCTCTGAAGGAAAGGAGAGGAGATTCCCTTACCCCCTTTGTGGACTCACAGAATCAACTCTCAGTAAATAACATGAAGAACAATCAAGGAAAACAGTTGGCATCAACTTCTGGCTTCCACACACCACCTGAACATACATGTACTGACACACGTACACACACACAACAGGCACATGCATATGCAAAAAAAAAAAAAAAAAAGGACTGGAAAAATGGCTCAGTGGGTAAAGTTGACTGCTGTCCCACAGTATAAGTCTGACAACCTGAGTTTTATGCCCATAAACTGCTGGGGGTTTGAACCAGCTACACCCGGGCAGTGATGATTGGGGATGAGTAAGCATACCATTCACCAGCCCATGCTGCCCCCAATACCCAGGAACACTCAGACGCAATGGGGAGTCTAGTCAGGCAGAGACTCATTTATTACAGGTATTACAGAGCTTATAAAGGCACCTGGAACTCCCCCCCACCCTGAGGGTGTATCTTAAGGATGGTCACACGCTGATCATGCACTCCTCAGCAGTGCGGAAGTATTCTTCAGACTTTCAAAGCAAGCCAGGCCACGCCCCCAGTAACTTCCTTTCGGACCTATGCAAGGTGGGGCCTTTAGGTCCCCACATATCCCCCTTTTTATTTTTATTTTAAGGCTGCACTGACTTTATTTCACGGGTTACCCACCTCATATGTGGCTCCCTGAGGAGAGATGGCTATCTCCTTCCTCTAATCTTATGCTTTTGCCTGTCTTAGGTTGTGTCACCTCTGATCAAGCCTTGCCCGTCATTGAATCATGCACCTGGCCATGTGCATGTCCTGTTTTAGGAGTACTTGTCATGGGACATCTTACCCATCTTTGGCTAAAAATGCATCATGATTAAGGGCAGCCATGTGGGTAATGCCAGCCCGTGACAGTCTTAGTCTCTGCCTAACTCAAAACATCATTGGATCATGCACCTGGCCATGTGCATGTCCTGTCTTAGGAGTGCTTGTCATGGGACATCTTACCTGTCCTTGGCTAAAAATGTATCATGATTAAGGGCAGCCGCATGGGTAATGCCAGCCCATGACAGTCTTAGTCTCTGCCTAACTCGGTTAGCCAAGCGTGGGCAACCGGAGGGGTTCCTGGGGGAGTCCATAATCATGAGGAGGTGAGCTGTGGCAGTTCCAAGGGTCCCCTGTCACTGAATTATCTGGTAAAGACACTTAAAGAAAAGCATTATCAAGAGAAAGCAAGTCATGGCATAGGACAAGTTGAAATACTTCTGAGACCATGTACCTTTTAGCCAATCAGCTAGTTGTCAAAGAGGATGACTGACAATGAAGTCAAGGAACTGGGTCCTTTACCTCAGATGGTTATAAAGAGAGGAATTTTGTCTCATGAACTATTGTCCATGGACCATCATGCTAGTCAGTCGGATCCTGGCCTACCCACTTAAGGTTTTTCGCATGCACCCATATGGGGTTTGAATCTCCTGTAGGGTAGACCACCCAAAGCCTCGACCCATGGTTAGCAATGGATCTGGTCCTTTCCATTGCCCGGTAATGGGATCCTTCCGTCTTACCCGTACCTCAGGTCTCTGCTCCTGTCAACCCCGATGCTTCTGAAACTGGGATTCCAGCTGATTTTTTTGAAAATTAAGAACATTAATAGTGAATAAGGCCATACCCAACTTTTGATGGGGGCTTATTCCCCCTTTTTGTTTTTGTAATTGAATTTTTAGGTTTTGATGGCTGCATTCTACAAT
>NW_008329640.1:2729863-2774242 GCF_000622305.1 Nannospalax galili
AGATGCTGTAAGAAGATAGGGGCTTCTCTCTCTTTAAAGAGCATATGAGTCTGAATCATCAAGGAAGCAATGGGGCTCCCATCCAACCAGATATGAGAACCTAAGAGCCCTGGAAGAAGATTGACTACATACAGACTGTCAGAAAACAAATTCATGGGCTCACTTATCTTTGTTAATGCTAAAGCAATGGACATGAGTTTCTTGAATTGAGCTGAGCCATCACAAGTGTGGACATATCTTTTTGGTTTCTCATCTCCCCCGGGTATACTACCACTGCAGCTCCAAATCTGCCTCCATCAGTGAAAACATTGTAGGCTTTTACTAAGGGCTCCCTGACAAAGAGCTGGGGAGTGTCCCAACAGAGGGCACGAAAGGAGGTCACCCATTTATGAGGGCCATAATGACAGTCCAAACTTCCAAGGAACCCTTCCTAGGCTGTGGCCACTCGGTTATTATTTCTGCAGAGCCATTCAAAATCCCTAAGCCGATAAGGGATAACAATTTTAAAAGGGTCTATGCCATAATGTCTCAGAGCTACATCACGTCCTTTCTCAATCAGGTCAGCCAATTGATCCATGGGTGTATAAACCCACAGTACGCCTCCCAGGGAGGCATGCACCCATTGAAGAGGCTTCCTGTCCTGCGTAAGGACGGATGTCTTCAGGGTCTCACCCATAACTCAAGATCTTTACTAGGCATGTACTGGGCAAGTTGGGCTCAGTCCAGGGCATCCTGGACCTCATGTAAGATGTCCAGGTGTTGAGGAGCCAGGTGAACTAGTTTTGAAGGCTTTTTTCCTACTAGCAACTGAAACAGTGGTCTTAAAGTTTCAGTGGGAATAGGCATCCAGGCTTGTAGCCAATTAATTTCTCCTAATAATTTTTGTAGCTCTGTCAGGGTTACGGTAGGCTTGACAGCCAGTTGTGGCTTTAAAGGACTTACTCCTTCCAAAGAGAGTGTGGTCCCCAGAATTTTAAAGGGAGCAATAGTCTGTATTTTATCAGCAGATACATGGAGTTTGCCTATCTGTAGACATTTCTGAGTAACCTTATATAACTCTTCTAATTGTTGGGGGCTTGGAGCTCCCAAGATTATATCATCCATACAAATGTACGAAAAAAACAAAGAGAGTATGGTTTTCAGAATTTTAAAGGGAGTAATAGTCTGTATTTTATCAGCGAATACATGGAGTCCACCTATCTGTAGACATTTTTGAGTAACCTTATATAACTCTTCTAATTGTTGGGGGCTTGGAGCTCCCAAGATTATATCATCCATATAAATGTATGCAGTGGCATGTGGCAGCAAGTGAGCAGGCCCCAAAAGGGTCTTCACATAGCTTTGACAGAATGCTGGGCTATTGGCCATACCTTGGGGTAAAACAGTCCATTCATACCTCTCATCAGGCATTTTAAAGTTGGTGGAAGGTACAGAGAAAACACATTTTTCACAATCCTGGGGTTATAGAGGGATAGAAAAAAAACTGTCTTAATGTCTATAAGAAATAAATCTGAGGGAATAGCAGGGATCCAATGCAGCCCCCTTAAGGGTGTACCCACTAGGGCCATTCTAGCATTGACTTTACACAAGTCTTGCAACATTCTCCATTTGCCAGAGGCTTTCTTAATAACAAAGACAGGTGTGTTCCATGGACTTAGACAGAAGGCCGGATGTGGCCCAACTGTAATTGTTCCTGCATAATTTCCTTTAAAGCCTGTAGCTTTGTCTCAGGCAATGACCACTGCTCCACCCATACCGGCACCCCAGGGGACCACCGGATAGCCGGAACCTGAGGGGTAGTGGCCCTTAGAATTGGGGGTGAACCCGATGCTCTTTCTTTGGGTCCCCCCTGTAATTGATATAGCGAGACAACCCTTGAGTTGCTGACTCAGGAAGCCTATCAGACTCTTCAAGATCCAAAAGGTCATCATAAAAGGCCTTGCTATCAGTGGTTATGCAGGCCTGTGTGTCCCCCAAAATATCTTGTCCTATAAGGTTGGCGGATAATCCTGCCGCCACCAGGGGTCGCACCTCCCCTTTACTTCCATCTGCATCCTGCCAAGTGAGCCATTCTTGAGTCTCCTCTGATGGCATGTATCCTCCCACACCTAGGATTCGGGGCCCAGAAACTAGGTGCCATCGTGATGGGACCTCCTTCTTTCTAAGAATGGTCCTATCAGCCCCCGTGTCCACTAGGCAATGAAACCTCCTGCCATCTATTTCAAGATCCATCTTGGGCCTTACACCAGGGATAATAGGGACTGTCCAATTCACCAAAGGTTTTTCTCCTCTCCCAATCCCTCCCCGAGGGCATTGTAAATGTAGCCGATCATGGGGAAGTCCTCCTTTTGTCAACGGGGCTGGAGGCTGCCCCCCACTTAGTTTAAAGGCTTTCCTTCAATATCAAATCTGGATTTACAATCCTTCTGCCAATGGAGCCCTTTGCAACACTGGGGACAGGGTATAGATGGGGGTCTTTTTGATACCCCACCTCCAGACTTAGGCTGGTTCTCTTGCTGAGGGCAATTTCTTTTAATATGGCCAGTCTGGCCACAGCCAAAACATGGATCTTCTATCCCTCTAGGCCCCATTGTTACCTCCTGTCCCAGATTAAGTGAATTAAATGCCTAGGTTAAGGCATGGGTCAGAGCCTCTGTTTGCATCTGTAAGACAGCAGCCATGGCTTTGGTTTGTTCCCTCTGGGTTCCCACCTCCTTGGAGGCAATTATCCATTGTTCCATGGACCTGTCCTTAAGGCCAGCACAGGCTAGCTTGTGATCAACATCCATTCCATCCCATACCAGGAGTTTAGTGAATTGCTCCCTCAATGGGCCTGGGGGTAATTTTCATTTTAAGCTCTTCTTCACTCTGTCTATAAACTCGTAGAGGGGTTCACCAGGCTTTTGATTAATTCCTGCAAGGGGGGATTCGGTAGGCCCCTCATCCAATTTTCTTCAAGCATTTAATCCTATGACCCTGACCTCTTCTGTATATGGGGCCCGACTATTGCTCCCCTGTGGCATAATGGTCACTTGAACCAGTCAACATCCCCAAAGTAATGGGGACTGGTGGGTTGGCACTTGCAGTCCTCTCAGCCTGTATCCTGCATTCCTCCTTAAAGAGGGCACACCATTTAATATGTATAGGGCTAGGAAGGACTGCTTTGGTGAGGTTCAGCCAATCCTTTGTAGTACACTGCTGATGAGCCAAGCCTTGGAGGAGAGTATCTACCCATGTTGATCCCGGGCCATCCTCAGCCACCGCCTTTTTAAATTCCTTTAAATCCTTTGCCTCCCAGGGATACCAGGGGTCGGGGCATGTGCCTCCTGGGTTTACATTAATAGGATACGCTTCCACCCATGGCCTCACAGAAGCCTCCTGAGCAGGGCCAGAATCCTGGAAATGGGTATGGTTTTCATGGGTTTCAGGAAGCCCTGAAGCTGGCCAGGGGCCTGAGGTGCCGCTTGTTACTTTGGCTGCTTTTGGATTCACTTCTGTTGCATTTCTGCATTCTTCCTCAAATCCTTCCCATGATTCTCATGCCGGGGTTTCTGAAGTCTCATCAGGAGGTGGCGCCAAGGGCTTAGGGTTCTCGGGCCGAAAGCATGCCTTTAAGGCTAAAATAATAGGGTAGAGCTCCAGCGGAGGATAAACCCCCAATTGAACCTCCCTTTGTTGAGCTAGATGTTCCACATGTTCCCATGTATCCCCAGTAAAAACATTAGCCCCAAGTAGCCAGGGAGCCCCCCAATACTCCAGGGCACTCAGATGCAATGGGGAATCTAGTCAGGCAGAGACTCATTTATTACAGGTATTACAGAGCTTATAAAGGCACCTGGAACTCCCCTTCCCCCCCCTGAGGGTGTATCTTAAGGATGGTCACGCGCTGATCATGTACTCCTCAGCAGTACGGAAGTATTCTTCAGACTTTCAAAGCAAGCCAGGCCGCACCCCCCATAACTTCCTGTCGGACCTATGCAAGGTGGGGGCCTTTAGGTCCCCACAATAAACCACATAAAGGGAGAGCACCAATCCCTCAAAGTTGTCCTATGACTTCCACATGTGTTCCATGGCATGTGTGCCCAATACTTACACATAACACACACATAAATTTTTAAAATTTTAAAAAAGAAGTGAGGCCAGGAGAGAAAGAACAGCTGAATCTGTGAAACTAGAGGGAAACCAGCCAGTCGTGGTGGCACATACCTGTAATCCTAGTACTTGGGAGGAGGAGGCAAAAAGATCTCTGTTTGAGGCCAGCCTGGTCTGCAAAGCAAGTTCTAGGCCAGCCAGGGCTACAGAGAGACCCTGCTTAAAGAAAAAACATTTTTTTTTTCTTTGACATCTAAAGGAAAAGAGGATATTTCCCCTCCTTTTCCTTAAAACATTTCCTTAGAAAACATCATTTCAAGGGCTGGGGAGAAACTCAGTGTACAGTTCCTCAATGTGATAGTTACTCTTGTCAACTTGATTAGATTTAGAATCACCTTCCAAAAAAACCTCTGGGCATATCTGCAAGGGAGTTTCTAGATTAGGATGAGGTAGGAAGACCCATTCTAAATGTGGGTAGCACCACCCATGGGCAGAGGTACTGGACTGAATATAAATAAGAAAGATCACAAGCAGCAACATTCATCTTTCTCTGCTTCCTGTCTGAAGATGCAATGTGGCCAGCCACCATGATGGACTGTACCCTTGAACCATGAGACAAAATGAACACTTGCTTCCTTAAATGGCTTTTGTCTCAGCACTCCAAAAAGTAACTAATATACAGTGTAAGCATGGGGACCTAAGTTCAATCCCCAGAACCCACATAAAAGCCAGGCATGATGGTGCACATTTCTAATACTAGTGCTGGGGAGGCAGATAGACACCTGGGTCTCTCTGGCCAGCCTAGCCTACTTGTTGAGCCCAAGCCCAGTGAGAGACCCTGCCCTCCAAAATAAGGTACATGTGAGAAATACTACTAGTGGTTGACCCCTGGCTTCCAGAGGCACACACACACACACACACAGATATAAATATACATGCACATGCATGCACGCACACCCATACAGGAGTACTAATATGTGCATGCATGTATATATACAAGGAAATCAGAATTACACATCTTTAGTTTGTTTTGGAGATATATGTAAATACTTTAAAAATCTAAATAAGGCTGGGCATGGTGGTGCACATCTTTAATCGCAGCACCGCAGGGAGCAGGGCAGGTGGATCATTCTGAGTTCCAGCCAGCCTGGTCTACATAGCTAGTTCCAGGCTAGCCAGGGCTGAAAAATGAGACCCTATCTCTAAAAAACAAAATATAAAAAATAAAAAGCTGACTAAGCCTCTTGCCAGCCTTATACTTCAGGACAATCTTTCTGGAATCTTGAGGCCATAGTTGGGATTGTGAGCAATGAGATAGATGGGGCTCTTTCACTATCTGTAGGAGTTTAGCTAGGGGCTTGGTGCCAAGTACTCACTTCTTATCAAGATAAAAGTCTTCTCTACTCCTTTGGATAAAGACAATTAACTTACATGTAATGAATTATATCTGCCTATTTTATTTTAAAAATATTTTAATTATTTTTATGTATATGAGTGTATTATCTGCATATATGTAAGTGAACCCACGTTGTGCAATGTCTGAGGAGGTCAGAAGAGGGTGTTGGATCCCCTGGAACTGGAGTTACACACTGTTGTTAGCCACCACAGGGGTGCTGGAGCCAAACCCTTTGTAGGAGCAACCAGTGTTCTTAACCACTGAACCATCTCTCCAGCCCTTCTCTACTGATTTAAAAGAGATTTGTCTTTGCAATTTCTTTAGCAGCCAGCTGTGTTGCCAGTTTAATAATATTTATTTAGAATAAATATAAAATAGCTTGTTTTTAGTGAATTGAGTTTAGTCAGGGTTACTTACAAGAGCATGAGTGAGAGGCTATTTATTGGAGCTTGGAAAACTTTATACCACTAAAGAAAATGTGTCTCCTGGGGCTGGAGAGATGGCTCAGCGGTTAAGAGCACTGACTGCTCTTGCAGAGGACCCAGGTTTGAGGACCCAGGTTCGATTCCTAGCACCCACATGGCAGCTATGAACTGTCCTTAACTCCAGTGTCATCTTGTTTGTTTGTTTGTTTGTTTGTTTGTTTGTTTATTTTTGGTCTTTCTGAGACAGCATCTCCCTGTAGACCCAGCTGACCTGGAACTCGATATGTTGGCCTTGATCTTACAGAGATCCACCTGCCTCTCCCTTTCAAGTGCTGTGATTAAAAGTATGTGCCACCACACATGGCTTAGAATTATCTTTTTAAATTCCAGATTCCCAGATTTTGTTGAACTTTCGATTGGAATTATTTTGAACCTATGGTTTTGTTTTTACATAACTTGTATTTTTTATGCTACTATGTCCATGAACTTCGTAATGTTTTCCATGCTAAAAATGATATATCACATTGATTTCACACATTTAAATTTTTTTTTTGAGTTTTTGTGCATTTCATATAATAGATCTTAATCAAATTTAGACCCCATCCCCCATCTGAGTCCTCCCCTAGACATCCCCCCCACAATTTCATGCAGTCTTTTGTGTATGTTAAATCCTTTTCTAGTGAAGCATTTGTGCCCAGATGTCCTTCAGTGCATGTTTGTCCACTGGAGTCGTCAGCCTTTTAGAGTCTCTCCCTTCAAGAGCTACTCTTCCTCACCCAGCAGTAATCAGTTGCCAATAGTTCCTAGGTTAAGGTTGGGGCCTGCTTGTTGCATTTCCCTCGTTCTGTGGTGGGTTTTTGGATTTCAGACACTTTTTAATGTGAAAAGGCATATTTAAGATTTGAGAAGTAAAGTGGTGTCTTTTGTAAATACCCAGTGTTTGCTGGTATGCTTCTTGGGTTTAAGATTTTGCATCCATGTTCATTAGTTATATAATTGGAATTTTCTTCTTGCTCTCTGTGGCTTTTTAACCACAGTTATAAAACAAATTGGAGGGTATTCCTTGCTTTCTCACTGGAATAGTTGTGTGTTTGGAGTATTCATTCCTTTCAAATTTGCCAAGAGTTACCAGACAACTGTTAGGCTAGATTGGGAGTATGGGAGGTGATGGCAGATCTTTACTTACCGTAGTAGCTATAAGCTCTCCACAGATTCTGTTGTCCGTTTCAGTATGTTACATTTTTTAGAGAATCAAATGCATCAGTGTTTGTTCCAATCCAAATGCCATTTTGTCTTTGAAACTAGAAGCTAGGGTATGTCATTTTTCTGTTAAGAGCCCTCACTACCTCAAATCTGGAGGGCCTTTAAGTCTGAGCTCATATCTCTTGTAGTAACTTCACTTCCAGCCACCATGTATTACATTGTGCTATCTATGCTGAATTCTGTTGCCTGGATTCACTATGGAGACTAGGCTGGCCTTGAACTCACAAAGATCTGCCTGCCTCTGCCTCCCCAGTGCTGGGACTGAAGGCATGTGCCACCATACCTAGCATGCTCTATTTTAAAAATATTTTATGTGTATGAGTGTATTGCCTGCAGGTATGTAAGTGCACCCATGTTGTGCAATGCCAATGGAGGTCAGAAGAGAGTGTTGGATACCCTGGAACTAGAATTAGGGATGGTTGTTAGCCATCATGTTGGTGCTGGGAATTAAACCCAGATTCTCTGCAAGAGCAGTCAGTGCTCTTAATGGTTGAGCCATCTCTGTAGCCCCATGAATGTTCTATTTTAACTTCTGACAGGTTTTCATGTTTGTTCAACATTTCCTCATAGTTCTGCAAAGACAGAGGTCCAGAATGAACAGATGTTATCTTCCCACAAATACTTTAAAATTTATTTTTTGTGTGTATGACTTTTGGGAATTGGTTCTCTTTCCATTATGGGTTCTGAGGACCTAGCTCAGGTCATCAGGCTCATACAGCAAGTGCTAAATTTTACTCACTGAGTCGTCTTACCAGACTCATGTGTCTATCACATTTCTTTTTCATTTGATTCTTCAGACATTTTTTGCAATGTGAAAGGGAAGATTGGTTTTTTTGGTTTGATTCTCAGTTGCTTTTTCTGTCAGAGTGCATGTTTTCAAAATAACTTTACCCTGAAGCTGGTTATTTTCATATTATTTTCAGGCTTTTATTCTTCTTGTCAATTCTAAACCTGGCTCTGCTGATTTAATGTTTGCACATCCTTGATTCTTTCCATCTAATTTGGAACATAATCTTTCCTTTCCATGCTAGACCCACAGTGAGGATATTTCTTAGGGTTTTCTAGCACTCATCTGTTTATGTATAATATTTCATCCTCTCTGATGTAAACAACTGGAAGACTCTCAGAGACACTCAGAATCCCACTGTGGTGGTTCTTCCTTTTTCTACTCCTAATCTGAAGGATGTTTCCATTTCCTGGCTCTGCTGTCCCTTCTGAAGCTGGTTATTTTCACTGTCATCAAGCTTTTGTCTCTCTACTGATGTCATTACTCAATCTGGTTCATCTTCATCTTTTCCAGTTCCTGGTTCTGTTGTGCCTTCCTTTGAGTCAAAATAATGAACCGAGAAGACAAAAACTACTCTGTTGATTGTTTTCAGTTCCATTTTTTGTTTTTGAGCCAGTGTCTCACCATGTAGCCCTGACTGGCTTAGAACTTGCTATGTAGACCAGGCTGGACTTGAACCTACAGAGATCTGCCTGCTCCTGCCTCTGGAGTGTTGGGATCCATTCTCTTTCTTTTCTTTTTTTCTTTTTAATGATTTATGGGGCTGGAGAGATGGCTCAGTGGTTAAGAGCGCTGGCTGCTCTTGCAGAGGACCCAGGTTCAATTCCCAGCACCCACATGGCAGCTAACAACTGTCTGCAACTTCAGTTCCAGGGGATCTGACACCCTCTTCTGACCCCCATGGGCACTGCACATGAGTGTGCTTATATAAATGTAAGCAATACACTCATATACATAGAAGGTTTACTTTAAAAAATTATGTATGTCTGTGTGTATGGGTGCCCTCAGAGGCCAGAAGAACGTATTGGATGCCCTGCAGTTGGAGTTACAAGCAGTTTTGAGCCGCCTGATGTGGGTGCTGGGAATTGAACTCATCTTCTGGAGGAGCAGGAAGTGCTCTTAACTGCTGAGCCATCTCTCCAGTCCCCTATTTTCATTTTTATTTTATTTATTTATTAATTGATGATTGATTGATTGATCTTTTTGAAACTGGGTCTCCCTGTAGCCCCAACTGTCCTAGAACTTACTATGTATACTAGCCTGGCTTTGAACTCACAGAGATTCACCTGCCTCAGCCTCCCAGGTGCTGGGACTACAGACATGGTCCCTATTTTCATTTTTTAAAAAGAATTTATTTTTGCATTTGATGTAGTGTTTGCCTGGGTCAGTTTATGTGCACCACATGCATGCAGGTATCTGTGGAGACCAGAAGAAGTTATCAAATTGCTGTGTGGGTGCTGGGAACTGAACCCACAATAAGTACTCTTAACCACTGAGCAATCTTCTCCAGCCCCTCAGTTTTCATTTTTATTCTCAGAGTCACTCTAATTAGATTAAGACATATCACAGTTTCCACCTTAGTATCAAAATTATAGTCATCCTCATCTTGATATAGGCCAGGGACCATCAGGCAGGACAACATAGAGAAGCAGAAGTGACCTCTAAACAGCTGCATCACCTCCAAGTCCCACCCCTTATGGAAGCTGCATCATGAAGTCTCCTGGAAAGAGATTTAAAATATCCATTTTATTTATGTGGCTTTTTGAAACTTGTTATGTAGCTCAAGCTGGCCTCAAATTCATGATCTTCCTGCCTTAGCCTACCTAGTGCTGGGATTATAGGTATGTAACGTACCTTGCTGAGATTTTATTTTCAATTATGATTTTCCTAACATAGTACTAGTACCAGGTGTATTATCAGAATTTAACATGAATCCTGACATTTACCTAGGAAGACGAGTATTGCTATCTTTACCAGAGGGGTTAAATTGAAACACTGAGGACTATTCTGAGAGTCAGGGAATAATTAGGACCACGGCCAGCAGTTCTAATGCTGATCCTTAATGAAAAGGAAAAATATAAACCAAAAAAAAACAGAAAAAGACCATACCTTTCCCCCAAAGTACTTTCATTGGCTTTCAAGCTAAGTGAAATGGCATTTCTCTGTGGTTCAGTGTACATCCACACCTAATTCTCATCATCTGACATGATCTTTGGACCATATGCCTGTAATCCTGCTGCCTCCACAAATTCAGATAAGGTCAAGGAATCAGATTTTACTCCACTGTGACCTTTTTGCTCTAAAAATAATCCAATATTGTCCCTGTGGGGAAGTCTGATGCTGCGGCTGAACGATGGCTCTTCAATGCTCAGTAGTTCCCGAGTGTGCCGAGAAATCGTCTGAAATGAAAGGATAATTTTTTTTAAAGTGGAACTAACTTGCAAATGCAACAAAATCAAAGTTTTATTCATTTTCTACGTCTCTTGAATCCTAATCACTTAAATTATTTCCATGAGAAAATGAAAAAAAATCAACAAGCTTACTAAACTGGCCTTACCAAAAGCAAAGTCTGAAGAGCAATGTCACATGATTTTTAAAACCTTTTTAAAAGAACCTTTAAAAGATGTTTCTAGGCTCTTGTATTGGATGGCCACAGACAGCTTCATTTCTTTCTTTTTAGTGACTAATATGATTACGTACAAAAGCAGACATATGTAGCCAAGCACATTGGTATGCACCTGTATTACCAGATACGCAGGAGGCTGAGGCAGGAGACTGCATGAAGCCTGGGAGTTGGAGGCCACCTTGAGCAACAAAGTGAGACTCTGCCTTAAAAAAAAGGAAGGATAAGGAGAAGAGGAGGGAGAGGAGGAGGTGGGAGGAAGGAAGAGGAGGGGGAGGAGGAGAGGGAGGAAGAGTGAAGGAGGAAGAAGAGGGAGAAGGGGAGGAGAAGGAGGAGGGGGAAGGGAAGAGGAGGGGAGGCGAGGAGGGAAAAAAAAGCAGATAATACACTTGGATTAGAATTAGGAATCATGACTGTTCCTGGGAAGGATTAATAACTGGTTTATAAAAGGGCTTGGTCATTACTTTACAATAAAGGAAACAATTCTCATAATCACCTAATTTGACTAAAAATAGATCTTAAAAACTAAAATAAAAGGATACTAACATTTGTTTTTATTAGTAGTTACACTGTACATTGTCTAAAAACACCTTGAAGCCGGGTGTGGTGGTGCACACCTTTAATCCCAGCACTTGGGAGACAGAGGCAGGTGGATCTCTGTGAATTCAAGGCCAGCCTAATCTACATAGTGAGTTCCAGGACAGCTGGGGCCACAGGGAGACCCTGCTTCAAAGAGACCAAACACAAAAGTATGACAAGCTGAACTGAATTTTTGAACCAATGTTGGAAGGACGGAACCAACTCCCAAAAGTTGTCTTCTGACCTCCACATACACACTGTGGCACATGTGCACCCTCATTCACACATGTGCATCACACACATAATCATCATAAAATAAAATAAATAAATCCCTTTATAAAGGAGGAGGTAATGAGATGGTTCAGTGAGTCAATGTTCTTGACACCAAGACTGACAACCTGAATTCAATCCCAGAAATCCACATGGTCAGGTGGATCTCTGTGAATTCAAGGCCAGCCTAATCTACATAGTGAGTTTCAGGAATGCTGGGGCTACAGGGAGACCCTGTCTCAAAAAGACCAAAAAAAGCCCTTGAACTCATTATGTAGACCAGGCTGGCCTTGATCTAGAGATTCACCTGTCTCTGCCTCCTGAGTGCTGGGATTCAAGGTATAAGATACCAAACCTGGCTATAGATATTATCTTAATATACAGGCATAAAAACATGCATTTGTATTCAAGGGGTGAGAATGCATAATAATAATAGTAATAATAGTACTGGTAATAATAACAATAGAATAAATGCTTTTAAATTCAAATTGATATAAATGAGCAAGTATTTTTTTAGAATTTTATTTTTATGTGTATGAGTGTTTTGCCTGTATTGTATGTAAGTGCACTCATGCACGTAATATCCACAGAAGCCAAGAGAGGATGTCAGACCTCCTGGAACTGGAGTTATGGATGGTTGTTAGCCACCACATGGGTGCTGTGAATTGAACCCAGGTCCTCTAGAAGATCAGCAAGTGCTTTTAACTGCTGAGGCGTCTCTCTAGCCACATAAGTGAATCTTTTAAAAATGAGGGTAAAAGACAATTAAATGTAGATTTCCCTATGGAAGTGTTCCAATTAAACACAGAAGGAATGAACGAAATAGAAAATCATCATTAAAGCAACATGGTAGTAACTGAGCAGCAACACCCCCGATAAATGCTGAACTTAGTGCACAAAGCTCTAAGGAGAAGTAGGATGCTGACATAGCTTCAAACTATATCTTTTTTTTTTAAAAAAAATACTTATTATTTTTATCTTATGTGTGTGAGTGTTATGCCTGCATGTAGGTAAGTGCACCCATGTCATGCAATGCCCGCAGAGGACAGAAGAGGCTGTTGGATCCTCTGGAACTGGAGTTACGGATAGTTGTTAGCTGCCATGTGGGTGCTGGGATTTGAACCCGGGTGTTCTGCAAGAACAGTCAGTATTCTTAACTGCTGAGCCATCTCTCCAGCCCCTCAAACTATATCTTTGCCAACATATTTATCATTGTGGTAGTTTTACTCTATGTCTATAACTTTTTCAATACTCCTCCCACAAGGAAGTGAAGCTTAATTCTCTTCTCCTTGAATGTAGGCTAAACTTAGTAGCTCAGTTCTAAAAAGAAGAGTACACACAGAAACAGCAACTACAGGGTTTGAAAGCCCGGGCAACACCACCTTCACCAAGTGATCACTGTAGTGTTTCCAATAATAAATTGTTGATACCATGTACTTAATATGATAAGGGCTTAATATGATAAGGACTTATTGCCTCTATGACAGACCCTCCCAATCCACAACTTAAACTAAGATCAAAGGAATTAAAAAAATACCTGATCATTACCCTTCAAAATTCCAAGGTCATGAAAAATAGAAAGATCAAGAAAATGCCATATATTAGAAGAAACCAGCTAATGTACAATGCAGTATCCAAGATTAGATCTTGAAAGAAAACATGTAAACAACTGCAGAATATGAGTAAAATCTGTTATTTAGTAATAACACGATTTTTTTAGTATTTTATTATTTTTATTTCATGTGTATGAGTGTATTGCCTGCATGTATGTAAGTACACCTGTGTTGTACAATGCCCACAGAAGTCAGAAGAGGGCATTGGATCCCCTGGAACTGGCATTATGGATGGTTGTTAGCTACCATATTGGTACTGAGAACTAAACCTGGGTCCTCTGCAATGCTCTTAACCACTGATCCATCTCTCCAGCCCCACAATATTGATTTTAAAGTCTTAGTTTTAATTAATACACACCATAGTTGCATAAGATATTAGTTGGCAGTAGAGGAAGCTTATTTAAGAATATGTGGGGCTGGAGAAAGGGCCGAGCGGTTAAGAGCACTTGTTACTCTGGCAGAGGACCAGAGCTGGGTTCCTAGCACCCACTTAGGATAGACGCCTCACAACTGGCTGTAACTCCAGCTCCAGGGGATCCAAAGTCTCTGGCCTCTGTGGGCACCCACATTTTAGTGCATGTATCTATACAGAGACATATACATAATTAAAAAAAAATAAAATCTTTTTTAAAAAGTATATAAGGGGCTAGAGAGATGGCTCAGTGGTTATGAGCACTTGCTGCTCTCCCAGAGGACCCCAGCTCAGTTCCTAGCACCCATGTCCTACTGCTAACAACTACCTGTAACTTTAGCTTCAGAGGATCTGCCACCAACTTCTGGACTCTGCAGGCACTCATACACATGGCATACACACACACACACACACACACACACACACACATCAGAAAAATGAGTAGAACTCTCTATCTTTGCAACTCTTGTAAAACCAACTTTATAAATAAAAATTTCTTTTCAAATGAAAAATGTTTGTGTAGTGATAATTGCTGACATGTTACTATGAATTTGTGCTAAAGTAATTTGCATTAAGAAAAATACAGTAAAATTGCTGAGATATTCTAAAGTTTATAAGGCTACACTTTGATTGAGATAGGGTCTCATCATGAGGGCCAGTCTTACTTAAACTCTATGTCAAGGCCAAGGTTGGCCTTGAACTCACCATCCTCATGCTTTGTTTAACCTCTCTGGTGCTGGGATTACAAGCATGCACCATCATGCCTGTTTATAGCCATTTGCAATTCCTGGCTCAAGGCTATACTTTGGAATTATAAAATAAATAAGCAATTCATCTGTATTATTCCCTAAATATTTTTTTTTGGTCTTTTTGAGACAGGGTCTCCTTGTAGCCCCAGCTGGCCTGAACTTGCTATATAGACCAGGCTGGCCTTGAACTCACAGAGATCTGCCTGCCTCTGCCTCCCAAGTGCTGGGATTAAAGGCATGTGCCACCATGCCCAGCTTATTCCCTAAATATTTATCAGAGTTTTTTTTTCAGTTCTTTTGTTTGTGATATCACTAGATATTTTGAGATTCTGTTTTTTCCTTGTTTTTTTTAATACTAGAGTTTGAACGCAAGGCCTCAGATATGCTCTACCACTGAACTATACCTCTAAGCCCTTTTTGTTTTCAGACAGGGCTTCACTAAGTTACCTAGGCTGGCCTTGAGCTTCTGATCTTTCTGCTCAGCCTCCTGAGCAGCTGAAATTACACATGTATACTACCATGCCTGTCTTGGGAAATTATTTTCCGAGAGGGCTGACACAAATGTAATGTTCTTTTGTCTAACATCCTTAGAATAAATGACTGATTTAGCTGTTGTTATAGGGTAAATTGTGTCTGTATTAGTTGCTATAATGACAACAGTAGTATTAAAAGGGCTTTCATTGTAGGAGCTGGAAGGGTAGTTTAGTGGTAAGGTGCTTGCTTATCATGCTCAAGGCCCTGAGTTCAGACACCCAGCACTTCAAAAACAAATAAGCAAATAGATATGTCTGTCATTAAGGAAGGTATGGTATACCTACATGCATGTATGAGTGCCCAGGTATGGTAGTTCATGTTTATAATCCCAGCACTTGTGAGAGCGAGGCAAAAGGATTACCATAAATTCAAGGCCAGCCTGAGCTATACAGTGAGTCTCAGGCCAATCTAGAATTTGTCTCAAAAACAAACAAACAAACAAACAAACAAACAAACAAACACCTTGAGGGCTGGAGAGATGGCTCAACAGGTAGGAGTCCTGGATGCTCTTGCAGAGAACCTGTATTCATTTCCCAGCACCCGCATGGCAACTTAAAACCACTGCTAAGTCTAGATCCAGGGGATCCTATGCCCTCTTCTGACCTCTTTAGGCACCAGGCAAACATATGGTTGTACATACAAATATTCAGACAAAGCACTGTTAAACATAAACTGAAATAAGTAAATCTGTGGCTTTTTTTCTGTCTTTTTGAGACAAGGTCTCCCTGTAGCCCCAGCTGGCCTGGAACTCACTATGTAGACCAGGCTGGCCTCAAACTCACAGAGATCCACCTGCCTCTGAGTGCTGGGATTAAAGGCGTGCACCACCACGCCTGGCTATATCTTTTTTTTTTTAATTTTTAAAAACTGTTCAAAAGTAAAACGATTTTAAAATTCATGTATGACCTCTGGGAATGTAAACCAGGTCCTCTGCAAGAGCAGTCAGTGCTCCTAACTGTGGGGCCATTTCTTCAGCCTCTATTTCTATTTAAACTCTTAAATTCAGCTGATACTTATGTTTTACTGAATGCTTACTGTATGTTGTGTCATACATACATAATTTCATTTAATCTCATTTTATAGAAGAGAAAGCTGAGTCCCAGAAAGGTGAAGCAACTTGCAAAAGATCATTTAGATAATAAGCTTAAGACATAGAGATAATAAGCTTAGGAGCAGGATTTCAGTGCATTCTATGATTTCCCAATCCAGGTTCTGTTTCAGTTACTACACTGTATTTCCTGTCTAAATAAGCATTCTCATTGTTGTAAACTTCCATGAACATGGGGCTGGTGAGGTATCTCAGTGGTTAGGAGCACTTTCTGCTCTTGTAGAAGACAGCACTTGGTTCCCAGCACTACCTGATAGCTCACAATCACCTGGAACTCCAGTTCCAGGGGGTCCAATGGACACCAGGTACACACATGGTACTTATACATATATGAAGGCCAGCACAGAATAAAGAAAGTTTCGACTTCCATGTATACAACGCCAACAGGACTACTTATCATATATGGCATTTCCAACCTTCACATAGCTACCAAGTGCTGCCATTCTTTATGAGCTCCAACTTCTATTTAAAGTGTACTTCTTTCCAAATAAAAATAAGAAACAAGATTAATAAAATAGTAACCTGCAGTGCAAATCCTGCAACATTTAAGTACAAGAATTTCAGCTCTTCATGAGAAAGCATTTTTGAGTCCACCAAATTTTTTTTGCTTACTTGACATTCTAATTAAAAATAGTATCAATGGGTTATAATAAGAATTCTAATTATGATTTTTCTTGTCTTGCAAGAAACTAAAGGTCTTGAAAATTTTCCAGAATTCGCAAGAGCAAATGATCAACCAAATCCTTATTTCTCAAGAAGTCTGAATATGTAAACTTTAGAATACCTGTTATGAAAGCCACTAGAAAAATAAGCCTTTTCCTTTAGGTCACTAGTGGTGTAGAGGACTGGCAGCAAGGAGTAAAATTCCAGACAGCCTAGAATCCTAAGACTTGGGACTGTCTAACAGAAGGGATCCAAAGAGCCTTCCTTCCTTCCTTCCTTCCTTCCTTCCTTCCTTCCTTCCTTCCTTCCTTCTTTCCTTCCTTCCTTCCTTCCTTCCCTCCCTCCCTCCTTCCTTCCCTCCTTCCCTCCTTCCCTCCTTCCCTCCTTCCCTCCCTCCCTCCCTCCCTCCCTTTCTTTTTTTTGAGACAGGGCCTCACTATGTACCTCTCGTTGACTTGGAACTTATTACGTAGACCAGGGTACCCTCAAACTCACAGAGATTGGCTGGGATTAAAAGTGTGTGCCACCATGCCTGGCCTCAAGGAGGGTTTCTGAACAGTGTGTAAGTAATTGGAACGCAAGAACCTAAAACTAGAGCTATTGAGTGCAAGGGGACCAACCAGGAGAAGTTAAAAGCAGGAAGACATGAGGCTACTGCAGTGTTCTAGCTATGAGGTGACAAAGGTCTGAAAAGCAGGAATGAAGGAAACACATTCATAGAGAGCACAAGTGCCACAGAGGGAAGTGATAACTCTTGTCTTTGTAGGGATCAAAAGAAAGGGAGGAGAAGGAGCTAGTCTGAGACCTATGGTCAGTAGCAGTCATAGCAGTCCACAAGGAAACCTTATACACAACTCACCTTCATGTCCTCAAAATCTGTTATCCCCATCTGAGGGAGGTTTGAGCAGTTTACATGGATGAGTTTTTGGCCATTGATGAAATTTGCTATAAAACATTCCTGTCAGTACAAGAACATCACTTGAAAATATACTACTGCAATCGGAAAGGAAAGAGGGAAGGAGAGATGAAAATACATTTTCTATAAAAGTGCTTGACTAAACTTCATGCTGTTGCCTCAATTTGTTTTTGCATGTTACATCAAATTTTTCTTCTTGTGCCTACTTTTGGCAGGGAGTGAAGGTTGAGAAAAGGTTCACTCTGTAGCTCAGGATGTCCTGTAACTCAGTATGTAACCCAGGTGATCCACCAGTCCCCAAGTGCTGGGATTATAAGGTATGAGCCACCATGCCCAATGACATTTTTAAGTACAGAAGTACAAAAGGTTTCAGATCCCATGTTGTTTTATACTAGCCTAACACCATAACCAGCATCAGTAAATTAAGAAGTTCATACTGTTTTTTGATAAAACCTATTTGGGCTAGTGGCTATACTGATACTCCTAAGTGCTCACGATAATATGACATATTTGGGCAAACATTTAATAGTACAAATTCAGGGTAAAGGAGTTGCCACTGAAACACCCTGACAAAGTACAAAAAGGTCTACTTCAGACAAATTGAATTTTAAAATACAGATTTCTATGAAAAAGAACTTATACAATTTTTGGTCTTTATTCAAGGACTATAGAGGAGTCTAGTCATTGAGATGAATAGGAAAAATGACTTTCTCATCCAAAGTACAAGTATGTATCAATTACAGGTTAGTCATATAGCTATGCTTAGCATGTGCCACTGCCCTGAATTCAATCTCCAGCACTACATACATGGTAGACACAGACAGATACACACAAGCCAAATTAGCTTCCCCCACAGTCTAGTATTCTCTGTATTTCTAGTGAGGAAGAGGCAAGAGAACACATCAGGAGAGAGAAAATATGAGGAAAGATCAGAGCAAATAATCTCAAATATGATACTTTTGTATACCTTGTATTGGGGGAAGCCTAGCTGGCTAATCCACTCAGCAACTTTCTCTGGGCTCCATTTAAGATGCTCAAATTCTAAGTTAACATTTCTTGTGTTGGATTCTCTATCTTTAGGTTCCAGTTTCTCTAACACTTGGGACAAACCTACATCTTTCTTTTCACTATTCAACTCTCCTAATTCCACCTGAGGCTCTGAGATAAGCAAGTTTGAAAATTCTTCATCAAAATCATAGGACTGAATCACTTTCAGGAGTTCTTGAGAGTCAAAATCTGTAGCAATTGATTCTATACTTTCTCTGGGAGATCCTATTACACATTCCTTTTTAGCTTTGTTAGTTCCTTTTACAGAGAATTTTTTTGCTCGATAGTCAGGGTGTACTTGTTCATCCTTGCGTACAGGGTACTTAAGTTTGCTTGGTTCTGGCCTGTCTTCCTTGGAAAGTTCAGTATGTCTCTCTGTTGGTTTGGGTTCATCTGATGACTCTAGATTTCTCTTCTCAGTTGGTTGTGTCTGTGACTTCTCTTGTACTTCTGATTTGGTCATCTGTGGTGGCACTTGACCTGTTTCATTAGTTGTTTTTCTTAGTTCCTTCTTAGGAAACTCTGATTTAATCAGTTCTTGTAGCTCTAGACCTTTCTCTTTAGTTGAATTTCCTGTTTCCTCCAATTTAAACTTCTCACTTGTTTTTCTCTGCTTTTCTTTTTGATCTGTTGGCTTGCTGTCCTCTGATGGTTCTTGAACTTTCTCCTCTATTGACTTTCTTTGTGTTTCCTCTTGAACATCTGGTTTGATCTCTTGTAGTAGTCCTAGATCAGTCTCTTCTTGTATTTCTGGAACCTTTTCCTCAAACGATTTTTTGTGTGTGTCCTGTGGAACTTCTGATGTAGTTTGTTCTGATCGCTCTAGACTTGTTCTGTCAACTGGTTTTTTTGATTCTTCCTCAGGAAGCCCTGGTTTGATCTCTTCTAGCGGCTCTGGAGCTTTCTCCTCAGTTGACTCTCTTGCTTTCTTGTCTGGGAACTCTGACTTAATCTGCTCAGGTGGCTCTGCCCCTGTCTCCCTAGTTGACTTTAACCGCATCTCCTCTAGAATCTCTGATTTAGTCCTTTCTGGAGGCTTGAGAACTGCTTCTTCAATAGACTTTCTTGGCTTCTGGTTTGGAAACTCTGGTTTAGTCATCTTAGATGGCTGTTCTGTACTTTTTTCTTCAGTTGAATCTTTTTCTATCTCCTCTGTAATCACCGATGTGGTCATTTTCTGTTGAAGCAGATTTGTCTCAACTACTTTTCTTGGTTTTTCACTTGGAAAACCTGGTGTGGTCTGCTCCAGACCTATTTCTTCATGTTGTTCCCTAAGAGGCTGCCCTGGAATCTTTCCCGTAGTCTCTTCTAGTACCTCTAATCTTGTCTCACTGCTTGATGCCCCTGGAACTTCAGACTTGGTTTCTGTTGGTAGCTGTTCATCTGTTCCCGTAGCTGGTTTTATGAGTACACCCATGGAAACATCTGGGTTAGCCTTCTCTGGAGGCTGTCGGTCTGGTTCCTCATGCTTTTCATCCACAGAGACCTCCAAATCCTCTTCTCCCTGCTCCCCCGGTGTCCCTAACTTCAGCACTGGTGGAACTTCTGGGTTAGTTTGGATAGGTGAATCTAGCTTGGGAATTTCTTTCTCGGGCATCCCGGTGAGCTGTAACAGTACATTCTCTGCATTCCCTGGCTTCCCCTCTTCGAAGCTATCTTCCTTGGTCTTCAGTTGTGGCTCTTGGTCAGTATCTGAGGGTAGTTCAAAGCCTTCCACTGCCGTGGAGTCTGGCTTAGCATCTTCACGCAACTTACGCAATTTAGGTGCTTTACGTCCTTTAAACAGTCGTTTCTCAACCTCATCTGGGTCAGAAACATAATCTTGTGGGACTTCAGCCATTACGTCGTTAGCCCGCGGCCCTGACCTCCTAGCAACCCCAACTTCCGACAGCGTCTCTATGGATACCCCGATTTCCGGCACTGTCTTCCTGAATCTTCCCGAGGTTCGTTGATTCGCCAAGACCCGATCAAAAGCACGCAGTAACGGTTCCTGTGTCCACGCCGCCAGTCTCCACAGGACAGAAATCCGGCGGCTGTCTCCCGGCCCGCCGCAGCCGCCGCCCGGTCCCCGCGCCGCTTCTTCCGACCGCGGCCCCGCTCGGCTCCTCTCGGCTCTCCGTCGCAGCGCTCGCTCCGCCTTCGGCTGTTTCCGGAGCCTCTAGCGGCTGGCCGCAGAGAAGCTTCTGGCAGCGACTGCAGATGTCTGACAGGGGGGCGGCTGAGGGACCGGCTTTCTGGAGCCCGACAGCCCGCCTAGGGTCGGCGGGAGGCGCGAGGGACCACCAGGGAGCGGAGCGGAGCCAGGCGGCCGCCTCAGGTACGCAAGGCCGGGGCGCTGGAGGGTGGGCGCCGCTCGGCCTTGGGGCCGAGCCGACCCTCGTCAGCTGTCCTGGGGCGAGCCCGGGTCCCCGCCGCCGCCGCCACCCCTACCCCCGAGGTCATTTTCTGCCGCGTTTCGAATGTCTGGGTTCCTGTCCCGCTTCCTTTCTCAGATCAGCCCGGATGGCCTTGCTGGGGCTGCTCAGCCCGTCGGCGCCTGCTGGGCGCCAATCGGGGATCGCATCCCAGGTGGGCTCGCACGCCTGGCCGGGGGGACTCGGACCCGACCCCCACTGGCCTCCCCGCTGGACCCCACCTCTGTCCGCTATGCCAGCCTTTCCCCGAGCCTCTACCGGCGTCAGGTGGGCACGGTCACCAGCCCTCTGTCAGAGCCCTGCTTCGCAAACACCCCCCCCACCCCCCCACCCCCGCTTACCATCTTTCTGAGTAGGAGAGTGAAAAATGAAAAGCAGAGCAGGAGGGCTTTGAGGTCTTGAATGAACATTCACAGTCAATGCAAAGGCAGGATCTAGAGGCTGCGGTAGGGATTTGGGCGACCCCCCTCATTCACCGAGGCTCACCCTCCTCTTGTTTGAACGAGTGTCTCCATTTCAGTCTACGCAAGTTCCTGCGTGCGGATTTTTTCACTGTCCAAAGACTGAAGAGACACCTTAACCCACTGTTACTGTCAAGACTGGTGGTCGTCACAGGAGAATGAATGCATCTAAAAGAATACTCCGTGAAATCCAGGAGATGGGCAAGAACTGGTGTGACTAAGTAGCATTTTTTTTTCCAGGCCTGGAAGTAGACATCATAAAGTACAGTGGTTGAGGCACTGCTGGATGTGGATGCTGGGTGCTTGGGTTGAATTCTAGAGCCTCACTTGAAGTGACCATGGGCAAGTCGCTTTACTTTTCTAATCATGTCTGAGTTTCCTCTTTTGTAAGTAAGATATGGATAGTAATAGTACCTGCCTGCCTCTTAGCTTGGTGGGAAGATTCTTTGAGCCACTGTCCGAAGTACTTGGTGTGAAACCCAACACAGTTGTCAGTGTGAGATAAACTTGGCTTTGCCTAGCTAAATTACCATGCTGCCGCAGAGAGATTCCTGATGGATCTGTTCCAATGTGGTGCCTTTTCTTTTTATTCTTTTCTTTTCTTTTTCTTTTTTTTTTTTTTTTTTTTTTGGCAAGGTCTCCTTGTAGCCCCAGGTAGCCTGGAACCCCCTATGTAAACCAGGCTGGCCTCGAACTCATAGAGATCTGCCTGCCTTTTCTATTTGTATCCTAAATATCTCCTGTCTCATGATGTACACACACACATGTGAATCACGCAACTAACTCTTCTCTGTAACTATATTAACAAATTTTGCCTTTTTAATATTTTAACTTTTTGTTCTTTGTAATAAACAGTGATGACATTTGATATTGTGGTGATGGAAATTCTAAGCAGAGTTGGATGTATAAAATGCATATGTGGGGCCCTTGTTTTGACCAAAAAGAAAAGGAAAAAATTCAAAGCATAATTTCTGAAAGGTTAAGCAAATAAATCCTTATTTAAAAGTATATGTCTCATAAACACCTGTCCCCTGTATGTGCCAATATTTAACTTCTCCTTTAGTTCCTTATGTGTTTGTGGTGAACATACCTAGGCATCTTTGTTTTAAAATATCTAATCTATTTTCTATTATTTCCCTGGCATATTCTTAAAGCCTTTCTATTTAAAATGTTTGTTGGGCTAGAGGGTCTGTAAATACTGGCTGGATGAGAAGGTGAAGGTCTCAGTGCAAAGATTTGATGAAGCACCAATTGCTGCTAACTAAGGATGCTCCTTGGGGTTGAGTGGTGGTTCTCAACCAGGAGCAATTTGATGCCTGAAGGGGACATCTGCCAATGTCTGGAAATATTTTTTGGTTGTTGTTGCTGTAGGCAGCTGTTACCAACAGCTACCAAAGATAAGCCAGAGATGTGGATAAACATCCCGCAGTGTACAGGAATAGGCCCTGACGGGAAGGCCTGGCTCCAAATGTCAGGAATGCTGCTTTTGAGAGAAACCCTGACTTGTAGTTAAGCTAGGTCTGCAATGCTGGGTGGGAATGCTGCTTGGACCAGTGTGTTATAGATTTGGGAGTAAACCTAAAAACTTCTTAAAACTGGGAGTTATTACCACTTTCTACTAGAAAATGATCTGGTGGGTAAAAAGAGATACTAAAAAGGAATAAAATGTAAAGATGTTTTTGCCACCTGGTAGAAAACAGCAGTGAAAAACAAGGGCTGTTGTTTCACTTGTTATTGAATTAAGGGTTTGGCTATTTCAATGTACTTTAGTCCTCCATGAATTTGTCGGTCTCCAGAATAACAGCATCTTGCTCTTAATGTGTTCTTTGCAGAAGGCATTTATGTTTGTCAGCTGTCATTTTTGGTAAGAGGAAGGGCTTATGTTTGAATAAACTAAGGTCTCCAGTGGTTATGGTGTTCTTAGTGTTTTATGAACTGTAATTGTTTTTAACAGTTTTTTATTTGGGCACCTGGGTTCTTTAGTTCCCCAGGGGAAAGCATATCATTCTTTATACCATAGAATTCTCTGAGGAACACATTGCATCACTTACATTTTTAAAAAGTCTATAGAACTTTGGGGAAAAATAAAGGGCAGTGTCTCTTATGAACTCAGGGAGAACTTAGTTTGGCCCAGGGGCCATCAGTGCATTTGATGTTGAGGACTGGAAATGGTCAGGTGAACGTGGTGGTGGTTCTAATGTAGGACAAACAGCAGTGCAAGAGGTCTTTTTTGCAGTGATGGAAATATTCCATATCTGTGATTATTTCACTTTAAATTAGGATTTGAAATTTGGAAGCTTCCATGTTGGATGATACAGAATGGTGGAAGCTTATGCTAAGGAGCCTTTAGGGTTGTGTTTTTTAGTTTTCTGGGTGGTTTTATATCAATGTAGTAAGTGGTCTGCCTGTAGCTTCTTTTAAAACACTGGTTGTGTTGTACAGTGTTAAAATCATTGATGATCATGTCATATTTCAATTCATGCAGTGTAATTGCAAAGTGTGTAATCTGAATGAGCTCTGAGGAGCATGTCCCACTCTCAAGGGCTGAGGAGAAATTGGGTCGTATGGTCACTGGATTTGTTTGGAACATAACTCTACCAATGTGTTTTCCTTGAAGCCTCTCAAGTCTATAACCACATCACCTGCTTTGGTTCCTCTGCTCTGCAATAAAAAAGGCCAGGCTAATTATCTCTGCAACCGTTAAGTGAAGGGGAAGTCCTCTGAGATGAGTTCTGAAGAAACCCTGACCTAATATTCAAATGCTTTGGGAAAAACCTGCGTTTTGATTCTTTAGTAAAGAAAACACCAAAATAAGCTCAACTTTGTAGCATGATTAGACTGTCTAAACCATACTAGGGAACCTGAAAAGAAAATTCTATTTTAAAAATTATCAAATATAAATGACCTCAAGAAGGGTTCTAAGTTTTGCCTCTGCCCTGCTGTCAAGGCCATTAGTTATAAATTGTTATTCTTGAGCTTTTATTTCTCCTCTGTTCCTTGTCTCCAAACTTTTGTACAGTTAGGAACTATGGCAATGAATTTGTCACATTAAGGAATACCTTAATCCAGTATTATCTGGTTGCTATTTTAAAGCTTTATTTCATTCTAAATGTCACCCATGTTATTATTAGTTTGATGAATTAAAATTTTCTAGTCATAATAAGATAGATATATATGCATTAAAAGGAAAAACAAAAAACCACTTCCTCATATGGCATCTAATTTGTAAAATCTGTCCTGTTTTCTCTACTTTCTTCTGGGAATACATGGAGAATTGGCTTATATTTGGCTAGTCTATTAAAAACTACCCTACTTAAAAACTGGCCTTTCCTTCTTTGTAGTTGTTTAAACTTCAGAAACCTAAAAGGATATGTTTATAATTTTTTTTTTCACTCTCAAACAAGATTCCATTCTCCTACACGTTTTCTTCTGGAAATAAACTGTTTTTCTTTCTCATTTTTACTTCCTGCCTATCTGAATCCAATTAAAAGTTGTTTTGGCAGTCAGTTCTTACACAATTTTGGGCATGCCCTGAAACTTAAAAAATAAAAGCACTATCTTTTCACTTTTCCCTATACACATGAAGCTGTTTTTTTTTTAAAAAAGATGCTGTGGCCGGGCATGGTGGTGCATGCCTTTAATCCCAGCACTTGGGAGGCAGAGGCAGGTAGATCTCTGTGAGTTTGAGGCCAGCCTGGTCTACATAGCGAGTTCCAGGTCAGCTGGGCCTACAGGGAGACCCTGTCTCAAAAAGACCAAAAAAAAAAAAAAAAAAGATGCTGTAAGAAGTGGAAGTGGCTCCCAGTAGCTGAGTGATGCATAGACTGGCTTATTAAGAAAAATGAAAATAACTGCATTGGGAGTTTCCTAACTCACTCTATTGGGAAGGATGTGCAAAACACACTCATGTATTACTAGTGGGGTTGTAAATTGTGCTGTGGCTGTGCTGTTAATATCCATCAGAATTCGGACACATTTTTCATTGATCCATTCCTTTGTAGAGTCTCTTCTACAGGTTTATTCCTACTTAATGATAGTGGCACAAAGTTATTGTAGCATTGTTTATAATGGTAAAATATTGGGAAAAAAACCCCACAGAGAACTGGTAAATAAATTATTGATTTTCATCCAATGAACTGTCTGCTGTAGAAAAGAATAACAATTTTTTTATGTACAGCTATGAAAGATATCTGAGATATAACTAGAAAAATAAAATGATCAGTAGTATGTCTACTGATTTCATTTGTGTAGAAAAAATGAAAAACAATGTGTATCTCTCCCTGTACTCACATATACACATACACATTACCTTTTCATGTGCATAAAATATATCTCTTTGAAAGACTACATATAACTCATAATATTGATTGCTTTTGGAGATAGGGACTGACATAGAAGGAATTTTTCATGGTGTACTTTTATGACTTTTGAAGTTTGAATAATGAGAATATATTATCTATTCAGGAGAAATATATACAAGCATATTAAGAGATTCTGTTTGATTCTAAATTGGAACTTTTCTGGGTGTCTCTTTTTGCCTTTCTGCACATCAGGAACTGACCCTTCTTGGATCTTTTCCAAAATTCAGAATTTATTTTATGAAATAAAAGATACCATTCTCTCTCAGGATTAATTTTCTGCTATATTTTATTCCTGTTTTAAGCATATTAAAAAAATACATTCGAATCTCTTTACAAAACAGTTATTTATCTCTGTAATGCACCATCACCAACAAAGTCATTCCATTAGTATTTTGATAATACACTTAATGATTTGACTTCTATGACTTTTTTTTCTTTTCCTTTCTTTCTTTCTTTCTTTCTTTCTTTCTTTCTTTCTTTCTTTCTTTCTTTCTTTTTTTTTTAAGACAGGATCCCATTACGTATCCCTGGCTGGCCTGGAACTTGCTCTGTAGATGAAGCTGGCCTAGAACTTACAGAGATCCACCTGCCTTTGTCTTTTGAGTTCTGGGATTAAAGGCAGGTACTACCATGTCTGGCAAATATTAATTTTTATTTTTAATTATGTCTCTGTGTATGAGTGTGTGTGGGGGTGTATGTACATATATGTGGTGCCCACAGAGGCCAGAAGAGTGTATTGGATCTCCTGGAACTGGAGGTACAGGCAGTTGTGAGCTGTACTGCATGGGTGCTGAGAATTGAATCTGGGTTCTCTGTAAGTGCAGCATGGCCTCTTAGCTGTTGACCATCTCTCCAGATTATTACTATTATTATTATTATTGTTACTAATTTTTAGTTAGAGCACAAAATACTGGGTTTCATGATGACATTTAAATACATAATATATATATATTATATATTATTGTACTGCGCTTGTGTTTGTCCTGTACTACCTTCCCCATTGCTCCCCCCACTGGGCTGGTGTCTTTCCTCCCCTTGAAATAGTCTCCACTTTGTTTTCAAATGTGTGTATATATCCGTACATACATACATATAGATTCAGTCTTTGAAAGAAAATGATATTTTGTCTTTCTTACCCTTTACTATTCTTTCTACCATCCACCTCCCTTTAGACTTTCTCCTCTCACACAGTTCCCCTTCTCCTTTCATGTCATATATATGTACATATGTGAGCATACATGTATATTCTACATATGAAAGAAAAATTCATTTTTTTGTTTTTCTGAGTCTGGCTTATTTCATATAACATGAGGACCTTCGGTTTTTCCATTTTCCTGTAAATGAAATAATTTTGTTATTCTTTATGGCTTCATTCATCTATTGATGAGCATTTAGGCAGGTTCCATCTCCTGGCTGTTGTGAATAGTGCAGCAGTAAACATGGATGCATAAGTATCTCTATTATATGTTTAGATTCCCTTAGGTAGAGTGGTGTAGCTGGGTCATATAGTACTTGTGTTTTTGGTTTATTGAGGCATCTCCATATTGATATCCAACGTGGCTGTACCAGTTTACATTCCCACTAACCATTAAAAATTGGGGCTGGAGGGATGGCTCAGAGGTTAAGAATATTGGTTGTTCTTGCAGAAGACCAGGGTTTAAATCCTAGCACCCACATCGCAGCTAACAACTGTCGGTAACTCCAGTTCCAGGGGATTCGACAGCCTCTTCTGTCCTCTGTGGGCATTGCATGTCATGGGTACACTTAACTTACATGCAGGCAATACACGCATACACATAAAATAAAAATAATAAAAAAAATTAAAAAAAATTTTTGGACTTGTTTATTTTTTATTATTATTATTATTATTTTTTGGTCTTTTTGAGACAGGGTCTCCCTGTAGCCCCAGCTGTCCTGGATTCACTATGGAGACCAAGCTGGCCTCAAACTCACAGAGATCCGCCTACCTGTGCCTCCCGAGTTCTGGGACTTGATTTATTTATTTTTATTTTATGTGTATAAATGTTATGCCTACATACGTAAGTGCACCCATGTCATGCAGTACCCACAGAGAACAGAAGAGGAAGTCATATCCTCTGAAACTGGAGTTACAGAGAGTTGTTAGCCACTCATTAACCATTTATAAGTGTTTCTCTTTCCCAGAATCCTGATCAATATTTGTTGTCATTTGTTTCCTTGATAACAATTTCAGCTAGGATGAGGTAGAATCTCAAATGTTTTAATTTGTATTTCTTTGATGCTAAGTTTGTTGAACATTCTTTCAGATATTCATGACCATTTGTCCTCCTTATGAGAACTCTGTTCATTGGCCTATTTATTGATTGAATAGTTTCTTGGTGGTTAAGGTTTTGAGTTCTTTATAGATTCTAGATATTAATATCTTGCAATATGTAGAGTTGACAAAGATTATCTCCCATTTTCAAGGCTTCTTTTCACTCTACTAATTATTTTCTTTGCTATGTAGAAGCTTTTTAATTTCATGCAATCCTGTCTGTCATTTCTTAGAATTATTTCTTGAGTTATTAGAGTCCTTTTCAGAAAACCCTTGCCTGTGCCCATATTGTGAAGTGTTTGTTCCTAGTAGCTTCAATCTCAGGTTTTACATCAAGGGCTTTGATGCATTTTGAATTGATTTTTGTAGGGGGTGAGAAGTGTGAATCAGGTTTCATTCTTCTATATGTAGATACACAGCTTTTCCAGCACCATTTGTTGAAGAGACTGTCTTTTCTCCAAAGTATTTTTTCCCCCTCTTGGTGTATTTTGAGACAGGGTCTCCCTGTATCCCCAAATGGCCTGGAACTTTCTGTGTAGAGCTGGCTGGCCTTGATTTCACAGAGATCCACCTGCCTTTGCCTTGAGTGCTGGGATTAAAGGCATGTGCCACCACATCCTGCTCCAATGTATTTTTTTTTTTTTTGACATCTTTGTCAAAAGTTAGATGGCTGTAGCTGTGTGGGCTTAGGTCTGGATATTCTGTTCCATTGTTCTGGTATCTGTTTTGTCCTAGTGCCATCTTCTTTTTGTTAACTCTATGGTATAGTTTGAGACCAGATATTCTGATACTTCTTCTAAGCATCGCTCTTTCTGTTTGAAGTACTTTGGCTAGTCAGGGTCTACTGTGCTTCTATGTGAAGGATGGGAGTTCTCACGATGAGGATTGCATTGAATCTGTAGATTGCTTTCAGTAGTATAGCTGTTTTCACAAATTGATTCTGTCAATTTATGAGCATGGGAGGTCTTACTATCTAGTATCGTCTTCAGTTTCCTCTGTGTTTTTGTTTGTTTATGACAGGGTCTCATAAGTAGGCCAGGTTGGCCTAGAGCTCTTTATATAGCCAAAGATGATCTTGAACTCCTGATCTTCCTGGCTTCACCTCCTAAATGTGTTTGGATTGCAGGTGAATGCCACCATGCCCAGTTTATGCAATGCCAGGGATCCAGTCCAGGACCTTATGTATACTAAACAAACACTACCAACTAAGCCACATCCCAGCCTTCTTCAGTGTTTTCAGTGTAGGGCTGGAGAGAATGCTCAGTGTTAAAGGTATTTGCTGACCTGAGTTCAGTCCCTGGAACCTACATGGTGAAAGGGAAGAACCGACCCCACAAGTTGTCCTCTGGTCTCCACCTGTGTGGCGTAGCATGCATGTGCACACAGATGCACACATGCAATTAATAAATAAACATGTTAAAGATTTCATTGTAGAGATTTACCTCCATGATTAGGTTTATACCTAGGATTTTTTTTTTTAAACCTTTCAGAAATGAGGTTTATTAGGATAAATAGCCTGGAAACCATGACCCAAACTTGAGATAGGAGAACAATAGTGAGAAACAACAATATATTAAAAATAGAGTAACATAAATGGCCTTAAAGGGAAAGAGTGGATTCCCTTTAAAGATTGTGTTATTCCTTAATTAGGTGTATGTGTGCGTTCTGTGTGTGGGTATGCACATGAGTGGAGGCTTCCTTTTAAAACCCGAAGAGCTCCATTCCAACTGAGATTAAGAAAACTGTGATAGCTGCTAAGAGAGAGTGGGTAGAGAGCTAGGAGGCCAGAGCAGGGCTTTCAGAGAAGTCATCTGAGGATTCTTTAGAGAAATCCTGGAACAAAGGAAGTATATGATTTTTATGGCATTTCATGTGGTGGCTGGAAGCTTTACACCCCAGGATTGAGTTCAACACAGCGTATATGACACAGAGCACAGAAGAACCAGGTACTGGTTAGGACCATGAATTAGGAGCTGTTAGCAACAGCACAGAACAGCTTCTTAAGTCTATTCTAGTGTGAGAGCTAAGGTGGGCTTAGGCCTTATTTCTTCTGGCTGTAGAGTCTGGAGTCATTAACTGGCTCCTTAAAGAGACAGGCTTGTGTTCTGACTTTTCTCTGGTGATAGACTATTTTGAAAAATTTGAGCTTTGTAAGATAACAGATTAATTTCATTGACTCCATAAAGGAGAACGAGAGAGGAAAGGCACTGTATTTGTAACAGAGACATTAAGATCATTGGGGACAAGGAAAGAAGTGATGGAATAGTGGGAAAACATGGAGAAAAAGTAAGACTATGTAGAAAACAGTGGAAAACAGCCTCCAGCTCCAGCACTAGATCCCTGGGGAGGAGGGAGCTGCAGCTGAGACCATAGTGAAGCCAGACATGCCACAGTTCTCACAGGTACTGTGTCCAGTCACAGACTGACTTGACAGTATCTCTTGCACATCAGGCCAGCATTGGACAAGAATCTACTTTGTCACTGTCCTATTGTACTACAGCCTCTTTATTGTTTCATAATTAGCTATGGTGGAGATCTAAATCAATGAACAGTCAGAATACACAGAGTATTGTAGACACTTTCACAGAGTGTCAAGGTGATGCCAGGTCATGGAGTCATAGAGGGGTGGGTTGACAAAGGCATGCAGGGAAATTTTGGCAGCAAGACTCTCCATAAACATGTACCTCAAGGTTTTACAAAGGAACAAACAAATCTGAAATGGTACATAAATATATAAAGGATGTGGTAGAAATTTATAAAATAAAGACTCAGAGAACAATACAGTGAATCAAGGGAGCAAACTTATTTTGGTGAAGAGACAAAAATGTTGACAAATCATTTTCACCCAATCAGAAGAAAGAGAATGAATACCCAAATGAATAAAAATAGAGTTAAAAAGGAGAACATTGCAATAATGTCAATGAAATCTGCTGTTTTTATAGAGGTTGAAAAGTCATATGGAAATAAATCAGAAAGTCTAGAAGAAATGAATAGGTTTCTAGAAATACGTGAACAAGTAAACTATGTTATAAAATTAGTGTAGCTCTTAAGCAAGTACTGAGTTCGAAGCACTAATACTTTTCTTATGAAAGTTTTGGAAGCCAAGACAGATTCAGTAGTGAATTCTTTAAGTCCTTTTAAAGCTGTTGCGAATGCTTTTTCCTGATTTTTTTTTTTGCAGGTTCATTATTGGTATATAGGAAAGAAGAAGATTATTTTTGTATGTTGAATTAAAAAACTTGTTTAATGTGTATGCATGTATTGCTTGCATGTGTGTAAGTGCACTTGTGTCGTGCAGTGCCCACAGAGGTCAGAAGAAGGTATTGGATTCCACTGGAACTGGAGTTATGGATGGTTGTTAGACACCACGTGGGTGCTAGATCCTCTGTAAGAACAATCAGTGCTCTTAACCGCTGAGCCATCTCTCCAGCCTGAATGTTGAATTTTTATCTTGATATTTTGATAAAAGTCTGTACACAGGGATGATTTGACTCCTTTTCTATTTTGTTTTATTACATTTTGTTTTTGAGACAGGGTCTTATGTGGTTCTGGCTAGCTTCAAAGTTGCTATGTAGGCAAGACTGGACTTGAACTCTTGATCCTCCTGCCTTCATCTTTTAAAAAATATTTTATGTATTATTTTTATTTTATGTGTATGAGTGTATTGCCTCCATGTATGTAAGTGCACCTGTGTCATGCAGTGCCCATGGAGGTCAGAAGAAGGCGTCGGATCCCCTGGAACTTGAGTTATAGAGGTTGTTAGCTGTCATGTAGGTGCTGGGAATCGAACCCAGGTCCTCTGCAAGAGCAGTCAGTGCTCTTAACCGCTGAGCCATCTCTCCAGCCCTGTGCTGCCTTCATTTTATAAGCCCTAGGATTATAGCTGTGGGTCACCATGACCAGCTTCTTTCCCAAATCCCTTTTATTTCTTTCTCTTGCTTTGTTATTTTAGCTAAAAGTATAGTAACAAGAAAAAACAGAACTACAAGAGTCAACAACAGAAAAATCAAGCAAACAACCCAAACCCCCGACAGAGTGTTGGGCAGCTTCTTTCTGTGTCCTTTAAAAAAGCTGTTTGTTTTGAGACTGTTTGTGATGGCGCATACTTTTCATCCCATCTCTGAGTTTGAGGCTTCCCTGGTCTACATAACAAGTTTCAGGCTAGTCAGGGTTTACATCATGAGACATCATGAGACAAACAAACAAAACCCCACAAAAAAAAAAAACAAAAAAAAAAACTAGACGAAAAACCCTGGAGTTTCCTGGTTCTAGGGAGATGGCTCAGTGGATAAGAGTGCTTGCCATAAAAGCAAGAGGACCTGAGTTCAAATCTTCAGCACCCGTGTGAAAATTGGACAGGGCTGCATGTCTGTAACTCCAGCATTGGGGCGGGGGCAGAGACTGGCAGATTCCTGGAACTCACTTGTCAGCCTGGACAGCTAAGGATGGCAAGCTTCACACTCAGTGAGAGAGCCCGTTTCAAAAAAACAAGGGCTGGAGAAGTGGCTCGGTGGTTAAGAGCACTAGCTGCTCTTGCAGAGGCCCAGTTTAGTTCCCAGAACCACAGTGCAGCTAACAACCATCTGTAACTCCAGTTCCAGGGGATCCGATGCCCTCCTCTGGCCTTCATGGGCATTACATGTGGTACACTTTAAATATATGCAGGCAAAACACTCATACACAGAAAATAAAAATGAATAAATAAAATAAGGGAGAGCAATAAAGGAAGACACATGGTGTCCTTCTCTGGCTTCTGTGTGTGCGCATGTATACCATGAACCATACTCTGTCTCTTCTCTATAAAGGAAACAGCAGAATTTGATGACAGCACATGTACTTACAACATTGTGCCTGAATATTTTAAGTCTGAAGCTGAGATCTGCTCAGAAAAAAAAGATTCCTTTCAAAATGTTATTGCTTATTGACAATGTATCTGGTCACTCAAGAGCTTTGATAGAGATGTTCAGCGAGGTTAATTTTTTTCATGACGTTTAACACAATATTATCATGTAGCTCACGAATGAAGGAATAATTTCAGCTTTCAGGTCTTACTATTTGTGAAATACATTTCATAAGGCTACAGCTGCTGTAGACAGTCATTTCTTTGATGGATCTTGGCAAAGTAATTTAAAAACCTTATGGACAGGATCCACCACTCTCAATGCCATTAAGAGCATTTTGTGATTCATTGGAAGCATACAAACTGTCAGTATTAACAGGAGTTTGGAGGAAGTTGATTTTTTTTTTTTTTTTCTTTTTGAGACAGGGTCTCCCTGTAGCCCCAGCTGTCCTGGAACTCACTATGTAGACCAGGTTGGCCTTGAACTCACAGAGATCCACCTACCTCTGTTTCCCAAGTGCTGGGATCAAAGGTGTGCACCACCACGCCCGGCAGGAAGTTGATTTTTATGCTGATGGATGCCTTTGAAGAATTCAAAACTGCAGTGGAAAAAATAGCTGTAGATGTGTTTAAAATAGTAAGAGAACTAGACTCAAAGATGTGATAGTTACTGCAATCTTGAGGTAAAACTTTAATGCATGAGTTGTTTCTTTTTTTTAAATTTTATTATTTTATTTTATGTGTATGAGTATTATGCCCGCATGTAGGTAAGTGCACCCGTGTCATGCAGTGCCTGCGGAGGACAGATGAGGCTGTCAGATCCCCTGGAACTGGAGTTACGAATAGTTGTTAGCTGCCATGTGGGTGCTGGGATTTGAACCTGGGCCTTCTGCAAAAAGTCAGTGTTCTTAACTGCTGACCCATCTTTCCAGCCCTAGGAGTTGTTTCTTACAGATGCGCAAAGAGTAGTTTCTTGACATGGAATCTACTCCAGGTGGAGAAGATGTGAACACTGTTGAGATGACAGCAAGGGGTTTTTAGACTATTACATAAATTTACTTGCTAAAGTAACAGCAAGGTTTTAAGAGGATTGACTTCAGTTTTGAAGTTCTACCATGGGTAAAATGTTATCAAGTAGCATCAGGTGCTGCAGTGAAGTCTTGTGAAAGGAAGAGTCAATTGACGCAGCAAACTGCATTGTTGTCTTGTTTGAAGAAATTGTGAAGGACACCTCCAATCTCTAGCAACCACCACTCTGATTAGTCAGCAGCTATTGACATTGAGTAAGACCTTGCTTCAGGAAAAAAAAATATGACTCCCTGGGCTAGAGAGATGGCTCAAGAGATGCCTCTTGCAGAAGACCCAGATTTGCTTCCCAACACCCACATGGTGGTAACAGCCATCCATCATTTCAGTTCCAGGGGAATTTGACGCCTTCTTCTGACCTCTGCAGGCATTGCATGACATGGGTTACATACATGCAGGCACATTAAAAAAAAAATTATGACTCCCTGAAGCCTCAGGTGATTGCTAGCATTTTCAGTAACAAAGTACTTCCCCTTTCCCCTGTGGCATATGTATGTGTAGATGTGATCAAATATTTGGAGGTCAAAGGAGGGCATCATGTTTTACGTTATTCCCTTGAAACAGGGTCTCTCACCAAACCTGGAGCTCACTGTTTCTCAGGTAGGCTGGCTGGCCAGAGAACTCCAGCCATCCTCCTGTGGCTGATCCCCATAGTGCTGGGGTTACAGGCACAAATGACCACACCACTTAAGGGACAATATAATTCAGTAAGACTTAGTGAATATTCAATAAAGATGAGGCCTGTAAGTGGCTTACAAAGCTCATCAAGTTTGGCTAGACTGATAAGGATGATCAGAATGAAGATAGGCTACTAGATGCTTCTAAGTTTAGATTCTGAGCTCAGATTCAATCTAGGGATTTTAGATTTCTTGTTACAAGCAGTAAACACTAATTCTGATTGCCTTAAGTAGAAAGAGGATTTATTATCAGGGTAAGGAGGGTGGGTAAGGCGAGAGGAGTAGATTATGGAGGCTAAGCAAGAACAGTGGCCAGTGCTCTAGCTGCTGTTAGAATTCTGTCTCATGTGCTTGTCCTGTTTCAACTTCCAGGCAGGGATGTTTTAGGATATGAACCTGTTCCCTGACTTTCTGCTACTGGGATTCAAGGTCTTTAATTTCCATCTTCAATGTCAGTACCCTGCAAGGAGATGATTATTTGAAAGCTAAAAGGTTGACAGATGACTAGTACATCTGCAGCCCTGAGAGAACCTGCAGATACCATTATGTATCATTTTGAGGGCTGTTATGGGTGAGTAGACATATCTGCCAGTCATTGTAAAAAGGGAAGACAGTAGACTCTAGAATCTATACCATTAAACTGGATACAAGTTCTCAGTAAAGCTCTAGAATATATCACAGATCATTCTCAGCACTTACAAAAAAAAGGGGTTGCTTATTACAGAATAAGTGTACTAAAAACAAATTTGACCGCCTAGTTATTTACTAATTATGGCCTCTCTAGTCTTTCTCAACTGGCATTACTAGTTAGACCCTGTCCATCTCCTGAAGACTTCTTCAGAAGCCTTTCATCTGATCTGGTAAGGTCTACCCCAACCTATGGCTGCCATAAAATTGTACCATAGCATACAGATTTGTCCATATTATTTCCTAGCTTTAAGTTCTCTATCCCCTATGGGATAAAAGGCCTTTACATAGCCTCTCCTGCTGGGTTGAAAACTGAGAGCCAGAACTGTGTCTCCACTGTCTGTTATCTCCAGTACCTAGCATGTAGCCACTCATTGGAATTCAGTAGGACCTGAGTCAGATTAATGGGATCTATGTTTCTCAGAAGGTTTTCCCCTTTTTGGGGGGGTGGGGTGGGGGATTCTGGGGATTGAACCCAGAGCCTGACACATACTAGGCAAATGTTCTACCACTGAGTTATATCCCCAACCCTTTCTTAGTTACCTATTTGTGCCTTTGTTATGATTGCCAGCCACTGCAATCATACTTCCAAATCTATTTCCAAACTGCGGTGATACTTTGTGTATATGCACCATTGCTCCAATTTCCTTTGCCTGTAGTATCCTTTCTACTTAACTTGGCTGGGTCCATTAAAATAGCATAATTGCTGGGCGTGGTGGCGCACGCCTTTAGTCCCAGCACTTGGGAGGCAGAGGCAGGCAGATCTCTGTGAATTCAAGGCCAGCCTGGTCTATATAGTGCGTTCCAGGCCAGCTGGGGCTACAGGGAGACCCTGTGTTAAAAAGACAAAAATAAATAAATAAATAAAATAGCATAATTTTCTTTCAGGAAACATCCTTTAATACCTGTCTTCCTTGTTAAGTGTTTCTGTGACAGTCTAGTTCATAACTACTTTAAATGATATCATGTATTTATTGTAATTACCTGTTTCAATTTATATTCCTCGCTAGACTGAGTTCTTTGAAGGCACAAATTATTTCTGGTTTAACTCTATATGTCAACATGGAGCACATTGCCTGGCATATAGCAGGGGCCTGGTAAAGGTCTGTTGAATTGAGGCAGCCATTAACTCTAGTTTCCCCTTTTGATGTGATTCCTGTGTATTTAGTATATTTTGACTCAGGAAAATATTTGGCAGAGTGATATCTGAATGAGATTCAGTGGTCTGTTTTAAATGGATGACAAATCAGGGTTGAGGAGATTGCTCAGTTGGTAAAGTGCTTATCATGTAATATGAGGACATGATTTAGGGTCTCTAAAGCCCATGTAAAAAGCCAGGCATGGCAGTATGGATCTACAATCCCAGAACTGGGGAAAGGGAGCCAGGAGGATCTCTGGGACTTGCTATAAGCCCATCTTGCCAAATGGTGAGCTCCAGGTTCAGTGAGAGACCCTGCCTCAAAAAAAAATGTGATGGACGATGTGGAGATGGCTTAGTGGGTAAAAGCACTTGCCCCACAAGCCTGATGACCTGTGTCCCTAGAACTCAGGTTACAAGCCAGATGTGGTGGTGGACATCTGTAATCCCAGCACTTCTGTAGTAAGATGGGAGGCAGAGACAAGAGAATCACCCCAAAGCTTGAGGGCCAGATAGCTTGGAGTATACAGTGTAGCAGCAGGAAAAACAAGAGAGACTCTACTTCCAAATAAGGTGGACAGTGAGAACTGACTCCTGGAAGTTTTCCTCTGACCTCCACATATGCTCCATGGCTCACATGCCTGCACTCCTCTCTGTCTCTGTCTCTCTCTCTCTCTCTCTCTCTCTCTCTCTCTCTCACACACACACACACACAAATAAAATTTTAAAAAGCGGAGCGTGATTGAGGAAAACATTTAATGTTGATGTCTGGCCTCCACACATACATACACATGAACCCACACACACCCATGTGCACATACATGACTAACTACATATATAATTCACAAATACACAAAAGGGTAAATATCTTTTCTGAGTGAAAAGGTAGGTTAATGATGTCTTTGGTATGAGCTCTTTTTTTTTTTTTTTTTTGGTCTTTTTTGAGACAGGGTCTCCCCTGTAGCCCCAGCTGTCCTGGAACTTGCTATGTAGACCAGGGTGGCCTTGAACTCACAGAGATCCACCTGTCTCTGCCTCCCAAGTGCTGGGTTTAAAGGCGTGCACCACCATGCCCGGCTTCAGCTCATTTTTAAAATAAAAAAGGCCAAATGAGTATACATGAAGAGTTTGTTTAGATGATATAAGTTATCAGAAGACTGAAAGTTAAAATAGTAATGTAGCATCATGATCTATCTAGCAGATTGTCAAAGATTACAAGCACATGATTATACCTAGTGTTAGTGAGGACATGGACAATGGGCACACTTACTGCTAAAGTGAAACTTGGAGAGAAATTGAGCAATGTGTGTAAAAGTCTTAATGGGAAGACCCATTAAGGAATTCTGGAGATTTGTCCTAAGGAAATAAAATAAAAAGAGGTTAATATTTACATGTGTGTGTGTGTACACTAATATATTAAAAATAAGCACAAATTAGGGCTGGAGAGATGGCTCAGCAGTTAAGAATACTGAATGTTCTTGCAAAAGACCTGGGTTCAAATTCCAGCACCCACATGGCAGCTAACAACTGTCTGTAACTCCAATTCCAAGGGATCTGACAGCCTCTTCTGTCCTCTGCAGGCATTGCATGGCATGGATGCACTTACCTACATGCAGGCATAACATTTATACACATAAAATAAAAATAATAAATAAATTATTAAAAAAATAAGCACAAATTAAAAGTAATATATTGTGTTAGTTCCAGACGTGGTGGCACACGCATTTAATCCCAGCACTTGGGAGGCAGAGGCTGGCGGATCTCTGTGAGTTCGAGGCCAGCCTGGTCTCCATAGTGAATCCAGGCCAGCTGGGGCTACAGGGAGACCCTGTCTCAAAAAGACCAAAAAAAAAAAAAAAAGTAATATATTGTGTTAGTTACTTTAATCCCAGCACTTGGGAGGCAGAGGAAGGCAGATCTATGTGAGTTCAAGGCCAGCCTGGTCTACATAGTGAGTTCCAGGACAGCTGGGGCTACAGGGAGACCCTGTCTCAAAAAGACTTAAAAAAATATTGTAAGAAAGAAAGGGTTTATTTTGGCTCATAATCGGAGGTACAGTCCATCATGGTGAGGTTATCATAGAGACAGGAGTGTGATGTGCTGATAAGTTGCATCTGTAGCCAGAAAACAGAGAATGCTGAATGCTTATACTCAGCTTCCTCCTTTTTGTGCAGTCCAGGACCCAACCCTGGAGAATGGTGTCATCTGCTTAGGGGGGATCGCCCTACTCTAGTTAGCCTAATCAAAATAATCCTTCACAGACATGCCTAGAGGCTTGTCTCCCAGGTGAGTCTAGATCCTATGAAGTTGACAGTCAATGTTAACTATCACAGATGTCAAATCAGGTATGGTGGCAAACATATTTAGTTCCCAGCTACTCAGGTGGCTGAGGTTAGAGGATTACTAGAGCTCAGAAGTTCAAGACCAACCTGGGCAACATAGTGAGCCCTTGTCTCACAGAAACAGATTTAAGTATTACACACAGTCAAAACCTGTCAATTTCCTAAATTGTTTGTAAACTTCACTCTGATGTGGAAGTTGTAGGGAAACAGGCATTCATTAATTGCTGCTGTGAATGCAAAATGATAGGTGATCCCTGCCAAAGATGACACCCTGGCAGAATAAACTATACATAAGCCATTGTAGCACAATTTGTAATGGATTGGAAACCATGAAAGAACACTAATGCCCACCATTAGGGACATAAGTTTGGTATGCATACCCAAAATATGTGGGTAAACATATGTGAAATAGTACTAGGCCTTTGCAATGTTGTTTTTTTTTTTTTTTTTTTTTTGAGACAGGGTCTCCCTGTAGCCCCAGCTGTCCTGGAACTCACTATGTAGACCAGGCTGGCCTTGAACTCACAGAGATCCGCCTGTCTCTGCCTCCCAAGTGCTGGGATTAAAGGCGTGGCTGTTTTGTTTTTGAGACAGGGTTTTGCTATACAATTTAGCTTGGCATTGAATTTACAGCAATCCTCCTGCCTCAGCCTCGCAAATTTTGGAATTACATGAGTACACTACCATGTCCAGCTTGAAATCTATTTCATTTGATACAAGTATAGCCACCTGTGCTCTTGCTGGGTTACCATTTGCATGAATATTCTTTTCCACCCTTTCACTTTCAGCCTGTATATGTCCAGACATCTTTACCATGTCATAAACATGATGTGTATGTGTATTTTGTGTGTGTGTGTGTGTGTGTGTGTGTGTGTGTGTGTGTTCCATTTTGTGCTACTGTAATAAGACTGGATAATTTATAGTCTGATTTTTTTCAACATTGGAAATTGAACCTGGGGTTTCATGCATACTAGACAAGGACTCTACCACTGAGCTGTATCCTCCCCCCCCCCCCCCCGCCTCTTTTCAATACCAGGGTTTGAACTCAGGACTTTGTTCATGCTAGGCTGACACTCTACCATCCTCATCCTCAGCCTGCATCCTCAGCCTAAGACTGGGTAAATTTTGTTTTGTTTGTTTTGTTTTTTGAGACAGCGTGTCCCTGTAGCCCCAGCTGGCCTGGAACTCACTATGTAGACCAAGCTGGCCTCAATTTCAGAGATCTCCTAGCCTCTGCCTCAGCCTCCTGAGTGCCCGGATTAAAGGCATATACCACCATGTCTGGCATGATTAGATAATTTATAAAGAGCAAAAAGCAGACAGAAATTATCAAGGAAGAAATGGGGAGGGGGAGAAGGAGGGCTATTCAAAGAACTATGGGGATAAAGGAAAGAAGGCTCTCAAGAGAGGTGAGACCATAGCAGACAGGAATTATAAAGGAAGAAATGGGGAAGATGGGGACACTTTAAACGGGAATGGCAGGGAGGGAGGATAAGACAGGGAGAGGGAGAAGAGAGATAAATAATGCCTAGCTAGTATAAAAAACCAGAGGAAATCATATTAGTCCAAAAACCTACAGAAAAATTACACATACAGTATCTCTGCCTGAGTCCATATATATAGCTGAAGGCTACATAACAAGAAATAGTGCCAGACAGGAGAAACCTTCCTTTGAGTTGTTGGCCAGGGTTGTCCAAGAGACTCCCAAAATCACACAGGCTATTGCCACAGCCCTTGATTGCCTCCCAGAACGTGAAGGTAAGATCCTGTTGCTGAAGACAGGTATACTTTGGACACAGGATTTGGAGCAGTGGAGCTGGAACTGACCTGCAAGCCACCTCCCATGAAGGCTAGCTCTCATAGCTTTTAGAGAGCACTACACAAGCTGCTAAGGGAGAACATCAATAGATGGTCCAACTCCAGCTTCAAGGCCTAAAAACCACATCAATGAGCAGCATAGCAAACAACATTGGTACAATAGTGACACTTTTATCTTGACACTTTTAACTTATTTTAAACTACCTAATTGGACTTAAAACCCACTCAATGGGATGAAACTCTTGTGTGGTACTGTAAACCTTAGACAAATACACATAGCTGGAGAGGTCATAGATCTTAGAGAAAACTGCAAGGCTGTCACATCCCTAGACAAATGTAATTTCTTACTATGTGCAAAATATGTATCCTTGGGACTGGATAGATGGCTTATCAGTTAAGAGCACTGGCTGCTCTTGCAGAGGACCCAAGTTTGATTCCCAGCACCCATATGGTGGCTAACAACCACTCTAACTCCAGTTTCAGGGAATCCAACACTGTCTTCTGACCTCTTTGGGCATTGCACGACCCAGGTGCTCTAACATACTGCAAGCAATACACTGATACACATAAAATAAAAAATAATAATAAAATATTTTTTAAAAATATGGATCCTTGAATTTATTGACAAGTATCCCACTTATTACCCATCAAAGAAGCTTCTCTTTCAAGAGACAGTTTCATACCTGGTCACACACAGAGAGTGCCTGTGAATTGCCCAAGTCTAAGTGGCACATCTAGGATGCAACCGCTACACCTAAGGCTCACATAAAGGGATGAAGAGAACACTAATGCATCTTTTAACTCATCAATGAAGCTCCCACATGCAATAGAGGGCCAGGAACACAAAAGGTCATAAATAGCCAAAACGCAGAGAATAAGAGTCTGCAGAGTGGGTCCCTGGACAGGACTTCTATATTGAAATCCACTCACCCAGAGCTCAGGGACCATTGCAGGAGAGGGGGTGGAAAGATTGTAAGAGCCAGGGAGAAGGGGCACAACCATGCGGAAATAGTCCTACAAGCACCTGGGACCCTTCTCATACAAACCTACAGCAATGGTGTCAGCATGCACAAGACCCATGCAAACTTAAGCAGACAAAAACCCAGCACAGAACTGTGGAAATGAACAGCAGGTACCAATCTAGTTGAATAATTATTGGCAGAATTATTGAAGGATTACTGCTGGGTGAGGAAGAGCTGATCTTAAAGGGAGGGACTCTAGATAGGCTGACTAGATCCCAGTGGATGAACTTGCACTGAGAGACATCTGGGGACACTAACTTTACTTGATAGACCTTAACACAAATGACAGAATATATGAACTCCAGGGGGAACTATGGGAGGGTGCCAAAGGGGAAGAAGAAAGGGGGTATAAAGATGATTTTTCTGTATGAAATACAAAAAAAATTCCATAAAAAATTAAAAAAATAAAGCAAAGGTTTATTTTTTTATAGGCCTAGAGGCTGGGAAATCCAAGGTCATATCTGGGGGAGGGCCTTCTTGTTGTGTTACCTCAAGGCAACAGGCTGAAGAACCAATGAGAAAGAAGTTGAAAAGAGGGGAGGGGAACCACTCATCTTTTTGTCAGTAACTCCTGTGATAACTGACTCATCCCCATGGTCCCTCTTCCATTGCTGTGGTAATAGCATGGCGTGAATGGAATGAACTCATTCATGAAGGCAGAGCTTCTCTAAATGCTGAGTTTTCTGAGAAAGAACTGGGACTCATTGGAACAATGGCTGACTCCATGTCTGAGGCACAGCATTTGTAAGATGAGCCTGGAACTTCAATTGTTAGCAAGACCACTAGGTCATATTAAAGGGACACTAAGGAACCAGCTTTAAGGAGCTACTACAGGACAAGGCTGGGAAAATGTGAAATGCATAAAATGTGTTAAAGTATATACCTTAATAATACATCAAAAAATACATCATGGCTGGGCATGGTGGCACACACCTTTAATCCCAGAACTCCAGTGGCAGAGAGGCACGAAGATCTCTCTCTCTCTCTGTAAGACTGAGGCCAATCTGGTCTATATAGCAAGTTCCAGGTTAGCTGGGACTACAGGAAGACCTGGTGTCAAAAAAAACAAAAACCAAGCAAACAAACCAACCCATCAAATTATTGTTCATGTTTCTAATTATTTTGACAATTGATTTAGAATTAATCCTTTATTATGCCTTTGCTTTCTCCTCTCTTTCTCTCCCTTTGGATAATTTTGGGTTTTGGGTTTTTGTTTTTTTGTTTTTTCCTTTTTCTGTCTTGGACTCACTGAAGCCCAGGTTGTCCTTGAACTCAAGATCCTCCTGCCTCAACCTCCTGTATGTGTAACCAATGCCTAACTGTGCCTTTCCGTTATGAATTTTTCAAAGCAGCCAAAGAGTTGTTAAGAAGTTTTTCTGGTAGAATTCCAACTAATATATGTGTTGGGGACCCCTGTTGTGTAAAGTAGCAGTCTCTCCATGTCTGGATAGCCTATGGGTTCGGCTTCATATGCAGAGACTCCTTTTATCAGCAGGGTGCCTTCCCGGCATCTTCCTGACTCATCTTTTGAAGTAGCCATGGCCTCCGCCTCTGGAACTGCCAGCTTTTCCTGTGTGATTTTCAGGCAGTCTGACAGCCTGGCAGGAGCCCACTTCCATATGTAAATAGGGCATCCCACAAAGTACCTATCAGCTAAGGCTTTTACCACTACCCCCACAGTATAAAATATCCTGGTTTCCCCTAATTAATCGATGGATCACTAAGGCCTGGAGCCGAGCTGAGTCACAGAATAAAGGGGCTGTACCACTGACTGAGCTGAGTTCTGTGTCTTACTGCCTACGATCCAGCCTTCCCAGAGAGGGCTATCTCTTCGTAAACCACGACTCATGGAAATCCAGCTTTCGCCGTCTCTCGCACCTCTCCTCGTGACCTGGTGGCCACCGGGTCCCGAACTTAGAGAGTGCATGGTGGAAATTGAAGCGGAACCCGACCGGGCCAGCCCCGGTAGCAGAGAGCCTCAACAATGTGGAGAAGCAGGGACCCGCCTGGGAGCGCAGCAATCAGTAGAGTTGCCAGCACCCAGTAGACGCGGAGACCAACAGCAACGCGGTGCGGGACCCGCCGCACCCCAGGTGCACACAGGAGACCGGCGCCACACCCAGCAGCTGTCACTCCGAGATCCCTGCGCCCCCATATCTGGCGCCCAACGTGAGAGCCTCTGAACCTCGCGCCAGCTAGTAGCTGGTGCCCTCTGAAACGCAGGATTCGTGAGTATCTCTCCCTACCAGGAGGGCAACACAGATCTCTTCTAATTTCCTCCTTTTGTTTCCGGTCTAGAGTCTTTGCATGAGAACATTAAAGACGGAAAGGCAACTGAAGCTTCCTGGTCAGGGCTACTCCCTGACGTTAGCTGAAGGCCTCTCTGTCCCCTAATGACCTCCGACCGCCTGTACAGGTGTAGACAAAGGACCTTCTATCTAAACATCTTTCTAATATAAAAACCTGGTGACGCAGCGGCCACTTAAGAGTCATTAGGATGGCTGCCAGTTCCTCAAATCTGAGGGAAGGCCTGTGCAGGGAACCAAGTGGAATCTCCTGAGATTTTAATTTCAGGCACGTTCCCTTGGAAACCATCACTTCACCCCACTTTTTCTATCCTAACACTGCTAAAAAAAAATCCCAAAAGTTCTAAGATATCTCCACGTAAGCTTTAGAGTCAGCTTCTAAGGCAGACTTCCCTAGTCAGTTTCATTATCCTGCCCCCCCCAGGGCATTCAAACCACAGCTAAAACCAGTTAAGTG
>NW_008329640.1:2774838-2775299 GCF_000622305.1 Nannospalax galili
AAATTAACTCTTACCTCCCTCTTGCTGATTTAACAAGCCCAGGTATTAACACCCAGACTTCAAAAACTCCCAAAGATCCTCAGATAAATCCCCCTCCCCCTTCACCTAGGCTGCCGCCACAGCCTGTGGCACCACACCAGCCACACCCCTCAGCCATACACCAGCTGTGTAATCTTAGGGATAATGGGAGTTGCCAGCCCCAAAGCCTCCAGACACAATGGCCTCAGGACCCCAAAACCCCACTGGTAGAGGCTTTTCCTGTTAATTTACTAATAACAAGGCAACGCCCACTAACTTGGTACCCGCTCCCAGCAGCAGAATTAAAAAAATTACGCCAAGCTGTTCGTGAAGATGGAATTCATGCTCCATGGACAAAATCCATACTACAAACATTTAATACTAATCTGCTTACCCCCCAGGACTGGAGGGATACCTGTAGATCCACCCTCCCCAGTCCATTA
>NW_008329640.1:2775362-2776299 GCF_000622305.1 Nannospalax galili
GTGCTAGACAACACTATTTTCCTTTTATAATGGGTAATTCAACATCACGCCAGAAAAAACTCCAAATTCGCTCCCTTAGAGCCTTACTTAAATCAAGAGGACTTAAGGTCTCCCAAAAAGAAAGCTTAAAATTTTGGAATGAAGTATATCAATTTGTACCCTGGATCCTGTCAGCAGACATTTCTGATCCAGAGGTCTGGACTAACATTACATATCTGGCTCGTAAAAAAAAAATCCAGAAAAGACATAATTTTCCCCTTTCCTTTTTCCCCATAATAGCAGCCATCCAACAATGCTTAAGAAACCCACCTAAGATTAAAGAAAGCTTACAAGCACCAGAAAATAATAAAGGGGAGAGTTCAAACAATACAAAAGACCTGAAATATGCTATGATAAACACCCTAGAGACAAAAGGTCTCATAATAGCTACAAATAAAATACAATCAGTTCCCCCCATTACCTTCCTGGGGACTGAAATAACGCCTACTCTAGATGCCTCCATCCACTCACAAAGCCCCCCCCCCGAGCCTCCTTCTCTGTCATCCTCATGGCTGTCTTTACCCTGCTTAACACCAACGCTTCAGCCAGCCCCCACTCTCCCTAATACCATGTTCTAGAGATTTTATTTTTTAAAGAAAAATCAGATCCATGGGACAATCGCTGGCATGTTGGAGTAATAGCAGGATTCTACTCAGGTGCATTCTCTAGGTACCCCACAGCTAACTTTCATGTCTCTCAACAGCTTCCAAGTCTGTGCTAACTCATAATATTATTCTACAGGAAAGACAGAGGACCAAATAAGATCAACTATGTCCTGGAACAAGTCTAACTTTCTTCCCTTCACCACCTACCCCAATGTCTAATTGCCTTCTTTTGTGCATCCAGCAATAGATTTCTACTGACAGCAGTACCAGTTACCACCCTTCTCTACCCAGGA
>NW_008329640.1:2776570-2779570 GCF_000622305.1 Nannospalax galili
TTTTCCTTCAATTTCTGAAGACAAGATAAATAGATTCCCCCTTTTAACCAGAGACTTCAGGAGCCACTTCAGCACAGCAGTTTTTCCCTTATCCTAAGAGGGCTTTTGCCCAAACACTTCCTGACCCAGATCCTGGCTGACAGATGGAAGGGAGCGGGTTTTACAAGTCCTGCTTTTCCTGCTCCCCCCACCCACCCGGTTTCCTGCCTCCCCACCTAATTTTTTCTAAAAATACTTCCCACCTTCTGCACCCCTGAAGCCCCCTATAAAGGCCCCAGCTCACAATCCATGGGCTGAGATTTTCCCTTCCCTAAAGGGAACATGTCCCATGTGAAATAAAACTCTATCCCCCTGAGTTTTCTCTGTGTCTTGGTGCTTTCCCCTGATCAACCAGATCCATCCATCACCTGCTTTACCTACTTGTTGGGGACCCCTGTTGTGTAAAGTAGCAGTCTCTCCATGTCTGGATAGCCCATGGGCTCGGCTTCATATGCAGAGACTCCTTTTATCAGCAGGGTGCCTTCCCAGCATCTTCCTGACTCATCTTTTGAAGCAGCAATCACAGAAACATGGCCTCAGGCTCTGAAACTGCCAGGTTTTCCTGTGTGATTTTCAGGCAGTCTGACAGCCTGGGAGGAGCCCACCTCTACATGTAAATAGGGCATCCCACAAAGTACCTATCAGCTAAGGCTTTTACCACTACCCCCACAGTATAAAGTATCCTGGTTTTCCCTCAATAATCGAAGCTGGATCACTAAGGCCTGGAGCCGAGCTGAGTCACAGAATAAAGGGGCTGTACCACTGACTGAGCTGAGTTCTGTGTCTTACTGCCTACGATCCAGCCTTCCCGGAGAGGGCTATCTCTTCGTAAACCATGACTCATGGAAATCCAGCTTTCGCTGTTTCTCGCACCTCTCCTCGTGACCTGGTGGCCAACGGGTCCCGAACTTAGAGAGAGAGTGCACGGTGGAAATTGAAGCGGAACCTGACCGGGCCAGCCCCGGTAGCAGAGAGCCTCAACAACGCGGAGAAGCAGAGACCCGCCTGGGAGCGCAGTGATCAGTAGAGTAGCCAGCACCCAGTAGACGTGGAGACCAACAGCAACGTGGTGCGGGACCCGCCGCACCCCAGGTGCGCACAGGAGACCGGCGCCACACCCAGCAGCTGGCGCTCCAAGATCCCTGCGCCCCCATATATATGTATAAAGTGCTAGAATTAGAAAAATTCTCTGATTTCTAATGGAATTAAACAATTTTAGACACTGATCATGGATGCTTGCCAAAGCTACTAGGTGAAAGATACAGCCATTTAAATGCTGGTACAGCTCTATTTTTATTGACCATAAAAAATGTTCACGAAAAATGTCATGAAAAAAAATGTTCATTGGGGGCTCAGTGGTTAAGAGCACTGGCTGCTCTTGCAAAAGACCTGAGTTTGAGTCTCAGCACCCACATGGTGGCTAACAACCGTCCTTAACTCCAGTTCCAGGGCATCTGCTGCCCTCTTCTGACCACTGTGGGCATTGCATGACATGGGTACATTTACATACATGCAGGCAATACACTCATACGCATAAAATAAAAATAATGAATAAAGAAATAAAAAAAATGTTCATTAACATTTGATGCATGACAAAAAATGAATATTTGATACATATCTTTTAGGAATATATACATAGGTGTATATACATAGGTGTATAGATATATGGAAAATACATCGAGTTGTTTTGGTCTTTTTGATTAAAGGCGTGCACCACATCAAGTTGTTAACACTAGTTATCTTTGTTTAGTGGAGATATGCTTAATTTGTGTTGCTTTGTATTTTGCTATCTGTATGTTCTGGTATCTGTAGTGGCTGCACTAGTGTATATTCTCACCAGCAATGTATATTTTGTGTTTTCTTGATGATAGCCATTCCCTCTTGGATGAAATGGAATCTTGTAGTTTTCATTTTCTTTTTCCTGATGGCTAGACATGTTGAGCATATTCCATATACTTACTGGTCATTTGTACCTCTGGTTTTGAGAGCTGTCTCTTCATTTGCCTACTTATTTAGATTCTTTATGGCTTTGGGGGGTATGCATGTTTAATAGTAATCTGTTCTCAGATGAATAGATGGCAGAGATTTTCTCCCATTATGTAGGCTGTCTCTTCATTCTGGTAATTTTTTTTTTGTTGTTGTTGTTTTACTGAATCTTTTCAATTCCATGCAAGTTCATTTGTTAATTCTTGCAAATATTTCTGGAGCTATAGGAGTCCTTTTCAGAAAATTGTTGCCCTGTCTGTATCTTGAAATGTTTTACCTATGTTTCCTCTAGCAGTTTTAAAGTTTTTATTTTATTTTATTTTTTATTTTTTTTATTGAGACGGGGTCTCCCTGTAGCCCCAGAGCCTGGAACTCACTTTGTAGACCAGGGTGGCCTCGAACTACAGAGATCTGCCTGCCTCTGCCTCCTGAGTGCTGGGATTAAAGGCATGAGCCACCACACCCAGCCCAGTTTTAAAGTTTTAGGTCTTATACTAAGGCCTTTGAACCATTCTGAATTTATTTTATTTTATTTTTTTTTTCAATACACATCTTTCATTAATAATTTTTTTTTACAATTTTTTAAATAACCACATACTTAGAAGAAGCATTTCATTACATCAGCATTGACATATTCAATAACAATTTTCTGAGCTAGGCTGCATCTCTTACAAAATTGGCTGTACATTTTTAGGTTTGCAGTTGAATTATTACAGTTATACAATGTTGAACTCAGTATAAACCCTATAAGGCATAAAACTGAATGGGGTTTTAGCCTTTAAAAAAGCTCTCCATTTCATTTTAAAATATACTGTTTCATACAGAAAAACTCATTTTGAATGCTACTAACACTTAGATGTTTGCACATGCATCTCTAATCTTTATTTATCTGATTATTACTAGTCATAATTGGTTGCACTTGGATCCTTGGTGCCTGTGTATGTCTATAAAGTCATTGGGTAGATTTCAATGGTA
>NW_008329640.1:2786596-2806353 GCF_000622305.1 Nannospalax galili
ATAAGCAATGGTTCCCCAGGTGTCTGGGGCCCCAAGGCTAGGAATGGCACAGGGCCCAAGCTAGGAGTAGAGAACAGCAGGGGAGATGGAAGGGTGAGTGCGGCTGGTGGAGTCAAGGCGTGGAGGGCTGCACAGTAGACTTATAGTGCACGCACGCTGGGTGCCCTGGCGTGGTGTGCGCGGGCACACCACGAGAGTTGCGGCACGGGGATCAGTCCCCTGGCCTCAGCCGCGCGCCATGGAAGAAGGCGGGTCTGGCCCCGCGGGCTTCTCCGTGTCTCTGTGGGTCTCTGCTGCTGGAGCGTTGTCCAGCCGTATACCACCTTAATTCCCCCCCCCCGTGCGCTTTCCTCTTGAGCGAGATCCACTGGCCACTGGACCACGCGGGAGAGCGCAAGGCGGCTGAAGCTGGGATCCATGAGCCGGTGATGGAGGAAGTGCTGCCTCCGGAGAGGCTGGATTGCCAGTAAGACGCAGGACTCTGCTTAGGCCGTGTCCCAGCTTTTATTAAGTGTAGCTTCAAGTGATCCAGCTCTCTATTATTGAGAGAAGAGTGGGATATTTATACCATGGGGGTAGTGGTAAAAGCTTTGGCTGATAGATACTTTGTGAGACATTCTATTTGCATATGGAAGTGGGTTTCTGCCTTGCTGCCAGACTGCTGACTGCTTGAAAAATCACACAGGAAAGCATGGTATTCCTAGAGCCAGAGGCCATGTTTATGTTATGGCATTTGTGGCGGGCACTTCAAAAGGAGAGTCAGGAAAAATGCCAGGAAAGCACCCCGCTATGAAAGGAGTCTCAGCACATAACTCCGAGCTCGTGACCTATCCGGATATGAAGAGACTTCTGAGGCCCCCAACATAGACTTACCCCAAGAGAGGCCTGAGGGCGGGAGAGCGGGCCAGGAGAGTTAGCCAGTGGTACAGGTCCAGGAAGCAGGGAGAGGTGAGGGCGGGGCCAGGTCCCGCGGAAGCAGTGCTCCTGGGGCCCAAGGAGGGCACCAAGCTGACCTGGGCGAAAAGGATCAGGAAGCAGTACCAGTTCCCCAGGTGTCTGGGGACCCAAGACCAGGAATGGCGCAGGGCCCAAACCAGGAGCAGAGAACAGTGGCGCAGATGGAAGGGCGAATGATGCCGGGGGAGTCAATGTGCGGAGGGCTCCGTGATGGACCCACCCCAAGAGGCCTGATGATAGGGTAGCAGGCCAGGAGAGTTAGCCGGTGGTGCAAGACTGGGGAAGCAGAGAGAGGTGAGGGTGGGGCCGGGTCCGGAGGTAGTGCTCCTCGGGCCCAAGGAAGGCACCAAGCCGGTTGGGGTGAACAGGGTCAGGAATCAGCACTGGCTCCCCCCCAGGTGTCTGGGGCCCCAAGACTAGGAATGGCACAGGGCCCAAGCTAGGCGTAGAGAACAGTGGGGGAGATGGAAGGGTGAGCGCGGCTGGCGGAGTCAAGGCGCGGAGGGCTGCACAGTAGACTTACCCCAAGAGAGGCCTCCTGAATTTATTTTATTTTATTTTTGATCTTTTTGAGACAGAGTCTCCCTGTATCCCTGCAGTCCCAGCTGGCCTGGAACTCACTATGTGGACCAGGGTGGTCTTGAATTAGCAGAGATCGACCTGCCTCTGCCTCCTGAGTGCTGGGATTACAGGAGCGTGCCACCATGCCCAGCTTTGAATTGATTTTTGTACAGGATGAGAAGTTGTGGGGACATGTTTTAAACAATGACTTTATACATGTTTTTGAGATAGGGTCTTGGGTAGTCCAGACTGGCTTCAAACTCACCATGTAGCCAAGGCTGGCCTTGATCTCCTGCACTTCCTGCCCCAGGCTCCTGAGAGTTGGGATTACAGGTATGTGCCAGTGTTGCCTCTCAAATACCAAGTTCTTTCTTTCTATGATTTTCTAGAAAAAGAAGAACTGGAAAACACCAAGGTCAACGCTCCACTGGCTTCTGCCTCCGATCCAGCACCCCCTTCCTTACCCAACAGGTAGGGATAAGCAATTACTTTGGATAAAATGCTTCTGGAAGGTTTGTCTTCTGAGAATAAAAGAATTTGTGACAGAAGTAGGCAGTGACTTTAGGGGTAAGCCAAACAGTGTTTGGGGCAATGTCAGATATATCTCAAGTTATAATTTTTTCTTTTACCTTTTCGCAAATAAAACTATAACAAATAGGGGTTGGAGAGATGGCTCAGTGGTTAAGACTGCTCTTGCAGAGGACCTGGGTTCAATTCCCAGCACCCACATGGCAGCTAACAACTGTCTGTAACTCCAGTTCCAGGGGATCTGACACCTTCTTCTGACTACCTCAGGCAGTGCATAACACAGGTGTACTTAAACGTGCAAGCAATACACTCTTACACACACACACACACACACACACACACACACACACACACACACTCGCTATAGACCAGTGTAGTGTCCTTATTTATCTTCTGAAGACTATTTTCAAGTGTTAAAACAGCAGACCAAAGGTGAACTTGCAAGATGTAGGTTTGGATTTTACCCATTTAAACCATTATGATAACCTTTAGGTTGTCCTTGTTAATTTCCTTCTCTGCCATCTCATCTACCCACTATCACTGATACATGTGTAATAGAAGGTAGGGTCACACTAAGTCCTAGAATGAGAGGAAACCACAAATCACCAGTGGAACAGCAAAAGTCCACATAGCGAGTATTGTGATCTCATTTCTCATTTCCTAGCACAGCATTGTCCAGTAGAACCTGTGGTCTCATGTCCCACATAAATTAATGGCTGGGAATAAAAAGATGTGTTAATGGAGGCTGGGGAGATGGCTCAACAGTTAAGAGTGTGTACTGTTCTTCCAGAGGACCCAAGTTTAATTACCAGCACCCACATCAGGTGGCTCACGGCCACCTGTAACTCCAGGTGATCTGATACCACTGGACTCTGCAGGTACTTGTGTGTACATATCCACACATAGACCCAATACACATAAAATTTTTTAAAAATCTTTTTTAAAAGGTGATAAGCTATTTTTAAAAAACCTTTACCTCCTCTTTTTTTTTTTTTTTTTTTTTTTGTTTTTTGAGACAGGGTCTCACTGTGTAGCCCTGACTGGCCTGGAGCTCTATGTATACCAGGCTGGCCTTGAACTCACAGAGATCTGCCTGTCTCTGCCTCCCGAGTACTGGGATTAAAGGCGTGCACCACCATGCCCAGCTAGTAATAATTATTTTTATGGAATACTTGTTTGCTAATACTGTGGCTTAAAATGTATTATCTCACTTAATCCTCATAACCCTAATGAAATAGGGTTCATTGTTAAGATGAGGAAATATGAAACAGCAAATTCAATACTTGGCTCAAGTTCTTCTTTCTAGCTGTATCTTACGCATAACTGCTAGTCTTTTAAGTCTTACCCAATTCCCTAAGGAGAGGGCCGTTTCATCTTCTTGTCACCATCTGTGTGCACATGTTGATGTAAAGGTTCTTTGAAGGATGGGTCTTTGGTACAGAACTGTTTTATTCTCCTAAAAGTGAATAAATTTCTTGAGTGAGAAACACCGAATATTTTTAGACAAAAAGATTGAATTTTGAGGTTTTCTTCTAAAATCCAGTGCGTGAAGAAGCAGCTCCAGCACACGTGATGCCAGCAGCTCAGCACCTTGCTTTGTGTCTGTTGGAAGTGGGGACGACCGGACTTTCTCTCTTTCCTAGTGAACCTGCTGCATGGCCAGGTTCTCCCAGTCCTTCTGGCCAGCAGCCCTGCTCTGGGGCACCACAAGCCAGAAGACTTAGTTGACAAGGAAGTTTTTCTTTACTTAGTTCATCACTGGCATCAAATGATTAGAAACTTCTCTTTCCCAATATTTTTGCTAATTCTTTAGAGTTAAAATGCTAATGTGAATATTAAATTCATGTGGACATTACAAGCTCTTCTTAAACTGTTTTTATTGGGGCTAGAGAGATGCTTAGTATTTAAGAACACTTGCTTGCTCCACAATCATGAGGAGTAGAGGTGAGATCCCAGCCTATGTAACAAGCCAGGCTTTCCTGCAAATACCTATAACCCTAGCTCCAGTGAAGATGGAGGCAGAAGGGTCTTCTGGGGCTTGCTTTCTTCTAACCTCCCAAGGTTCAGGGAGACACACTGCCTCCCCTGAAGGATCTTAAGGACTTCAGTGGTCCCCTGACCATACTTTTATAACTCTTGCTGTAAAAAAATCCATGCCACCTTTTATTGGCAGTGTGTTTCCAAATGGATTTGGGAATTGTGCTAGTGCCCTGGCTCATCACTCATTTTCTAGTCTCTCTGAAGCCAGGATAAATAGAAGGCAGCATAAGTCATGCCCTTCTGTTTGTGTTTTGCTTTTGTGTGTGTGTGTGTGTGTGTGTGTGTCTTTTTTGAGACAGGGTCTCCTTGTAGCGCCAGCTGTCCTGGAACTCACTATGTAGACCAGGCTGGCCTCGAACTCAACAAAGATCTGCCTTCCTCTGCCTCCCAAGTGCTGGGATTAAAGGTGTGCACCACCACGCCCAGCCTGTGTTTTGGTTTTTTTACTCACCCCAGGTAGGGCATCAGTGACACAAACAAACACTTCTAACAAATGTAGCTTGGTGAACCAATGAGTTTACTTGGAGCGTGGAGCATGGGCAACTTATGGGAGGCTATATCACTGAAGAAGTCTCTCTACCTTCCAGCAACCTTTATCCACCAGTATATCCTTGTAACCAATCAGCTGATATTCTTTCTGTTCAGTGGTCAGTATCTGGCTTAGGCAGGGCTCATCCTTGTGATTCTGTCCAGTAGCTTTATGTGTTGAACCTTTATTGAAACTGTGGTTAGAGCAACTGGTGTAGATCTGAGAGTGAGGAATAAAGCCAGACCCATGGAAGAAGAGAGCAGATGGGCTGCAGAGATGGCCCAGTGGTTAGAAGTGCTTGTTTCCCAGCACCCATATAGGCCAGATGTCCTGCAAATACCTGTAATTCCAGCTCCAAGGAATCTGATACCCTCTTTTGGCCTCTGTGGGAGCATAGGAATACTTACACAGACACATAAACACACAGACATATACAAATAAATATCTTTTAAAAAAGAGAGAGCAGGGGCTGGAGAGATGGCTCAGTGGTTAAGAGCACTGACTGCTCTTGCAGAGGACCTGGGTTCGATTCCCAGCACCCACATGGCGGCTATGAACCATCCTTAACTCTAGTTCCAGGGAAATCTGAAGCCCTCTTCTGTCCTCTGCGGCACTGCACGACACGGGTGCACTCACATACATGCAAGCAATACACTCATACACATAAAATAAATAAATAAAAATAATAAATAAAATATTTAAAAATAAAAACTCTTAAAAAAAAAAAGTAGAGAGCATATGGTGATTACCTGGTGTTCGGGGGCATGGAATGGAGTGGGGAGATGCTGCTCAAAAGGTTTTGGTTAGATAGGAAGAATACATTCTGGAGATCTTTGCATAGCATGGTGACTGGAGTTAACAATACTATATTATACTTAAAATTACTAAGTTGTAGATTTAGAATGTATTTATAGCATAGAAAGCAAGTATGTGAAATGATGAGTATGTTAATTAGCCTCATTTGATCAGCCCACTGTATTTACATATATCACACCATGTTGTATACCATAAAGATGTACTTTTAAAATTTGTCAATTAAAATAAGTAAATTAAAGAAATAACAACAAAGAAAACAAGACTCCAAGTCCATCAGATGACTGAGCTGTGTGCTTACTGTGGCTATAGATCCTGGGACCTGGCTTTGCCATTTTGTTTGCCCTTATCCTCATTGCATCTGGGACTTGGCTCTGTCAGTTTGTATGCGCTTACACTCACTGCTTTACTATGGGCTGATCAGTCCTGTGCAGTGGTCAGCTGAAGTGACATAGACCTAAATGCAGAAATCAGGTGGGGTGGGGGTGTCCTTTGAATGTTGCTTTGTTTCAGAGTTTCTCCAGGATGATTATACCTTTTCAAAGACCTCTTGATTGATATGCTCTCTTCTTCTGAGAGGCCACAGATGGTATCTCCAGCAAGTAAGGATGCCACAGAAGATATGCAGAAAGTGGCCAGTGCCTCAGAGGCTCAGGCTCTGGTGGAACAGGAGTTGCTGCCAGCAGGCCAGGCCCAGGTTCTCAGTGAGGTAAGAAATATATTCAAACTCTTAGAAAAAGAGGCGTTTGTGGTACCCAAACTTAAGACACATAATGGTTGGGTTGGAATCGGAAACTACTGAGATGGTGGCTCCCGGAATTCTCTTTCACTCCCAGCAGATTTGTCCAAATTTCTGACATTGTGACATGGTGTTACCATCTACAAACTTTCCACTTGAGAACTGCATAATTGAGTTACAAAAAAACGCCACCCCCCCAAACCCACCTCAGAATGTTTTAAGTAAGTTTACAAGTGTTTGTTGGGCCATAGGTTGGGCACCCCTGCAAGACATCTCATTTTCATTATTTGGAGAATGATTGTCTGCATCTCCCACAGGACCTGTCATTGTGTTAGTTCACATTAGTCACCTGTTTAAAAGAATGAAATGTCAGAAGGAATGCACATGTATTCTCATATATATATATATAATTTCTATTTTTTGTTTTATGTGTATGAGTGTATTGCCTGCATGTGGTCAGAAGAGGATGTTGGATCCCCTGGAACTGGATTTTACAGACAATTGTTATCCACCATGTGGGTGTTGGGAACCGAACTCAGGTCCTCTCTGTAAGAGTAGCCAGTACATTTAACTGCTGAGCCATCTCTCCAGTCCCATGTTCTCTAAAATCTTGGTGTGAGCAACCTTAAGTCATTGACTCTGTTGTAACTTTGTTTTTTTTGTAGAGGGTCTATTCTGTATTTATGGAAACCAGTTTATAGAAATGGTGTTAATAAGTAGTGATTCCCTTGACACATGGTGGGTAGGGATTGTTTATATTATCATAAGCATTGTTGGTTACATAATCATTGGAATTTGTGTCAATAAAGGTATTGAACATTAACATTTGCATAATGCTTTATAATTTATAAGCATTTTTGTCCACAAACTTCATTTATTCCTGAGAACACTCTTGTGAGTTAAATACCATTGTGTCTCCATTTAACAAATGTGGATACTAAGGCTAAAAGCTTTACTAAGGCTATGCTGCTAATTAAGCTGCTGATTAAATCTGCTGTTTGGCCTTTTGGAAAAGGAAGGTTTCCTTTAAACATGGCAGCCGAGGTCTGATTCACTTTACTCAGCAATGTGGACGAGAATGGGAGGCTTGGTTGGTCTCCTAAATGGATCGTGTGAGAACACAGCCTGGGAGTAATACAAACTTGATTTGCTTCTCACATGTGCAGTTCCGGCCTCTTAACTGGATTGCTGACTCACTGAGGTGCTCGCCCCTCTGGGAATTAGGTATAGATTTCTTGTTGAATTGCCTACCAGCTGGAGGACAAGCAGGAAATAAAGACAAAATTACATGAAACAAGGAACACAATAAAAGTGATTTGAAGGGATACCCACTCTAGAGTGAGTGCAGGTTCCTGTGGGTAATAAAGGGTTTGCGTATCACATGCCATTTGCATTCTCCTGTGCAGACCAGACACCTGGCCACAAATGTACTATTCAAATGGAAATCCTATGGCTGGCTTAAGATGAAATTGTAATTTAAAAAAAAATTTTTTTTAAAAATTTTATGTGTATGTGTATATTGCCTGCGTGTAGGTAAGTGCACCCATGTTGTGCAATGCTTGCGGAGGACAGAAGAGGCTGTCGGATCCCCTGGAACTGGACAGTTGTTAGCTGCCATGTGACTGCTGGGATTCGAACCTGGGTCTTCTGCAAGAACAACCAGTGTTCTTAACCCGTGAGCCCTCTCCAGCCCCTGAAATTGTAATTATTAAAAGAACATTGTGGGGCTGGAGAGGTGATTCAATGATTAAGAGCACTTGCTACTCTTCCAGAGGACTGGAGTTTGGTTCCCAGCACCCATGTCAAGTAGCTCACAACTGCCTGTAACTCCAGCTCCAAAGGATCCAACTCCCTTTTCTGGCCTCTGCAGGACACACACACACACACACAAGTAAATAAATAAATAAATTAATTAATAAATTAAAAAAATAGGGGCTGGAGAGATGGCTCAGTGGTTAAGAACACTGACTGTTCTTGCAGAAAATGATTAAGAGCACTTGCTACTCTTCCAGAGGACTGGAGTTTGGTTCCCAGCACCCATGTCAAGTAGCTCACAACTGCCTGTAACTCCAGCTCCAAAGGATCCAACTCCCTTTTCTGGCCTCTGCAGGACACACACACACACACACAAGTAAATAAATAAATAAATAAATTAATAAATTAATTAATTAAAGTAAATCTTAAAAAGAAATTTCTGGTGAAATACAAGGTGAGACAACTTGTAGCCTGAAGTGTGAATGAGAGAGAGAGAGAGAGTGTGTGCACATGCACGAGAGAGAGACAGAGAGACAGAGATAGAGATATATTAGAAATCAAATCATACAGGGTGAGACAACTTGTAGCTTGAAGTATAAATGAGGGAGGGAGGGAAGGAGGGAAAGAGAGAGAGGAAGAGAGAGAGACAGAGACAGAGATAAGAGATATATTAGAAATCAAATACAGGGTGAGACAACTTGTAGCTTGAAGTGTGAATGAGGGAGGGAGGGAAGGAGGGAAAGAGAGAGGAAGAAAGAAAGAGGGAGATTAGAAATCAAATCATACACTGTAGTCTTTTGGTGAATTTGCTGATGGAGAGTGATGGAGAGGTAATCATTGCCTTGAATGGAGTAGCCTTTGATATGGAAGTGCGTCTTGTAGCTAAGGGCATGTGGCAAGGTAGGAGTCAAACAACCTTCAGGTGTGAGAGTTATCATGCGAGGAGCCACTGGGAGATACAGTGCAGGGTGAGGCAAGACCAAGAAACACTGTTGATGCAACAGTCGGTAGCAAGCTGTAAGGATATTTGTAGGGAAGATTTTTGCAGTGTCTGGGGCAAATAAAGCTCTGCAACTTTTCTAAAGTTGTGAGAGATAAGGGAAGAACAAGAAAGACTAGGGAACATTTTGGTGATGTTGAAAATAGAATTTACTAACAACTTGTTCCTGCTAGAAAGAGAAGGAATGTTGAATAGTGCATTAACTAGTGAGGTAACTGGGAGGGGTGGGGCAGCGTTCATTTGGGAAGAGGCTAATTGGAATCTTCTTCTGCAATATGTCTTTTAATCACAATTCTGTTTTTCAGATGTCCAAGTACCAAGTTCCACAAAGATCTGGAGACATGGTTATGATCCAGTCTGAGCATACTGGAGCTATCGATGTTCTTTCAGCTGATTTGGAATCTGCAGATCTTTTGGGGGACCACAGGAAAGGTGAGGTCTTTGGGAGCATAGAGGGTAGAGTTTTCATTTTCAGTAGATGCTTAAAGGCAGGCAGGCAGGCAGATGGAAGGAAAGGTGAGTTGTGAAAGGAGTGACAGAAGCCTTTAGAAAGAGTGTTTTATGCTAACTTTCCTAAACAAAATGCCAGGTGTGGGAGCATTGCCCATTTCTAATAGTAAGCTGCCTGTTCTTTCAGTTTCTCCACCTCTGATGGCGCCTCCGTGCATCTGGACCTTTGCCAAAGTGAAGGAATTCAAAAGCAAGCTAGGCAAAGAGAAGAACAGCCGTCTGGTGGTGAAGCGGGGAGAAGTAGTGACCATACGGGTACCGACGCATCCAGAGGGAAAGCGCGTCTGCTGGGAATTTGCAACTGATGACTATGACATTGGTTTTGGGGTTTATTTTGACTGGACCCCTGTAACCAGCACTGATATAACGGTGCAGGTCAGTGACTCCAGTGAGGATGAGGATGAAGAAGAGGAAGAGGAAGAGGAGATCGAAGGTAAATTTAATTTTAACATAATTTACAGTTTTCTTTTCTGCCTCAACCTAATTGCTAGTGGCTGCTTCCTGGATTATAGCAGTCTTTGTCTTCTTTAGAATGTAAATGAAGAATCTAGCATTGCAAGCTACGTAGGGTTGGTATTGATGCTTTAGTGGAAAGCTCAGTGTCTCTCCTTCTCTCTCCTTCCCACCCTCCCTCTCTTTCAATGAAAAACTAGCTGTTTCTGCAACTGTTCTGTGTTCGGGAATGGGCAGCAGCCAAGGGTGAGTGAGTCAGGGTTTTCCAGGTTGCATATAAACACGAGATCATGCTGTATTTCTCTCGTTTTGCACTATTTATTTTTTACTTCAATCCAAACTGAGTGATTATAATGTGTTACATGTTCCCATCCCCTCTCTCTTCCAAATTGTCCCTGCTGGTGGAACTGATTGTCTTTGCTTTGTGTTAAGAGCAGTGGTCTCTGCTCCATTCCTGTTATTTGTAGTGTCTACTCATGATGAGACATTGAGGGAGGGATCTAAAAGTAGGTTCTAAGCCTTTGCTATATTCTCTGACTTTCATATGTGATCATGGAAATCATTCTCTAAATTTACTTCTTAACTCTACAAGGAAATCTAAAGGTATTAAGGGAAAAGAAGGACATTTTATCTTATTTTCTACTTTTCAGGAAGCTAAATGGAAGTTTTAGGGTCTCTCTCTACAATGTATTTACCTACAGTTCCTACTTGTGTTAGCTAATCCTTTCATGTACTATAAAGATGTCCAGGTCTTATTCTCTCCCTTCTCCCTTAGAAACCCAGACACTTCTAAGCTTATCAGACTGGATCATGGCTTGCCATTGGAAGCATTACTATCAATTGGGATGGGCCACCACTTTGTTGTAGATGTACTTGCTGGATTTTAGCACTCTTGGACTCTGGGCTACTGAATGCCATTTTCACTCAGCAGTCACTTTGATGACCAAGATCTATAGACTTTTCTAAATAGGTAGTAGTGTCCCACGTTAAGAGTTGTTCTGACACATTCAGGCTATGAACTTGTATCCAAACTCTCTGCCCTTTTGCTCCTGCAGAACCTGTTCCTGTGGGAGATGTGGAGAGAGGCTCCAGGAGTTCCCTGCGGGGTCGCTATGGGGAGGTCATGCCTGTGTACCGGCGGGATAGCCACCGAGATGTGCAGGCTGGCAGCCATGACTACCCTGGGGAAGGCATCTACCTGCTCAAGTTTGACAACTCGTACTCCCTGCTGCGCAACAAGACTCTCTACTTTCACATCTACTACACTAGCTGAAGGATGCTGGGATGGGGCAGGCTGTAAGTACTGGCTGAAGCAGGCTGCCAGCTGGTGCCTCTTGTGGATAAGCAAGAGCCTAAAGTTCTGTGTGAGGTTCCTGAACCTCGTGCCCTGCCTGGCATGCCTGACTGTTGACCCCATGTAGCTTTTCCCTTCTTGGCTTCTGCAGGTGGTGGTGTAGTGCTCCTGTTCTGTGGTTCCCGACTCATGCTCTCGTTGCTTCAGATTCCAGCAAAAACCCTCTCTGAAGGCACCTATGAAGCAAAAGTCTCAAAGGAGGTAGAGGCTGTCTTTTAAAAATCGATTTGCCCTGGTAAGGTTTATCATTCAGGTTGCTGCTTGCTCTTCTCTAGAGCCTCTAATGCCAATGTACTTTAGTAGCGCCTGCCCTCTTTACTTTCTGAGGTGCCAGAAGAGGGAAAAGCACATTGTCCATGGAAGAGCTCAATATTTTGGATGGAGAATGCTCTGTCCAGCCTCTCACCACTGCCATATTCCTGCCTGCTGGGTATTCTTAGTCTCTAGCTCAGGCTGGGAGACCTCACTGCCTTGAATGGATATTATTGCTGATGGTTAGACTCCTCTTTTTTCTTTCCTAAGTCTGTGTTTTTGCCATATAGCAAGAACTTTCATGCAATCCCAAGTGATAATCATTGTAACCTAGGATCTTCTGAGAAGAGCCAGCCTCCCATCACTTCTGTTTCTAGAGCTAGTTTCCCTTACCAAGGGTGCTGGTAGTTGAAGAAAGGGTGGAAATTAGGTACTGAATTGGTCTTAGAACCCACCCTTTGGAAAGTCAAGTTTTAGTCCTCCCATCTTATTGTTAGAAGTGTTATTTAGGAAGTTTGCTTTGGAACCAAATACAGTAAAACCCAATCAGGTTTCCAGTGTTTCTGAATTTATGTTTTTTACATTGAGAACTTAAAGCTTTTGGTGTTCATAGTCCCTTTTAGGAAAAGTAATCAATCACTGTTGCTGCTCACTGTGTGTGTTCTATACCTGACCAAAGCTTGCATTCCCCCATGACAGCCTTTCTCACTCTGTTCACCCCTAGGCTCTGGAATGCTGCAGAGTGTAGCTGCTGTAGTTGTGCCTTGGCGGCCACCAGAGCACCAGGTGCTAAGGCCTCAGGCTGAGAGGGAGAACAAATGAGGCCCAGACCTCAGCAGCTGTCTGTACCTCCTTGTTTCTTATTCTTGTGTTGTCTGTTAGTCTTCTAAATTTTGAATCATTAGGTTTATTTATTACTTTATTTATGTTTTTAAAGCACATTTCATTTTGCCTTTGAAACGGTTTCCATCTGTTTCGCATAAGGCTTCCCATCTGCTCTGAGCCACTAAGGCCACCTCTTTTCCGGAGTTAAAGATGATTTTAGGAGGACTTGGAAAAGAACGTGTTCATTTCTACACGCCAGCCCTGGAATGCTTTGGGAGGAGTCTCCCCTGTCAGAGATGGATAACTCTAACCTAGTCCGTGTTTAGGTATAGTGCCCCATTCCCAGTGAGGATAAGATGTGATAGGTCTGCCCATTTGCTGGGGATCGATTGTAAGGAACTGACTAGCCAGTCAGTGACTAGCCAAGCACCATGGTTCTTGGATTTCAAAGACCTTTGCCTCCTCTGCCACCTTGTTCATGATGCTTCCTTTGACTCATTCCTTTTGGTTGCCACACACACACCTCTCTGCTCTGTAGGAGTGCTCACTCAAAAGGCACGGTCCTGCCAGTACGTCTGTGGTAGCAGCACTGCCAGCACCTCTGTCATCCTGGAAGCAAAGCCCAGGTTGTAAGAACTGCATTAGCCTTCCAGTCTCTAACCAGCACCGTACCTCCGTTATCTCGTCAGTGCAGATTTGTTTTGTAGGGGATTATACTGGCAAAGATCTACATACCTTAAGAGAAATTATTTTAGTAACTATTTGGGCAGTAAACCACAAACGCTGAGTATCAGCCCATTAGACAGTGGCTACTGAGTAATCACTCCTTCCCCATTGGAGTTGAATCATGCCTTCACTAAATATTCTAATCTTTGCAAAACAAAAACAAAAACTCTACTGAGCTATTTTCAACTCAGTGGAAGCCTTATTTTTCCTGTTTATTACCAACTTCTAACTTCCTCTTAAAATGTAGCTATCAGGCCATACATAGCAAGTTTCCTGGGTATAGCACATTATTTGGGCTTTATTTTGTTGGTGTGATGAGATCTCTGCTTATTTTCTTTGGAGTCCTAGTTTTGTTGTACCAGGGCCATCTGAGGGACTGGTTCTCCTCACCTGTGTGTGCCTGTTGCTGTCTGGTCATTCAGTTACATTTCATTCCTTGCTAGTTTTTCCTTAACAGGGTTTCTATGTTCCATTAACATAAAATAACTAAAAGAAGACATTTTCACTGATGCATTCACTATTCTCATATTAAATTTCCGAAATAAGAGAACTTGAGAGACAAAGTATTATTTACTGGCAAGTACAGACAATTAGAGAGAACACATACCCAGCAGATTCTAAGAAGTGGTCACTTCCTTGGTCCCTCCTTGTGCAAGTTTATAGAACCAAACAATGAAATAAATCATCTGCTGTCATCCTTGCCCTATTTTCTAGATCACAAACAGTTGAAAGAAAGGATTTCATAAGATGGCAGAGATTGGGATTCTCTACACAGCGTGGCTGAGTTCTTCAATTTGTTTACTTTTGCTGCTTTGTTAAGAGATGGGGCTTTTTAAGAAAAGAAAGACATATCTAAAGTGCTATTTTTTTCCCAACATCTTAGTATGAAAATTTTCAGCAAACAGAAAAAAGTATACACAGACACATATCCCACATATATTTTAAAATTATAAATTGCCAATTTTTTTTATGTGTATGAGTGTATTGCCTGCCTGTAAGTAAGTGCACCTGTGTTGTGCAATGTCCATGGAGGACAGAAGAGGCCATTAGATCCCCTGGAACTAGAGTTATGGACAGTTGTTAGCTGCCATGTGGGTGCTGGGATTCAAACGCAGGTCTTCTGCAAGAACAACCAGTGTTCTTAATCACTGAGCCATCTCTCCAGCCCCAAACTGCCAATTTTTAAAGAAAGATTCTAACCGTTCCTTCTGAGAAGTATGCAGTTGGGAAATGCTCCCTGTACAGTCAGTATCAGCTCTCTTCTGTCAGCTAACCCTGGCTTTTGGCAGATCTGCTTTATGCAACATGGGCTGAGAGGTCTTCACAAAAATGATTGTTGGTCTCTGTCTTTCAAAACACTTGCTATGTGTCCCCATCCTCTCAAGCTACAACCTTTGCCATTTTCCTCTCTAACTTCATGTTGGTGTGAAGGTGATTGTGAAACTGCTTTGGAAAGACTTCAATCTGTTGCTTTATGATACATCCTCAGGACTTTGAAATTCAGACACAATCCTCAGATAACATGTAGCTTTATCATGGAAATAGGTAGCAGCTTGAAATTAGACTATTCTTAGTTATTTTTCTTATGAATGGATTCATGCACTTTAAAAATACTTTGTTATTTAGGGAGAAGGTAGATTTTTACAGTATATATTGTCCCAGCATAATATGGATATACAAGAGTTAATCTGTAAGCACTCTGTTTTATGTAAATGGGCTTAGATACTATTGTGGAATTTATAATATATACATTTTTGTTTGGATGTGTCCTTCTCAGTCCTTCTTTGAGAAAATTAGGTGAAACCCAGGCCTTGATGGCTGTGATTGTATATTTATATTTAAAGACTACTTCTCTGCAAAGAAAGTTGCTTTTAGCCTCAAAGTCTGTGGTTCTAAGGTATAGAGTCGAGTGACCCTAATATTTATATAAAAGAGGTAGGTAGATCTCTGAGATTGAGGCTAGCCTGGTCAAGTTCCAGGCCAACTGGGGCTACAGGGAGACTCTGTCTCAAAAGAAAAAAAAAAAAAAGAGGTTAGTAAGGAGTGAAAGCAGACTAGAACAGAGGGAAGAGCAAAGCTATTAACTATATCTTAGAATCCACTTAGTGTTGTAGTTTCCTTTTGTTCACTGGAATTATTCTGTAAACCAGAAGCCTTGCTGGCCTTGTGCTTGCTTGGTGGAGAACTCTTCGCCCTACTCTGCTATCTTTTTCAACAGGATTAGCCAGATACAGTGTTGGGTAGGTCTCCTCTGCTAAATGTAATCATGATTGAAGATTGAGTTCATATTTCTGTTCACTGGGACTTAAGAATATAAAGCCTGAAAAAGATAGCCAGATGAGGAAGAGGCCAAGAGGGGTCAGTTCCAGGTCCTGAAGCCACAGTTGTTTTTGAATGTGTCTAAGAAGAGATAAGTTGGATTCGTTTTGGCCAATGCCACAAAGCCTACAACTATCTGAGTGTGTTGGGGTAACAAGTGGGCTTCCCTTAGGCTAACAGCATCAACACCTTTAGTCACACAGAGTAAGTAGGGCAGACCATACATAGCTTTTCCTATTAAAGTTTCTATTTAGTTTCTTGAGCGCCTAAAACATCTGCATTAACCTCTGTCACTAGCTTCTTTCCATATGACCAGAAGTGTAGAATGCTTACTGACCCAAATCTCTTGGAAAAGGGAAGGGAACTCTCCCTTGAGTCTTAATTATTGAAAAGAAAATGTGACTTTTCATCTGAAGGAAGGTAATTCATGCCATTGCTGCTGTGAGGGGTAGCTTGTTAAGGGATGTGTGCTCTGCAGAGAGCAAGTCACTGTACTCATTGTGTGTACTCAGGGAGCCCTCATACTGCTGCTTTGGGGAGTAGGAAATGACTATCAAAAAACAATCATAAACTGGAAATCTGGTTTCTAGTGACTCAAGCAAGTACCCTTTGTTCCCGGAGGCCTCTTTTGGGGAAGAGAGCTCAAGCAAGAACAGCTTATGTCTGTATATATCTGGTTATAGTCAATGACAGGCCCTTTTGCTTTATATAGGGTGACTCCCTAATCTCATCCAAAGGGTAGAGAAACATTCTAAGCACTGTATGTAAGCATTATGTGGCCAGATTGCAGAGGCACTGCCCCTTCTGAGGTGTAGTGTTGCCAAGAAGGCAGCCCAGAACCTTTCCTTTTTGAATCGTGGTCTCAAAGCTAATGGCCTAAAGCCGCATGAGGTTGGATAGCGTGGCTCATTTACAGATAGTCATTCCTCATGAACTAAGTCCAAAGGCAAGACACTGGCTGTAAAATTATAGGGCTGGTCTATGGTTTGAACTCACCATCTGATTTGTATTATATGTATTTTGATTTCATCCATGATCCAGGAGCATGGACCGAAGTTAAAGTCACAGCTCATCTTCACTCTAAGATATGACAAAAAGTGTGCCCCAGAGATCTAGAGATATAGGCTGCTTTATGAAATTTCAAAGTTTTCTGTCATTTTAATCAGGTAGTTTTTTACTTATCTGGGGGCAAAATAATGTACATGAAATGACTTACAGGGATAAAGTATATTTTCCAGAGTTCTGACAAAGGATCATGAATGATTCCAAAGTTTGGGATTGAAATAGTGTATAGTTTTTTGAAGAGCCCTTAATTCATTGTCAATTTAAGGGGCTCTCTCCCTCTACTCGCCATCACTCAGGGTTGAAATGCCTAGTCTGTAATGTTTCTTGTTACTGTCATTGTTCGTTGTAGGTTCAGGCCAGGAATCATCTGGAAAACATTATCTTAATTCCTTCTCACATGTCCTAAACAGTACATTTTTTTCTGGGAAGTTTTATGTTAAAAATACAGCTTGTGTCCCATTCTGAGATTATTATCCCATAAGTGAATTAGCTTTCATTTAATTAGTCTGAGTTGTTTCCATTTAACCATATTAAAAGAGTAAGTAAGACTGGAGAAAGCAAATCCTGTGATGCATGGCCCTGGTATTTCCCCTTAATAATGGGAAGTATTTGTTTTGAAATTCCCAGAAGTACTTGATGCTTTGTAATAAAAAAAATAAAAGCATTGGCAAATGCTCTGTAATCAAAGTGATGGATTCTGAGGCCGTGGACTTCTGGTAAGGATAATGGGAATGCAGGGAGGTGCTTGGTGATTTCCTAAATTACTTTATGCCATTTAGCTTATGTATCTGAAGGGCTACTTCGGAGCTGTGCATTCAGATCTATCAGTTGGTTAAAAAGCGATTGTATTTTCTTGGTCAATATTTAAGCATCTGACGACCACGAAGGCACTCTGTCCTTACTGCTGTATATCAATCACATACTGATGCTGACGTTACAAAAGGGGCCTGGAAGGGAAACTACCACAGTCTTGTCTTTTTTCTTTAAAATATGAAAGAATCCTAATTATCTGTTAGTCAGCTTGTTTTACATGTCACCCTGTCATGAGAAATGCTGTCAAGACCTATGATTTCCACATTAAGAACTCTGTACTGAATTGTTACTTAGTTCATTTGTTCTACTGAGTGGTTTTTCTTTTGTAAAACTGTGTTTTCTCACCTTGTAGCACTGAGTGTGTTGCTGTGATACACTGATGGATCCTGAGCCATGGTTCTTTAACAGCCCAGCTCTGGTGTTTTTATATTATGTGACAGTTCTGTGAAATGCTTTTGTGCATTCTTCGTCTTTTCTTCCAAGTTTTGAAATCTGTCATAAATAAACTTTTTCACTGTGCACCTAAAATATTTGAGTAAGTCTGATGTCTGTTTCGATCCATCTTTTGGGGGGGGGGCTAATGTTCACTTTAAACTTTTCTTTTCTTCATCTTAACAGGAAAAATATTCTGTGAAAACTTGTGAGTTTCTTTCATAATCTATTAAGATTATAAAAATTAAGAAAGTTTAAGAAAAATTAAGACTAAGATGAATGTCTTTCACCTGCCTTTAAATTCATGGCAGAGCATTATGAAATGGGAGCTGGATTTGGGGAAATGGGGCTTATACTGATGATTGGTAAATAGAACATGGGATTTTATGTCAGTATGTGGTCCTCAGTGATGCTCATCTTTCCATGAATATACTCTTCAAATTTGGTCTCTAGGCTAATCATGAACATGATCATGGTGCTGTGTAATTCACCACTTTTTCATCTGCAAAAATTACACCATAACAGATCTTTGACATTTTAAAAAAATGGTGCCTTTTCATATCCATGGTATTCATTACAGAATGAGGACTCATATCTGAGCAGGGAGAGATATCATTTAAATATTTCTCCTGAGATACGTGATTCTAAGATAAGTCTATTACATTATACTCTGCTTTGTTTTGTAAGATAGAGTCCAAAGTATAAAGCAATGATCTCAAATAATTGTGAGTTAAATAACTAAAGCCTTCCCACTCAGCTATATGGTAGCCAACAATAAAAAGCCCAGATGATGGGCTGGGGGGATGGCTCAGTCATTAAAATGCTTGCCATGCAAGCCTGAGAACCTGAGCTTAGGTCTCCAGCACCCAAGGAAAAGCCAAGTAGAGTAGCAGGTGTGTGTGTGTGTGTGTGTGTGTGTGTGTGTGTGTGTGTGTGTGTGTATAACAGAAAGATCAGGAATCCCAAAGGGAGGGGGGTGAGAAGAGTAGGAGTGGGGAGAGGGAAGGGTGTAACTGATGTAAACAGTGTAGTCTGCAGGAGCAGTCAATGCTCTTAATCGCTTAGCCATCTCTCCAGCCCATGACATGTACCTTATAAACATCCACCTGCCTACTCAACACATTTACCTCTTCCTTCAATGAATCTATGAAATTTCTTTGGATGTAAATTCTGGGCTTTTGTTGTTCTCCCGCCCTTTTTTTTTTCCCTTTTTTCACTCCTCCCCAGTACTGGGGATTGGACTCTGCTTTCTCCCGGCAGCACTCCTCTCTTGCTTTACCACTTTGGAAGCATTTTGCAGACTCATTACTTCCATTGGGTTGGAACCCCTTCCACGTGTAATCCTAGTGTCAGATCTGTTCTTCCTCCACTGTGGCCATTCCACGCTGGGAAGGCATTGTATCAGGCCCCATTCTGGCCTCAGTGCACCAGGACCAGGTATCTGCTGATTGTGCTTCACAAATCTAACAAGTCAGATGAAATGGACTCTGACCAACTCGGCATTTTGAGAGAAGCCCTGATTGCAAAATGTTCCTTAAAAAGGTAATAGTCTTTTACTAAGGTTCAAATGTTTGTGATGCCTTCAAAATTCATATTGAAGCTTAATTCCAAATGCAACAGTATTAGGAGATGAGGCTTTTAGTAGGTGATTAGGCCTTAAGGACTCTGCCTTCATGAATAGATTTAGTGCCTTAGAAAAGCAAAATGGAAAGAAATATTTAGGGCCTATTTTGCCCCTCTCTCTTTTTTACTATGAGGATACAGCAATCTCTTGGAATCAGAAGCCCTCATCTGACACTGAACCCAGCTGCCTTGATCTTGGACTTCCTGACTTCCAGATTGAGAGAAAATAAATTTCTATTCTTATAAATTATCTAGTCTCAAATATTTTAAAAAATATTTTATTATTTTTATGTGTATGAGTGTATTGCCTGCATGTAGGTAAGTGCACCCATGTCGTGCAATGCCCATGGAGGACAGAAGAGGCTGTCGGATCCCCTGGAACTGGAGTTATAGACAGTTGTTAGCTGCCGTATGTGCTGGGATTCAAACCTGGGTCTTCTGCAAGAACAACCAGTGTTCTTAA